>NC_087218.1:55356616-55369116 GCF_015104395.2 Macrobrachium nipponense | reverse complement strand
AGTGGTTTAGTTTCCTTTCCCGTATGGTGGGGTAGTGCCGTCAGTACACCTCACGCAATGCACTGTAGGCATTAGCGAAGGTTCTTTGCAGCATCCCTTAGGCCTCTAGCTGCAATCCCTTTCATTCCTTTGACTGGACCTCCGTTCGTATTATTTCTTCCATCTGACTTTCCACCCTCTGCTAACCATTGTTTCACAATACAACTGTGAGGTTTTCCTCCTGTCACGCCTTTTCAAATCTCTTTATTCTCAATTTCCCTTTCATTGCTGAATGACCTCATCATATAGATCCCAGCACTTGGCCTTTGCCCTAGATTTTATATTCCATTCCATGGTTTTCCTCTGTGCTAACAAAGAGAGCTATTGTGACATAGATCTCTGATGTCAACTGCAGGGATCCTCTATTAAAGTCTTCAGTACCTGTTTCCTGAGAAGTAAGTGCGTGCTACTCGCTTTACAGACCCTCAGCATCCACATTCTCTGTTGTGTCATGTTGTGTCATGTTGTCACACTGCCCGGAGCCACAGGTCCTCGTTAGCTCAACATAGTCTTCAGTAACTCACACTCTGTGCGGCCCAAGTTCAAGCCCAGCTCATTACTTGATAGATTTCATGACAGTATGGCCTTAGCATGTGTTTTAAATATACTCAGATGTGACAGGTACAACACTCGAATGTTCTGGGTACTCTGTACCCTGAGGATGCATATATTAAACATACGCTAAAGTGGTGGGGACTGATTTGACCCCTGATGATGTGTTAAATATACACGAATGTGTGAAGTACCATGAAGATGTTTTTTGTGAATCATTCACGAAAGCACAGAGTATATTTAAGGCACTAGGTGTTGATTTATATCCCGGTCTCCTTGTGGCTTTTGCGATAGCAAAAACAAAAACAAAAACACAAACATTGTATTCTCTTATGAAGGATTCTTAGCACTGAAGTTAACTTAATCATGACGAGTGACAAGTATTTTTTTATGTTGACGCCTCCAGCTGGGACGAGCCAGATCCTGACGTGAAAGTTCAAAGGCTAAATGCTTTGCTAATTCCCGCGACATCCGCGTGACCCAGCCTGTGACCCCTGACCTGACCTCATTTTCTCTCCTGTTCTCTAATCACAGCAGTGGGACGTTAATCCCTCCGACGATGATTCGATGATTGCTCTACAGACGTCTCGCAATTCGTCGAAACACCTGGAGACGATTTGCTTCTGAGCAGATTGAATTTCGCTTTTAGTTTCAGCTGTTTTAGCGTTTGCTTTGGAAGCCCCGTGCAAAGGTTAATCCTCGTGACCTTCGTGTGCCATTTGCCTCGGCCGACGACGTCTGACCTTTTGACCTAAGATATAAAACGGAGTGGGATTTTTGGACGGATTTCGCTGATATTCAGTGTCGTCATATTTTCGCGTGGGACTTCGATACTGCCTATGGAATCTATAATTCAGGCGCCAATTTCTCATTTATAAGAGACAAATTATTCAGTTTAGACGTCCTACACAAACAAGGCTTTCGGTATAAACTGAGATAATGTAAAATGATTCCCGGTAGTCATACTCTATAACGCGGTAGTGCCATCAAGGCGTCTCGCACGGTACACTGTTGGCATTACTTATGGTTCTTTGCAGTGTCCCTTGGGGCCGTAGCTGCAACAACTTTCATTCCTTTCACTGTACCTCCGGTCGTGTTCTCTTTTTCCCATCTTACTTTCCACCCTCTCTTATCAGTTCTCCTGTAGTGCAACTGCGAGTTTGTCGTCGTATTACACCTTTCAAACTTTATTACTGTCAGTTTTCTTTACATCACTGAATGACCTCGTGTGTCCCAACTCTTGATCTTTGCCCTAAATTTTTGTATTCCATTAATTCATTCCAAGTAGTCATATATAATAATCTCTTCGTACAAATCTTTTTTTTTCACAAATATCCAACCAAAAATATCGTTTGATATCGAACGTCAGGAATAACTCAACCCCAAAGGAATTATAAGCCACTGTCTATCGGTTCCAAAGCAGGCAACGGTTCGAATCCTGCCTGGGACAAAGCATTTACCAAGTATAATTCCCCCTGGGTGTAAGTTATTCCCAAATTATAGTTGATTCAATCTGAAACTATATTTGTGGCTTAGTATTTGTGATCAAATCTGAATTTTTACGTTTTTAAGCAACTCAGTTCTAAGCTTGAACGCTTCCGTTTGCGTTAAAAATGAAGTACAGGGAATCTTGTGCTGTTATTGTAAATCGAGTGTAATTTCATTCTTATTTGTTTGCAGGGTATACAGTTGCAAGAAATATTTAGTTATTGTTAATGCCATTATCTTTTATCCATGTTTTTTGTATAGGTTAATAATGCTATTATGAAAACATAAGAATGTTAAAATAAGATGAAGAGAGTTGAGGAATAACATAACAGTAATGAAAGAAAATAAACATAATTAAGGAAAAAAACGAAAGAAAATGAACATAATTGAAGAATAACGAAACAGCGATGAAAGAAAATGAACGAAATTAAGGAAAAACAAAACAATGACGAAAGAAAATGAACATAGTTGAGGAATAATAACATAACGACGAAAGAAAATTAACAAATTAAGGAAAAACAAAACAATAACGAAAGAAAATAAACAGGATTGAGGAATCGACGGCAAAAATTTCTCTCTCATAAGTTAAAGTGATCTGTTTTACCTCATTATTATATTTATATTTATTTATTTATTTACCCGCAGTAACTCCTCGTGGATCCGACACTATGTCCCAGAGTTACACTTAGGGCAAGTATACTTATAGACCACGTTGAGGTCAAGAGAGGGTCCAATCGATCTTTATATCTGAAAAAGGAACCGATTGTTAGCGGGTTTATTGGAATTAATTTTTTACTCTCCTCCACAGGGCATTTTTTATTACATCGAACTGGCAATCCTTCCACCAAGAAATTAGTTTCCTTTCTGGATATTTTTAGGGATAATTGCTTCCCACAGACTTTGTTTTATAAAAAGCTCCGTTTGTTTCTTAACAAACAATTCGCTAATGTCGCCAAACCATGTACAGTACCAAAATTAGCTTTTTATGCCAAATTCCCGTCTTACATGATGACTCCTTTCGGAAAAAGTTTGCACAAATTATTCATAAACATTATGGTGCCATTAATCTAAAATTAATTCCAATAAAACCCGCTAACAATCGGTTTCCTTTTTCAGATATAAAGATCGATTGGACCCTCTCTTGACCTCCAACGTGGTCTATAAGTATACTTGCCCTAAGTGTAACTCTGGGACATATGTCGGATCCACGAGGAGGTTACTGCGGGTCAGAATCGGCTCTCATCGGGGATTAGTTTCCGTACTGGCTGTAGGTCTCTCCAATCCCGAACACTCTAATATAAGAAACCATTCGAAAAAATTGTAAAATATATATAGAAAGAAAGTCATTTCCAAGTCATAGGCCAAGCGAACAATGCATATGAACTGACCTATCCTTGGAGGTCATTTATTTATTAAACAACTGGTTTCCCCACCAGTTAAATACCCAGACCTCCTCCGACACAACTGTACCTGAGCTAACTTTTATTTGTTCTGTCATTCTGTCTCTTGCCTTCTCGGCACAAGGTTGGTTAGCGGTCTTTGGTCTTTTTATTTTTATTTTTTTTTTGTTTTCGTTTCTGTATGTTTTTAATTGTGTGGTAATTTACAAATGTTGAATGGTTTTAGAGTAATTTTTAAAGTAATTTTAAGTAATTTTAAATTAATTTTATTTATTGTTTAACAGATTCCCTGAAGATGTAATAATGATATTACGAAACGTAGGAAATAAAGAATTGTAATGAATTGCAACGTTTCTAATAGTCCACCTTCATGCTGATGTGTCCTACTGGACCGTCGCCTTCCTCTGTCTCCTGATATATATATATGTATATATATATATATATATATATATATATATATAATATATATATATATATATATATATATATCGTTAAGAGCACAAATTGTGATACAGATCAGCTAAAGATATAATTTAAAAACTAAAATAAAACATGAATTAGTGGCCGTCTTCTCATGCTCATGTTTATGTTTAAGTGTTACATTATATTTTTAGCTGATTTATATATAATATATATATATATATATATATATATATATATATATACACACGATAAAAGCACAAATTATCATAAAAATAAGATAGAAATATAATAAAATATTTTAAAATAAACAGGATAGAAGCCTTTTTCATATGCTCATGTTGTATTTTTAAATTGTACGTTATATTTTTAGATGATCTATATGTCCTATATAGTATATATATCTATATATATATATATATTATATATATAATATATATATATACGCATAAAGTGCAATCACTCAACATGTGAGTCAGCAGGTGGAGTAACTAGGAAAAAGGACAGTACGCAATGAAGTGATCGGTGTCAACCGTGACATTGCAATTGAGGTAGCAGCAGGATATAGCGAGGGAGCTTTTTTCAGGAAAAAGGATTACGACACTGCGTTGATGGGGTGGCGGGGGAGCCTGATCTGCCACTCCTCCTCCTCCTCTTTTATGACTGCATGCATAAAACGACACCAGCAGTACCTCACATCAGAGAGAGAGAGAGAGAGAGAGAGAGAGAGTGAGTTACCTACACATTCAAGATAAAGAAAACTTTCAAATAATATTTTGGAAAGAGAGAGAGACTTGGCGTCATATTGAAAATGAAGAGAGCTTTCAGAAATTCTTTTTAAGCGCCTCACTTAATTTTAACTGACTATATTCATTTAAGTATACTTGTATATATGCTGAAATACTCAAATATTTATGCATTATTGTTTACTATGTATTGTATATTTGGCTGCATGTATGAGAATCTCTCTATGATTCCGTTAAGGGAACGAGTCAGATTGACTGTTATTCTGTTTTTTTCAACGATGCGCAGTGATAAACACACATACACACACACACACACATATATAGTATATATATCTATATATATATATACTATGGCGCTATTTGATATTTTTTCCCCCGCGTAATAATATGTGATTATGTAGTATGGTAGATCGCAAAAGAATTTCAGTCTATAAAGCACCTCTCGAATCCAAAAGTCTGGCCACTGTTGATCCAAATAGTCTCGATTCGTGTTGGGCGGGTCCTCGCTCGGAGACTTGGGCAACGGGGTTACTTGGCCTTCGCTGGGAGTTCTCGTGCCCCGCTGAGTGATGCCATGTGTCCGGCGGTTGTGGGCGTGTCGCCTGGTGCCTGTTGGCTCTGGCATTCCTTCTCCTGTTGGGGTGGAGTGTATGATCCGACTCTAGTTGTATAAATGAGGGTCGGTTTCTGGAAGGCTATTAAGGGGCGACCATAGTTCCATAGTTTTCCTCTCTCTGTACGGCCTGGGTGCCGTCTATGAGGTCTTTGGGTACTTTATATTATATACACACACATATTATATATATATATATATATATAATATATATTATATATATATATGTGTGTGTGTGTGTGTGTGTGTGTATATATATAAAGGTTTTTGCCACGAAGGAAAAAAATGAAAAAGCGAGATAGCCGAGTACTTTCGGTCCTGTTCAGACCCTTTACTAAGGCAAACTGATTTTACAGAGGAAAACATAGTCAAAAGAAGGCTTGTGATTGCAGATTTATTTTTAATGGAGAATATTACCAACAAATATTTGGTATGGCCATGGGTAACCCTTTATCACCTCTCCTTTCAAACTTATATACGGAATTTTTTTTTAGAGAAAACACCTCCCGAATATCACACTTGTCCCCTTAAAATGGTACTGATGTGTCGATGATATCTTAGTAGTCTTACCTGTTGGTATCGATGTAAATGATTTACTGTCTAAATTGAATAATTTAGTGCCATCCATAAAATTCACTGTTGAAATCGAAAATAACAATGTCATCCCTTTCCTAGATGTATTAATACATAGAGAATCTTTCCAATGCAAATTCAGTATTTATAGAAAACCCACAAATAATTTAACATATGTACATTTTTATTCTGGCCACCATCTTAATATTAAAATCTCAATTTTTTCTTCTATGTTCCTACGCGCTTTGCGTATCACGAGTCCACAATATCTTGACCAAGAAATAGAATACATAAAAAAGATAGGAGACGATCTCTGCTACCCACCTCATTTAATTTATTTATGTTATCAAAAAGCTCACAAAAAGTTTTATAGTGTTGCTATTAATGAAAATGAAATGCCTAAAAATGTACTTAGCTTACCTTACTTTCGTGGATTTGAAACCATAAAATCAATATTTAAATCGTTTAATGTTAATGTAGTGTTCTCTTACTTAATCATTAAACCATTAAAGATGTGCTAATTAAGAATAGTCCCGTAACAAATAACAACATCATTTACAAAATTCCTTGTAAGGATTGCCCATCGTTTTACGTTGGTCAGTCAAGTAAAAATTTATGTGTACGTATTAAGCACCATATGTATTCAGTTAGAACAGCCCAGACTTCAAATGCACTGTTTATCCATCTGAGTGAAAAATCTCATAGTATTAATTGGGGTGATACCTCGGTAATTGCTAGATCTAATGATTATGTTTCAAGAAATTTACTGGAATCGGCAATTATACAAATCACTAATAAAAACAACCTAAATCTTAGTCTGGGAATGTACCATTTGGACCCATATATTTGTAAGATGTTTGTGAAGGACCTTAAAATAAATGAACTACTAATAAATTAGTCCCACATGTATATAGTTATTATTTCTCTCTCTCTTCTTTCTCTCTCTCTCTCTCTCTCTCTCTCTCTCTCTCTCTCTCTCTCTCTGGTTCGATATTCTCTCTCCCTCTTTCTCTTGCTCGATATATATATTTATATTTTCTTTCGTCTTTTCATTAATAATAATTTTTTGGGAAAATTTGTGTAAATTTCATGATATTAAATTGTATATACTCCCGTGTTTTTTCAAAATGTACTGTTTTCTGGAAGAATAACTTGTTTACTGCGTGTATCCTCCAAGGTGTGGCTACCCTTATTGCTAATCTTGTAGTGTCAGTTTGGATATTAAGCCTTCTTTTGACTATGTTTTCTCTGTAAAATCAGTTTGCCTTAGTAAAGGGTCTGAACAGGACCGAAAGTACTCGGCTATCTCGCTTTTTCATTTTTTCCTTCGTGGCAAAAACCTTTATTTATACATAGCATCACGTTTTATATACTTCGTGATCAAGTTATTCATATATATATATATATATATATATATATATATATATATATATATATATATATATATATATATATATATATTATTTATATATATATGATATATAAATAAAATCTATATATATATATATAGGATATATATATATATATTATATATATATATTTATATATATATATATATATATATATATATATATATATATATATATATATATATATATATATATATATATATTAGGAGGAGAGGAGAAGAGGAGGGAAAGGGAAAGTGAGGAATGGGAAGCAAGCAAGCAAGGAAGGAGGAGGATCTTGAGAAAGGAAGTCTTCAACCCATTTACTCATTCATTCTGAACAGGTTCACAACTTTCCCTTCTAGCTGAATAATACAACTTGGTTCCTCAGTCAGCCAGAGTGATTACTACCTCCAGATAGACATGGCACTCTCATCTCCTTTGTTCATTGAATAATCTTACTTTGTTCCTTCCTTGATTACATGATGTTATTTATTTGAAACAAACAGCATATTCTTTGGAAGCTTGATTTTCAAGTTGGTGGTTCCTTTAGGCTTGTTCCTTACAGTTTTGGGCTCATCTTCTGAATAATAATAATAATAATAATAATAATAATAATAATAATAATAATAATAATAATAATAATAATAATAATAATAATAATATGAACACCATACTCTGTGGAAGCTTGAATTAGTCAATTACCCTTCTAGCTTATCCCGTATGAATAGGAATTTATCTTTTGAATAATAATAATAAATAATAATAATAATAATAATAATAATTAATAATAATAATAATAATAAATAAATTAATAATAAATAATAATAATTTTCTTTGAAGCTTGAATGGCCCCTCTCGGCTTGTTCCGTATGAATAGGGGTTTAACTTCTGAATAATAATATAATATGATAACAATAATAATAATGATAATAACCAAAACAAGGCACAGCATCAGTCACATGTTGACAAAGAAACTGGGCAACGAAAACGCAATTCAATTCTCGTTCGTTCAGAGTTCTCGTGCATTTAACAAGCGGGCAACACATTTTCACCTCAAATGATTCAATCTGACACCGCGTCGTTTTAGTAAAATTCCCTTTTTGTACGGGTTGTAGGTCAAAAGGTTATTACATATTGTGAAAGATACAATTACGGAATGAATGGACTCGGGATGTCATATATTCCAACAGGATGGTGGGGTACTTATAGGGGAGAATTATTCTCCTCGCCTGTTTACGTTACCATATGCCCCGTAGGGGGTTAGTCCCATCAGTGCACCTCATGCGGTGCAATGTAGGCATTACTCAAGGTTCTTTGCAGCGTCCCTTCGGCCCCCTAGCTGCAACTACTTTCATTTCTTTTACTGTACTTCCTTTCATATTATCTTTCTTCCACCTTACTTTCCACCCTTTACTAAAACTGATTCATAGTGCAACTGTGAGGCTTTCCTCCTGTTACACCTTTCAAACCTTGTCACTGTCAATTTCCGTTTCAGCGCTGAATGGCCTTAGTTGCCCCAGCGCTTGGCATTATGCCTAAAACCTATAAATCAGTCAATCGATGTTACCATATAAGTACAATGCGTCACTCGCCAGTTTATGATACCATATGAATACAATAAGGAACTCACCTGCGACCAGGGCTACTGTCATATCAGTCGAAATAGGGAATTTTCTCCCTTGATAAGTCCCGAAATTCAACGGATCGAAATTTCCTAGATAGTGAGAGCCCCCCGCCCGTCCCCCACCCCCCAGGGTTTTAACCCGGTATGTATCCACCTTTGCAAAGGCATGTTTAGTACAAGTCCGTTAGCGCCTCAGCGGCGTGGTTGGTATGGTATTAGCGTCCCACCTCGGTGGTCGCGGGTTCGATTCTCGTCCATTCCATTGAGGAGTGAGAGATGTGTATTTCTGGTGATAGAAGTTCTCTCTCGACGTGGTTCGGAAGTCACGTAAAGCCGTTGGTCCCGTTGCTGAATAACCACTGGTTCCATGCAACGTAAAAGCACCATACAAACAAACAAGTACAAGTTTGTTGGTGATGACCGTAAAAACATACACAAAAGACTGCAAATTTAAATACAATGACCTCAAGCAATTTGATTCCCAGATAACGACCCCCGAACTTGGCTGGGGTCAAGAAAAGATCCAATTCGCCAAATGTAATTCTTACCTAATTTATATAAACTAGGCTACAAAGCCAAACATTTGGGGCACTTTCAGTCATTCAGAGCTTGAGACAATCAAGAAGGGGCGAGTTGGAGTGGTTGGACAGCAAAATGGAAGGAAGGGAGTGTGGAATGGAGGTAAAGTAAAAGGCTTAAAAGTGGGTTTCAGCTTGGGACGAAGGGACGAATACAAATAACCCTTAGTAGCGCCTAGAGGGCGTCACGTGAGGCGCACTGACGGCGGTACCCTCCTACTGGGAAATACATTAGGACTTCAGAAAGAAAATATTCATTATTCTAGAATTACATTCCAGGTACCCCCCGTCGTGTAGTAAAATTATATAAGAACCATCTAAACTCTAAAATAACAGTAATTGCAAAACCTTTCCTTTTTGTATTTTTCACCAGTTTCTGCCACTGTTCTTCTCTGGTGATAGTCGATCGTTCCGAAGCTGTATCTCTGCGTCCTGATGTAGAGGTCCGAGGAATTGATCGGTCAATAAGTCACCGGTTTAAGGATCATTATCTGTGACGTCATTGAAGTCTCTGGCTAAGTGGGACCACGGGACGTTGCGAAATGTGTCGTCAATTACTTCCGGTTGTGGCAATTCGGCTTCCGGTATTTACCGCTTTGGTAAACACGTCAGTTAAAATGGTAAATTGCAAGAAAATAGAAAATGGAAATGAGAACCAGTTTTATTATGTTTTAGGGCCAAAATTAGATGCCCCTCTGTTGCCCAGGTCGCGAAGAGAAAATGGAAATGGGAGACGGTTGAGTATATTTTAGGATGGAAAATTTGGAGAATTTTTGTAGCCCAGATCCGATAAAGGAATAATAATAATAATAATAATAATAATAATAATACTAATAATAATAATAATAATAATAATAATAATAATAATAATAATAATAATTAGAAGAACTTTTGTAGCCCAGATCCGATAAATACAGGAAGAACGTGCTAATAATAATAATAATAATAATAATAATAACATAACAATAATAATAATAATAATATTAATAATAATAATAATAATAATAATAATAATAATATAATAATAATAAGAATAATAATAATAATAAATTTATTTCAGCTCAAGGCCATATACATGGAATATACAAGGTACAGACAATAACATACACAGTCTAGATACATGAGATAACGTGATAAAAATGATGAATCGGCAATATCCACACAGTTGCTGATGAAGCATGAAAAATAGTATTTCATAATAATGGCCGTGACAGTAATAACATTGAGAATAGTAGTAAAAAAGAAAAAACCTATAATCTAGTCAGTATTTTTAGACAGAACGTCACCAAGACCTGACCTCCCGTGAGACTCATTCGTATGTTGTGTGACATTCTTCTGTCTTGCATATTCATGCTATCATTGTTGACGTCCCGTTAATAAGGTCCTTTGCACGGTCGTTAATGATCCTGCATGCTTTATTTATGCGTCTGCTTCGGCATTCAAGGTACAGCCTGGATTAGCATGCAATCAGGGGTGTTATGGTATCGTCAGGTGGGTCTTCTTACCTGTTTTATTATCTATTTCATAATCCTAGGTAGTCGAGGTTAACCTCTTTCAGTCAAAAGGAGGCATACATTTTTTGGTTGTATATATTCCACGTCAATGAATGGACTAGATTTTGTCCTATTATTATTATTATTATTATTATTATTATTATTATTATTATTATTATTATTATTATTATTATTATTATTATTATTGAACGTTGAAATTCAAGCTTCTAAAGAAGTCACAGAAGATGAAAAGAAATACAGAAAGAGGAGATCAGACATGACAAAAGAACAATGAATTAACCACTTAATGAATAAAAAGATAAAAATAGGAGTAAAGGAACATTTCTTGAATATTGGTACAGCTGTTCAGCTCTCTGTAGGCAAAAGGATCAGGGATTAGTTGGGAATGCTAAAGTTATCCTTTAAAACACAACTTAATGAAAAATTGAGAGACAAATTCTAAAGTGTCGTACGTAAGTGTGTTAAAGTGATTTGATCTTGACTAAAGAAAGTGGCTCTCTCTTTGGGCGTCAGAATTCCGTAGGCTTAAATCAGCTCTTCACGTCAATCCACTGCTGGGCGTAAGAACTCCGCCGAAATTCATTTTGGGGAATTGGTTCTCGATACTTGGGCTGCACATAAATTCTCCAGAATTATTTCAGTAATGTTTTTAATCCTCGTAGTATATTTGGTATAAAAACAGGTGACTTATGAGATGAAGACTTTTGTAGATGCTAGTGTAGTAACTGCATCTCCTTTCAATGTTTATTTAAATCGAAAGACTTCTGTAGATGTTAATGTAAATATATCTCATTTCAACTTGTATTTGCATATTTAAATTTGATAAATAGATTTCCTAGTATATTTTCATGCTCTACAATAGAAAAATGTCCTAGATTTTCTAGTATTTTCAAATATCTTAAGAGAAAAACATAGACTTTGCAGTGTATCAAAATGACCTACGGTGCATCACGTGAGGGGCACTGACGGCACCACCCTCCCTACGGGGAACGTTCGTAGAAGTACCCACCCTGATTTACACTTATGGAAAAGTGCCCCTCCTTCAGGAGTGACTGTAAGTTATGTAAGGGGACCTATTGGGGAGGGGGTGGCGGATTCAGCCCACCCGACCTTATATATCCTTCACAAAGTCACTTGATTTCTCTTGAGAATGTCGCCCCACCCCCTCCCCCCCCCCCCTTGATCTTCGCTTCTTAATTCACGGTGGAGGGGGCGTCCTCTGCTTTGAGAGGGAGAGAGAGACCCTCGACCCTCCCGAGGAACAATGAAAGGGCTTCGATGAAGCCCTCCTCCTGCCCTTTTTGTCTTTATTGACTCGAGGACTGAGGTGCTTTGGGCGCCCTTTGTTCGCTGGATGTACTGGGGGACCTATTTATTGTATTGTTCCTCTTCTTCTTCAAGTAGTTGTCGATGAGAGGTCGATGAATCATACTCCGAGTGTCACACTTCGGGGGTGGGAGGGACGGGTGTTTGGGTACTGGTATTTTATCGCCCTCAAGTCTACTTTTTTTCAGTATGTTTTCGTACAGTAGACTTTCTGCTTAATTTTGACAACTCTGAAG
>NC_087218.1:55336616-55351616 GCF_015104395.2 Macrobrachium nipponense | reverse complement strand
CTCTCTCTCTCTCTCTCTCTCTCTCTCTCTCTCCTCTCTCTCTCTCTCTCCAGGATTCCTTTCACGTAATTTAGTGCACGAATCCCTTGCACTGGAATTGTGATTATGCTTGTGGCTTGTTATTGGTTCTTGTGCAAATGCGTTTCTATACTAAATAGTTTTATTTCCGATTTTAAATAAGTTTATCGTTTTATGTTTGTCTTATTTAATACTTGTTTTTGGTGTATTTTTTTAATTATGGCAAACAATTCTTGGCTTATTGGTGTTATTTTATACTTTATTTAATTTTCTTCCTTAAATCATTATCTCACTCCCACGGGAGATTAGCCGGTTTCTTGGAAAATTAAACCTTTGTGAAATTACGACTTTTTCGGAAATTAGCCTTTTGAAATTGGGCCTTCTATTGAAACTTAAACCATTCTTTTGAAACGTCATGAAACAAGGCTTTCTTTTGAAACGTCATGAAACAAGGCTTTCTTTTGAAACGTCATGAAACAAGGCTTTCTTTTGAAACGTCATGAAACAAGGCTTTCTTTTGAAACGTCAACCATTCTTTTGAAACCGGGTTTTCTTTTTTCGAGACGCCAACCATTCTTTTGAAACTAGGCTTTATTTTGTAAATCATGAACCATTCATTTGAAACTAGGTTTTTTTATATGTCAACCACACTTTTGAAACTAGACTTTATCTTGAAATGTCAGCCACTCTCTTTAAACTAGGCTTTCTTTTTAAACTTCAACCATTCTTTTCAAACTTGGCTTTCTTTTTAAATGCCAACATTCTTTGGAAATTTGGCTTTTTGATATGTCAACCTTTTTTTCGAAACTAGGCTCCCTTTTGAGGAGACAATCATTCTCTTGACACTAGACTTTCTTTTGAAATGTCAACCATTCTTTTGAATCGGCTTCGTTTTGAAACTTCAACCATTCTTTTTAAACTAGACTTTCTTTTGAAATTTCTACCACTCTTTTGAAACTAAGCTTTCCCTTGAAACAGGCTTTCTTTTGAAATGTCAACCATTCTTTAGAAACTAAGCTTTCTCTTGAAATTTCTGAACTAAGCTTTCTTGAAATGTCAGTCATTCTTTTGAAAACTAAGCTTTTCTCTTGAAACTAAGCTCTTGAAACTAGTCTTTTTGAAAATGTCAGTCATTCTTTTGAAACTAAGCTTTCTCTTGAAACTAAGCTTTCTTTTGAAATTTCAGTCATTCTTTTGAAACTAAGCTTTCTTTTGGAACTAGGCTTTCTTTTGAAATGTCAACCATTCTTTTGAAACTAAGCTTTCTCTTGAAACTAGGCTTTCTTTTGAAATGTCAACCATTCTTTTGAAACTAAGCTTTCTCTTGAAACTAGGCTTTCTTTTGAAATTTCAACCATTCTTTTGAAACTAAGCTTTCTCTTGACACTTTGCTCTTTTGAATGTCAAACCATGCTTTTGAAACTAAGTTTCCCCTTTGAAACCTTTTTAGGCTTTCCCTTTGAAATGTCAACCCATTCTTTGAAAGTAGCTTTTTCTCGTGAAACTAAGGCTTTCTTTTGAATGTCAACCCATTCGTTTGAAAACTTAAGCTTTCTCTTAAATTAGGCTTTCTTTTGAAATGTCAACCATTCTTTTTAAACTAAGCCTTCTCTTGAAACTAGGCTTTCTTTTGAAATGTCAACCATTCTTTTGAAACTAAGCTTTCTCTTGAAACTAGGCTTTCTGTTGAGATTTCAACCACTCTTTTGAAACTAAGCTTTCTCTTGAAACTAGGCTTTCTGTTGAAACGTCAACCATTCCTTTGAAACTAAGCTTTCTTTTGGAATTAGGCTCTCTTTTAAAACTTCATCCATTCTTTTGAAATTAGACCTTTTTTTTTTTTTTTATAAAACGTCGACCGTTCTTTTGAAACTTCAATCATTCTTTTGGTCTGGTCCAGGATCTCTCATTTGAAACATCAATCATTCTTTTGAAACTTGACTCTCTTGAAAAGTCAACCATTCTTTTGAAACTTAGACCATTGTTTAGAAACTAGGCCATCTTTTGAAACCGACCTTTCTTTGAAACTAGATTTTCTTATGAAACGTCAACTATAATTTTGAAATCTGGTTTTCTTTTGAAACTTCGACCATTCATTTAAACCTGACCTTTTTTTGTTGAAACTTTCAGCTCTCATGGGAAAAAAGTCCTTCATTTTGAAACTTTGAAAATTTCTTAGAAATGAGTTTCTTGGTCAATTTAGGCTTTTTTTCGCCTTCATTTATATGATTTTGTCGCCTGCGAGGTTAATAATCTGTTGGATACATGCATTGTCACTTAGAATGAGTCATAGGCGCTACTTTGGCTTGCTATCTACGCCTCACCTCCGAGGTGCTATAGTAGATTCACATCAACCGTGCACCTGATGTCTAGGCCAGTCCCTTACGACGCTCCTGATTGGCTGTTGATAAGCCAATCACAGGGCTGGAAACTCTCATACGTCTTTCAAAAGTATCCCTCAGGAGAGGTGGAACATACATCCTTCTTAAGTGAACTCTCGAGAGAGACTGAGAGTTTCCAGCCCTGTGATTGGCTTATCAACAGCCAATCAGGAGCGTCGTAAGGGACTGGCCAAGACATCAGGTGCACCGTTGATGTGAATCTACGATGGCACCTCGGAGGTAACGCGTAGATAACGAGTCAAGTAGCACCGAAGCATGTTTCAGTAACTGAAGCAGTTTCATTGGCAATGGTGTCTAGGTCAACCCAGTTTAGAGACTCCAGAGTCCAGACGTGCTTGGAACAGGAGTCTCCCTCCACCTAGTACGAAATGTTTTCGAACGCATTTGTACAGTCATGCCGCAGTGACTCGTCCACCAGTTTTATTTTGGTCCAGTTTTTTTCTCAGCAGTTTTTTCCTTCCTTTTTTTTTCTTTTTTAAGTTCAACGTTAGGCTTATTTAAGCACTTTTTGGAGGGCTCAGATATCTCTGCTTACCTAAGCCTTATAACTAACATATGAGTCTCGTGCAAATGGTGACCATCTACGAGACATATTGAAGATATGTCTCTCTCTCTCTCTCTCTCTCTCTACTATTGAGATAACATGAAAAATACATGTATGAGTTGGTTTGGATTAGTATAGGCGTATTACTGGTATGAGTCTACAATTTTATAGGCAACGTGTCATTTTGTATGTTGCAAATAATAATATTCGTTTCGTAGGCAAAATCTTCATTTTTATGAGTTATTTATAGGTAGAATCATAAGCTTTTTTATAGGTTGTTGATAGGTAGAATGTGCTTTGTAGTACTATAAAGAAATTGTACCTCTGTTTTAACGCTTCGTAAAACAGGCTGTTGAGAGCTCGTGGACCCCCCCCCCCCTCTCTCTCTCTCTCTCTCTCTCTCTCTCTCTCTCAGCAAGTCTCTTGTCTGAAGGACATTCTAAAAGTTTAATTTACTTCGTGGGCGTCTTCTGTAAGAAGTTCGCAGCTATGGCGATAGGCGGAGCTAGTTAGAATTATGCGTCATTTTTCCTAAATGTTCGTTGTCGATATGACTTTTTATTTTAAAATTGCGACTGCTTTAGTCATTGTGGTGTCAAATAATCCACATTATTACAGTTACAGAAATTCTCCATTTTTGTAACTCTTAACAGTTCAGTTTTAAATTGTCAATAGACACCATTTGTGTTGCAGTAACTTCAGTATAATAATCTAATGATATCAAGGGATCTTGATCTTCCTGTAGCAGTGTGTTTGGCTATTATCTTTGTATCCATTTGACCCAGTTATCCTAATGTTAACTTCTTCTTTTTTCATTGTCACCACGGAATCTATTATTTTCCATTTTCACGGTGTAACATTTTATTTTCAATTGGACATTGTAGTCTTTTAGATTTCATCACATTGTAACCTTTTGTTTCCCATTATCGCAATGTTACCTTTTATATTTCTAACAATTTAACCTTTAATTTACCATTGTCTCAGTGTAACCTGCAATTTTCATTTGTCACATTGTAATCTTTAATTTTCCCATGTCAAAGTAACTTTTTAATAATCATTGTCACAATCCAACCTTTCATTTCCCACCATCATAGTTTAAACTTTTTTTTAAGTTTCCAGTGTCAGAATGTAACCTTTGATTTTCCTATGTCAGGCTGTAACCTTTGATTTACCGTTGTCAAAATTTAACCTTAGATTTTCCCTTGTCACTTTAAACCTTGTGTTGTCCCTTTTCAAAAAGTAACCTTTGATATGATTTTTCCTTTTCGAAATATAAGCTTTTGTTGTCCTTTGTCACAATATTGCCTTTTATTTTCCCTTATAGGAGGGTAACCTTTCATTTTCCAATGTCAGAGGGTAACCTTTTATTTTCCATTGGCATAATGTAGCCTTGTACTTTCCATTGTCCCATTAGTACAGTGCAGCCTTTTGTTCTCTCTTCCCACACTGTAACTTTATTCCAATTGCCAAAATGACACCATATTGATGTAAACTTTACTTGAATGAGGCTTTCTTTAATTTCCCTTATTATAAGCGACCAGTTTTCTTCTTTTTTCCTGTCAATGTGTCAGTCTTTAATTTTGTTTCTTGGGCTGTCTTTCATTCAGTGGGATATTGTACTTTAAGCATTGAAAGATGTTAGACACCATCTTTTCTTTAAAAAAAGTATTCAATAACAACCTCCCCTGCTTTCTTTTTTTGCAGATATCAGACCACCATCTTCTGCTCTGCCCAAGAGATATCAGAGGTGAGTGTTGCCTTGTGTGATCCTGATTTTTTTCCCTATATTTTTGTTGGTTCTGGGCTCTTGTTATATATTTCTCGATGCTTATATGTATGTTGATGTTACCATTCTGTTTATGTATGTATATATATGCATATATATGTACATGTATTTGTATAATTGCATATATATAATAATATATATATAATATGTGTGTGTGTGTGTGTGTGTATAGAATATGTGATATATAGTGTGTATCTATAAGCATATGTAATATACTATATATTATGATATATAATATAATTATTATTATATTATATTATGAATAAATAATAATATGTTTATGTATGTGTATGTTTATTTATCTGTATATTTATGGAAATAATTGTGTACATATATTGATATGGCGTAGATTCACACTTTTATGTATCCTTTCGATGATGAGAGATATTCCTACTGAGGAGAGAGAGAGAGAGAGATGAGATGAGAGAAAGAGAACGAGAGAGAGAGAGAGAGAGAGAGAGAGAGAGAGAGAGACGAGAGAGACTCAAACGTTCGATTTCAGCATCCGGTTTGAAAATAGGAGGAAGAAATAATGATATTAAATTATTGCTGATCGAGACGAGGGGGTGGGATGAGGGTTGGGGGGGGGGGGGGGGGGGGGGGGGGGGGGGGGGGGGGGGGGTTGGGGGGGGGGGGGGGGGAGAGCTGTGGACTCTGTACAATCAGACCTGCCTTCGTCCACGTGGCTTTCCCCCTAATCCGCTTTTGATCAGAACAAACGAGATTGGGTGCTGTCAAATCCCCCTTTTCAAAGGGATTCGAATCCTCCTCATTCGTCATCAGTGTTCAGAGATTTTCCTTTGTAGTTTCCAAATGGTAGTGCCGTTAGTGCACCTCGCGTGGTGTACTGTAGACATTACTAGAGGGTCTTTTAACTTCGCGCCGTTTTTATCCTTTTAATTTTACCTCCATTCTTCCTACCTATCTTCATACTTGTACTTCATCTCCTTTATTTTCATTCCTCCTACCTTTCTTGAAGCTTGCTGTCCAGCACCTCAAACTGTTCATACTTGTACTTCATCTCCGTTGTTTTCTGGATCTCTTCACCCTGCTGTCCAACCACTCCAACTCCTTTCCCACTGTGTCAAGCGCTGAATGGCTGAAAATGTCCCAGTGCTTGGCTTGACAGCCTAAATTTCGTATATCGAAGTACAAACCCTATCTAGAGACTTGTGTGTACGTGCGCGCACACATTACTGCTTATTGTAATTTAAAAGTACAATTATTTTCTTTAAAAAGGTTTATAAAACGGACGGAGAAATTTTAATAAGCCAATTGCTATTGCTCGAAACAGGTATACAAATTTCTTCGTGTCTTTTAAAGAAATGTGTGTGTGTCACAGACCATACAATCACAACCCGAAGGAGAGTCAGCAGTCAGTGACACGTATCTCAAACATGGCCTTCCTTGTCTTTCATAGGTCGAACCACTGTCTCACCACTGTCTCTTCAGGACGAGGCTCTATATATTATATATAACACACACACCTTCCCTCAGTTCCAATCCAATCGTCTGCAGGCTGGCTGTGGTGTTCTTCTCTCTTGAAGCTTCTTCACCTTCGTCCGTCCGAGTCCGACCACCTTCACTTTCATCTGTGTACCGCTGAGAGACAGAGGAAAAGAAGAACTCTCAGACGCCTGAAAACCAGCCCCAAGCCCTCCCCCCTCCTCCCCCCCCCCATCCCATCTCACCTACCATTGGATCCTCCTCCTCCTCCTGCCCCAACTACGTTTCTATTCGTCTGTGCTCCAGAAGGGCAAGATTTTGTCTGAGGGTTTTCGAGTCTCGCCCTCTCTTGTTGGTCTTTTACCTCCTCCTTCTCCTTTTCCTTCTCCACCTCTTACTCCTTTTACACCACCTCCTCTTCCTCTACTACCATCTCCTCCTACTCTTCCTGGTGCCCCTCAACAGTTTTTGGAGCAGGGAAGACCCTGTGTTGTATGTGAGGAGTTTCTCCTCCTCCTCCTCCTCCCGGTGCCCATTGGCGGTTTCTGGAGGAGAGAAGACCTTCTGTGTGTATATGTGGAGAGTTCCTCCTCCTCCTCCCACCGGTGCCCATTGACAGTTTCTGAAGGAGGCAAGACCCTCTGTATGTGTGTGGGGCGTTCCTCCTCCTCTTCCTCCCCCTCCCGGTGCCCCTTGACAGTTTCTGAAGGAGGCAAGATCCCCCCCTCTGTGTATATGTGGGGAGTTCCTGCTCCTCCTCTTCCGCCCCTTGACAGTTTCTGGAGGAGAGAAGACCTTCTGTGTGTGGGGGGTGGGGCAGTTCCTCCTCCTCCTCCTCCTCCTCCTCCTCCTCCTCCCGGTGCCCCTTGACAGTCTCTGGAGGAAAAGTTAAGTATATCTTAGTTTTACCAGACCACTGAGCTGATTAACAGCTCTCCTAGGATTAGATGTTTTTACGTGGCTAGAAACCAATTGGTTACCTAGCAACGGGACCTACAGTTTATTGTGGGATCCGAACCACATTATATCGAGAAATGAATTTCTATCACCAGAAATAAAATCCTCTGGTTCCGCGTTGGCCGAGCCAAGAATCGAACTTCGGACCACCGGATTGGTAGCCGAGCGCGAAATCCACTCGTCCAACGAGGAACTACTTTCTGGAGGAGAGAAGACCTTCTGTGTATATGTGTGGGGAGTTCCTCCTCCTCCCGGTGCTCCTTGACAGTTTCTGGAGGAGGCAAGACCCTCTGTCCATGAGTGGGGAGTTCCTTTAGTCAACTCTCCTTCGCACCTGGCTAGCCCACGGTCGGTTAAGCATGGTTGCATTCCTCGCGTCTTGCTTTTCTTTTGTTTTAGAGGACATTCGAATAAAAGACTCTCTCTCTCTCTCTCTCTCTCTCTCTCTCTCTCTCTCTCTCTCTCAATTATTCTTCTCTCTCTCTCTCATTATTATTATTATTATTATTATTATATGACAAGCGTCTAGAGGTACCCTCTCTGGTCACTGGGACAACCACTTACAAAATACAGCTCGCTCTCTCTCTCTCTCTCTCTCTCTCTCTCTCTCTCTCTCTCTCTCTCTCTCTCTCTCAATTTTTCTTGAGAGTCCTACTTTGCAGGACATCCTCCTTCCGGTTCCTTGGTTTTCGCAGCTTAACGAAGGATTTCCTGTAATCCAATAATAAGGAACGCGCCACCTGGAAGACGGGGGTTGACTCTCTCTCTCTCTCTCTCTCTCTCTCTCTCTCTCTCTCTCACACACACACACACACACACACACACACACACACAGAGGAAACGTTCATAATAATAATAATAAATAATAATAATAATAATAATAATGAGTTGGCGATATGCATCGCCTGCGGCCTTAACCAGTACTAGCTCGTTGTGTAGTAAGTCCTTGAAAGTGTTACAAGGCCTGCTGTGGCCCTGTGGACCATAACCAACCAACATAGATGACCCACCAGTGGCTTTTATATGAGATCAGTCTAACACTGTTTTGAAGAGCCAGTTAAAGATTGACGCTTTTAAGCGGCATATTTAACTAATCCAGTCGTAATACTAAGCTATGTAGACCTATCATTCTTTACTTACAAGACTAAAGCACTTATAGGTGTGAATCAGTGATTGTAAATGTTCGCCAGCATACTTTGAAAGGAAAAATTGGACATTTATTGGAATTCAATCTCAGGGCTCAGAACCACACCAAGGTCCTTAGGCTGTCAGTTGAAAGAATCATTACAAATATGTAATTTTCGCGAACAGAGATAAATGAACTAGACCTTAGTCGATTTTACTGTTCCTTAAGAGTCTAGACCAATTTCGATACAACTGTTCTTTAGAAAGAATCTAGTGCACTGTAGGCATTGCTTAAGGTTCTTTGCAGCTTGGGTTTTGGCCTGAATTCCATATTAAAAAGAATAGACCTAGTCGATATTTCCGGCCTTTTAAAAATCTAGGCCTAGTCGATACTACTGTTTAAAAAAAATCGACATTGTCTGCCTCATTGTTATCAGAAAATTACCATCTTATCACCTGCACCAAGTGAGAAGTAAAAAAAGTAAGTGTTTGCCTCATCACCCACTTAGAAATTCCTCATTTGTAAGAAATTCCAATTCGAAATTAATAGAAAGAAAATTCCGCCAGGTGGTGATGACCAGTAAAAGTTAAATCCCAGTTGGCGTCACCCTCGCCCACAAAAAAGAAATAAAAATAATAATAGGTAAATAAGTAAATAAATAGATAAATAAGAACCAGTAACGGTCAACCCTGCAGCCGACCCCGAAGTGGAGAGACTTGAAATATTTGAATAGTACTATAAGCCAACCCGATATTGAAGTGGCTCTAAAGAATAGGTTTCCTCTCTCTCTCTCTCTCTCTCTCTCTCTCTCTCTTCTCTCTCTCTGTCCATTACCTCAGTAGTGTTTTTATTTATTGTTATACGCCACACACGAGAGTCAGTATGATTCAAAAAGTGGCCTTACCTTACCTTACAGACCTTACATCTTGTTCGGGTTGCCCCAGGTCCCTCAGTGTGAGGCACCTCTAATGTCTACCAGAGAGTTGCTAGTACATCTTCCGGTATATTTTGCATCTTCCAATCTTGGATGGTCTGGGATGCAGTTTAGATATTTGTCGAGCTTATTCTTAAACACATCTACGCTCACTCCTGATATATTCCTCAGATGAGCTGGCAACGCATTGAATAGACGCTGCATTATCGATGCTGGTGCGTAGTGGATTAATGTCCTGTGTGCTTTCCTTATTTTTCCTGGTATATTTTGTTTTTTGGGGCACTATTAATCTACCTCGCTTGCTCTTTCTGATATTTTTAGTTCCAGATATTTTCTGCTATTCCTTCTATCTGTTTCCATGCCTGAATTATCATGTAGCGTTCTCTTCTCCTTTCCAGACTATATAATTTTAAGAATTGTAGTCTTTCCCAGTAGTCTAGGTCCTTACTTCTTCTATTCTAGCTGTAAAGGACCTTTGTACACTCTCTATTTGTGCAATATCCTTTTGATAGTGTGGGTACCATATCATATTGCAATATTCAAGTGGACTACGAACATATGTTTTATAAAGCATAATCATGTGTTCAGCTTTTCTTGTTTTTGAAGTGCCGTAACAACATTCCCATTTTTTGCTTTACATTTTGCCAACAGAGTTGCTATTTGATCATTGCTAACATGTTCCTATTCATCATCACACCAAGGTCTTTAACTGCTTCCTTATTTGTGATGGTCTCATTATTAGGTCCCTTATATGCATATAGCTTTCTTTCTCTGTCTCCATAATTTATTGATTCAATTTGTATCAGAGTTAAATACCATCCTATTTACCTCTGCCCAATCATATACTTTGTTAAGGTCTCTTTGTAGAGCGTTCCTACTTCATCACAAGTAATTTTCTCTACTTATTCTTGTGTCATCTGCGAAAACCTACTCCTCTACCGAATCCTTAACATTATTGTGCTATGTCTTCAATCATAATAACAAACAGTATTGCAGCTAACACCGTACCTTGCGGCACACCGGATATTACCTTGGCTTCATCCGATTTCTCGTCGTTTGCAATAACTATCTGTTTTCTGTTGTGTAAAAATTCTTTTAACCATCTTCCTACTTATCCACGATATTGTGTTTTCTAATTTTCTTCGCTAATATATTATGGTCTACTTTATCAAAAGCTTTTGCAAAGTCTAAATAAACCACATCTGTTTCATTTCCGCTTTTCATATTTTTTGAATATGTTTTCACGGTGGACTAACAGTTGGGTTTGTGTACTTTTTCCGGGTACGAAACCATGTTGTCCTTTATTAAACAAATTATTTTTTATTAAATGTTTCATAATATTTTTCTTCATTACCCTTTCATACACTTTCATTATATGTGATGTTAGACTCACAGGCCTATAATTACTTGCCTCTAGTCTTGATCCACTTTTGAAAGTAGGGGTAATATACGCTAATTTGTGCTCATCATATATCTTGCCTGTATCTACACTTTGTCTTAATAATATTGCAAGTGTCCTTGCGATAGAATGAACTACTTTCTTTAACAAAATAGCAGGAATTCCCATCAGGCCCTGCAGCAGCTCCATTTTTAATTTCATTAATAGCCTGCACAATATCAGCTCATCAATATCTATGTCAGCTAAATATTCACTATTTTCATCCCTTACTTCTATATCATTATCTTCATTATCTATTCTAGGGGTGAATTCTCTCATTATATCGTTTCTGTTCCTGGCCAGTATGTTGCAAATTTCCTTTGTTTTCATTCGTTAATCTCCCTTCAATTCTCAGAGGGCCTATTTTCTATTCTTCTTTTTATTTATTCATCTTCTTCGCATATGAGTATAATAGTTGGGTTTGCTTGATATTTAATAGGGTTTTTTCTTCCAAGTCCCGTTTTTCATTTTCTTTTGATTTTGTATAATCTTTTTTTCTGCATTTTCTATCTTACTTTTTAGTTCTATAACTTTCCATGCATTTTTTTCTTTGCAAGACCTTTTTTCCACTTTCTGATTTTCTGGAACAAGATTCTTCTGTCTCTTGGTATGCATGAATGATGTTTACTTTTCTTCTTCGGTATATATTTTTCCACTATTATCTCCAATATTTTATATAATATCTCCGTATTTACCCTTATTGTCATCACTACGAAAATGTTATCCCAATCTTTGTTTAATTCTTCATTAATTTTCTGACCATTTTATATTTTTACTGTAGAAGTTGTATTTTCCATATCCTTCCCACTTTTTCATTTCTTGCTTATCTCTATTTTCACTTGCTTGGAATGAACTGTTTAATTCTATGACATTATGGTCTGAAATACTCGCATTATAAACTATTATTTCTTTAACATAATTCATCTCGTTCACAAATACTAGGTCTAAAGTATTTCCTTTCTTGTTGGCAGGTGATTTATTTGTTGATGTTTGTATTCTAGTAGCATATCTAATAGCTTTTCAAATTGCCTCTTATCTTCTGCACTACTATTACTCTCTTTTTTTATGTATAAGTACAACCACAATCTCCTATTCGTTCTTTCCATTCTACGAAAGGAAAGTTGAAGTCACCAGATAGGAGAATAGTCCAGTCCTTGTGATTTCTACATATATCATCCAATTTTTCAATTATTAAGTCAAACTCTTTAGTATTAGGAGGTCTATATATTACTATGTTCATCAATTTTTCAGATTCAAATTCTACCGCTATTAGTTCACATTCTGAGTTACTATATTTCTCATCATATTTTTCCTTGTTTTTGTCTTTCCCATATATTGCGGTTCCCCCTTGATTCCTATTTTTTTCTATCTGATCTATAAGTTTGGAACCCTTTTATTTGATCATCATTCCAGTCCTCTTGGGAATACCAGGTTTCACGTTATATTTCATTTATATCTATTTTCTTTTCATTTTGGGTTAGTTCTTCTAAGTACTCTATTTTTCTTTTGAGTTACTCGTAACGTGGAACAAACCCGCGCATCATCACTATGATGGTTTGCGTTGTTTTTCTCCTTCATTTAATTAATCTGATAGTAATAAGGATTTTCCCATGTCTCTTTTCCTGTTTCCTGGTATGTTGTTCTTTTTTTCATTTCCAGAAATTCTGACATTAAAAAATCCAACTTTTCCATAATATTTGATCTTCCTTCATCATAATTATTCATTTTGTGTCTGAATCTGCAATTTTCTCCGTTTCTGCAATATCCTCTTGCATAATAAATACAGTTATTATCTCTTGAGTAGAATTTTCGGAGCTGATGCTTTGAAATTCTTTGCTGACACCTCTGCATATCTCATTGGTGGTTTGCTTTTCTCTTTTACCTGATATTCTTGATTTCTCTCTTTATTTGTTTCTTTCTTATTTTGGATTTTATTACTTGGTTGGTTATTTATTTGATTATGATTCTGGCTACGGGTGCATATGTTGCATTTTTTGTCGAACTTACATCCTTTTCCTTCTTTTAGGTTTTACATATTTTTGGATGCAGATCTCTGCAATCATCCCCATATCCATCTAAGTATGACTTTAGTTTTTTTTTACCATATAGTTTCATAGTTTTGACATATCTTAGGATGTTTGTAGTAACATCTTTCTCCAAATCTGCAATTCCCTCTTTTCAAAAGGTTGCAGATTTTGTCTTTCTTGTCTATTTTTTCTCTTTCCCGTCATTGTATAGATCTGGGTAGAGCCTCTTCGGGATTTGCTTTTCTGTTGTCATATCGTAATTTATTTTCTTCGTAGGTATGCTGCTTTATTGCCTCATATGTAGTATCAATGAGTATCTCTGCATCCATACTTTTATCTTGTTCTTTGTTTTCCTTATTTTTTTCTGTCATTTCATTTTTGTTTACTTCTCTTCCGTTTTTCCTCTTCTTCTTTTTCTTCTTCTTCTTCCTCTTCCTCTTCTTCTTCATCCTCAACTATTTGTACATTTCAATCTTGATTTAATAACATTGTCTATCCATGATAGACATGTTGAACAAAAAATTCTTGTATCTTTTCTCAAATCTTGTATTACCTCAGCACACTGTGGATGGGTGGGCGGAATGTTTGCATGCAGCACATTTTCTGATTAGGTTTTGTGGATTGACTATGCTATACCAAACCTTACACAGTTTGCATGCTTTTGGCATTCTTTTCCTAATGCATCAATTAGTATATTCACAAGATTCACCTTATTCAATTTTCTTTGTCGGAATATGTTGGTTTATGTATATTTCTTTATGAGTCTCTTGACCACTTGGATTTTATTTGGAACTTCTTCAATTATTTTCAAGATGTTTTCATTAGATTTGTTCCAGTTTGAAGGATTATATCCTTCTAATATATCTATGAATGCTTTTTGTATCTTTTTGGTTAGGACTGTTGCTGATTTCATAGATGAGAAATGCCAGTTCCCTTCCTGCTACCTCATCGTATTGCGAATCTGCTAGACACGCCAATTACGCCACCTTTTTCCCGCAGTTGGACTTACTGCCATCTTGTTTCTGATTTATAGTATTAACACTTGTTATAAACTAACTTAGAAGACGCTTTTATCCTCCTTACTATTTTCACACTAATCTTATCACCGATAGTTCACGAACACTTCTAGATATTTCTCAAATTCTAGTCGTATGTTAAACTTGTGATATCTGTTGATTATTGTGACTTCACGCGGGTACGTCTCACCAAGCAAGATGGCTACTACGAGAGAGGAGAGAGAGAGAGAGAGAGAGAGAGATTAATAATTTAGCCACAAGATGTAGACGTTACATTGAGAAAGATTTCGCACCTTTAGGAGACCCTAGGCCTATTGTTCATTCAAGAGGTCCTAGGCCTATAGTTCAAATCTCCTTAAAAATGACTAAATTATATATAAAACGAAATAAAATTTTCCCCCAAAGCTGAAAAACATACAAACCAACATACAACTCATTTGCAAAACATTACTCATAATGTTGGTTTTCATGATGGACAACAATAACAAAAACAACAAAATTCACTAGGCCTATTGTTTAATTCTTCGTCAAAAAAAATAACCAAATTATACAAAAAACTTGATTAAATTTTGATAAAACAACGACAAAAACGAACAAACCATTCATTTGCAAGACACCACTCATAATATTGGTTTTCATGAAAAAAAAAAAAAGGAGGCGGCCATAAACCTATATAGTTTAATTCGCCGCCAAAATTAATTAAACATACAAAAAAATAAAATATATTTTCGATCAAAATCTGACACAAAAGAACAAACCAACCACCCATTTGCAAAGCATCAGTCTAATATTAGTTTTCATGATGGACAACAAGAGACCAGTTAGGTAATCCATGAACTTGGTGCGCACCCAATAATAAGAAGGTGGTCCGTGGCCTTCCAGAAGTGTCTTGTCAGGGGCCATTAATTTGGACCCCAAGGTGAATGTGGTCGTCCTGATGAATCTTAAAACCTCCTTCTTCTACTTTTTCTCCATCAGAGTTCAGTGGCTTAGTACCAAACCCCTAGAGTCCTAGACTCACCTACCAGAGGCATCAAAGTGCGATTTCCTAGAGAGATTCTGGACGATCTGACCTCGTTCCTCTAACCATAGAGGATGCCAGCTGACCTGACCACTGATTAGGTCTACTGGTAGTTGGTAGGCTTTGGTGGGTCGCAGCCAGGGCCAAGAAAGGATTCGGGGACGGGAGGAAGGTGCTTGGAGTCTCACCCCAAAATCTCTTCCTGAGAAAGGGGAAGTATATAAGAATAAAACCTGCAAAAATAATGGGAACTGAACAACGAAATGCTCCCAAAACGCTGAAATA
>NC_087218.1:55319116-55334116 GCF_015104395.2 Macrobrachium nipponense | reverse complement strand
CATAGGCATATGAACTGACTCTACCCCCTTTGCCCTTAAGGAAACGTCTATATTCGAGATCTTTGGCAAAGTACCCCTCATACTCTAGAGGAGCCATTCGTCTTGCTAAATTGGGTATCTTTTTAATCCTTTACCCAAGATATAGGCCTATGAATTGGTTATTCCTACCCCTTTGCCCTTGACAAAATGTCTATAATCGAGATCTCAGACAAAGTAGGCCTGATATTACAATTAAGAACACATGTTATAGCTATATACCTTTTGCCTTGACATAAAGGTATATAGCTTTGAGAACTTTGCCAGAGTAGGCCTAATGAGCTTGATAATTCATGTTAAAGCCGAACAAGGATTATTTGTCTTGCCAAGTTGGGTGATTTTCATTGATTTACCCTACATATAGACCTATGATAACCCAAGATATAGGCCTATAAACGAATTATATCCCTGTACCTTCACAAAAATGTCTGTATGTGAGAGCTATGACAAAGCAGACCTAATAACACTCTAGAATTCTTGTTATAGCCAGAAGGATTTTTAAATTAAAATAAAGGCAATAAAAAAAACTTACTTCATCTCTCCATAACGTCTAACTTAACCGAATTCACTGCACAGTTTATTACATTTCATGAAATGCAGCCGTTCTGGGACGCGCAATAACGTGTTAAATAACGCCTATGTCAGCAAGAAACCATTGAGGTGCATCGGTCATATTATTTCCTGGTGATATCTCCCTTTAATCCAATATTAGACACCCGGACATTACTCGCCATCACCCGGTTCATCATCCGTGGATACCATTGGCCTAAATACCGTCTTCTGTGGCAATGGTGGCTTCCTCATACAGTACCATAGTGTCTTTCACGTTATTTCTGCATCCAAAAATATGTAAAAAACCTAAAAGAAGAAAAGGATGTAAGTTCGACGAAAAAATGCAAATATATGCACCCTGTAGCCATGAATCATAATCAAATAAATAACCAACCAAGTAATAATAAAATCCAAAATAAGAAAGAACAAAATAAAGAAGAGAAATCAAGATTCAGGTAAAAGAGAAAAGCAAACCACCAATGAGATATGCAGAGGTGTCAGCAAAAATTTCAAAGAAAACATCAGCTCCGAAATTCTACTCAAGAGATAATAACTGTATTTATTATGCAAGAGGATATTGCAGAAACGGAGAAAATTGCAGATTCAGACACAAAATGAATAATTATGATGAAGGAAGATCAAATATTATGGAAAAGTTGGATTTTTTAATGTCAGAATTTTCTGGAAATGAAAAAAAGAACAACATACCAGAACAGGAAAGAGACATGGGAAAATCCTTATTACTACCAGTATTAAATGAAGGAGAAAAACACGCAAAACCCATCATAGTGATGAATGCGCAGGGTTTAGTTACGAGTAACTCAAAGAAAAATAGAGTTACTTAGAAGACTAACCCAAAATGAAAAGAAAATAGATATAATGAATATAAGTGTAAACCTGGTATTCCCAAGAGACTGGAATGATGATCAAATAAAAGGGTTCCAAACTTATAGATCAATAGAAAGAAAAAAAATAGGAATCAAGGGGGAACCGCAATATATGGGAAAGACAAAAAACAAGGAAAAATATATGAGAAATATAGTAACTCAGAATGTGAACTAATAGCGTAGAATTTGAATCTGAAAAATTGATGAACATAGTAATATATAGACCTCCTAATACTAAAGAGTTTGACAATTAATAATTGAAAATTGGATGATATATGTAGAAATCACAAGGACTGGACTATTCTCCTATCTGGTGACTTCAACTTCCTTTCGTAGAATGAAAAGAAACGGAATAGGAGATTGTGGTTGTTACTTATACATATAAAAAAGAGAGTAATAGTAGTGCAGAAGATAAGAGGCATTTGAAAAGCTATTAGATATGCTACTAGAATAACAACATTCAAAAACAAATAAATCACCTGCCAACAAGAAAGGAAAATACTTAGACCTAGTAATTTGTGAACGAGATGAATTATGTTAAAGAAATAATAGTTTATAATGCGAGTATTTCAGACCATAATGTCATAGAATTAACAGTTCATTCCAAAGCAAGTGAAAATAGAGATAAGCAAGAAATGAAAAAAGTGGGAAGGATATGGGAAAATACAACTTCTACAGTAAAAATATAAATGGTCAGAAATTAATGAAGAATTAAACAAAGATTGGGATAACATTTTCGTAAGTGATGACATAAGGGTAAATACGGAGATATTATATAAAATATTGGAGATAATAGTGGAAAATATATACCGAAGAAGAAAAGTAAACATCATTCATGCATACCAAGAGACAGAAGGATCTTGGTTCCAGAAAATCAGAAATTTGTGGAAAAAAGGTCTTGCAAAAGAAAAAAATAAAAAATGCATGGAAATTTATAGAACTAAAAAGTAAGATAGAAAATGCAGAACAAAAGATTATAACAATCAAAAGAAATGAAAAACGGGACTTGGAAGAAAAAACCCTATTAAATATCAAGCAAAACAAACAAACTATTATCTCATATGCGAAGAAGATGAATAAAAGAAGAATAGAAATAGGCCTCTGAGAATTGAAGGGAGATTACGAATGAAAAAAAGGAAATTTGCAACATACTGGCAGAACGATATAAGATAGAATTCACCCCTAGAATAGATAATGAAGATAATGATATAGAAGTAAGGGATGAAAATAGTGAATATTTAGCTGACATATGATATTAATGAAGCTGATATTGTGCAGGCTATTAATGAATTAAAATGGAGCTGCTGCAGGGCCTGATGGAATTCCTGCTAGTTTTGTTAAAGAAAGTAGTTCATTCTATCGCAAAGCCACTTGCAATATTATTAAGACAAAGTGTAGATACAGGCAAGATATATGATGAGCACAAATTAGCATATATTTCCCCTACTTTCAAACGTGGATCAAGACTGAGGCAAGTAATTATAGGCCTGTGAGTCTAACATCACATATTATGAAAGTGTATGAAGGGTAATGAAGAAAATATTATGAAACATTTAATAAAAATAATTTGTTTAATAAAGGACAACATGGTTTTCGTACCCGGAAAAAGTACACAAACCCAACTGTTAGTCCACCGTGAAAACATATTCAAAAATATGAAAAGCGAAATGAAACAGATGTGGTTTATTTAGACTTTGCAAAGCTTTTGATAAAGTAGACCATAATATATTAGCGAAGAAAATTAGAAACACAATATCGTGGATAAAGTAGGAAGATGGTTAAAAGAATTTTTACACAACAGAAAACAGATAGTTATTGCAAACGACGAGAAATCGGATGAAGCCAAGGTAATACCGGTGTGCCGCAAGGTACGGTGTTAGCTGCAATACTGTTTGTATTATGATTGAAGACATAGACAATAATGTTAAGGATTCGGTAGTGAGTAGTTTTTCGCAGACGACACAAGAATAAGTAGAGAAATTACTTGTGATGAAGATAGGAACGCTCTACAAAGAGACCTTAACAAGTATATGATTGGGCAGAGGTAAATAGGATGGTATTTAACTCTGATAAATTTGAATCAATAAATTATGGAGACAGAGAAAGAAACTATATGCATATAAGGGACCTAATAATGAGACCATCACAAATAAGGAAGCAGTTAAAGACCTTGGTGTGATGATGAATAGGAACATGTTATGCAATGATCAAATAGCAACTCTGTTGGCAAAATGTAAAGCAAAAATGGGAATGTTGTTACGGCACTTCAAAACAAGAAAAGCTGAACACATGATTGCTTTATAAAAACATATGTTCGTAGTCCACTTGAATATTTGCAATATGATATGGTACCCACACTATCAAAGGATATTGCACAAATAGAGAGTGTACAAAGGTCCTTTACGCTAGAATAGAAGAAGTTAAGGACCTAGACTACTGGGAAAGACTACAATTCTTAAATTATATAGTCTAGAAAGGAGAAGAGAACGCTACATGATAATTCAGGCATGGAAACAGATAGAAGGGAATAGCAGAAAAATATCATGGAACTAAAAATATCAGAAAGAGCAAGCAGAGGTAGATTAATAGTGCCCAAACTATACCAAAAAATAAAGGAAAGCACACAGGACATTAATCCACTACGCACCAGCATCGATAATGCAGCGTCTATTCAATGCGTTGCCAGCTCATCTGAGGAATATATCAGGAGTGAGCGTAGATGTGTTAAGAATAAGCTCGACAAATATCTAAACTGCATCCCAGACCATCCAAGATTGGAAGATGCAAAATATACCGGAAGATGTACTAGCAACTCTCTGGTTAGACATTAGAGGTGCCTCACACTGAGGGACCTGGGGCAACCCGAACAAAGATGTAAGCTGTAAGGTAAGGTAAGGTCTCTCTCTCTCTCTCTCTCTCTCTCTCTCGTCTCTCTCTCTCTCTCTCGATCTGCTAATTTCATCGTATCCTGTTGTCTGTAGGCACATGAATAAACATCGAGTGTTGAGCTGAATACAGACAACATAGTGCTTATATTTTCATCACCCGTTGCCTTAAGAAGTAATGAGGTCAAGCTTATTATTATTATTATTATTATTATTATTATATTGATGTTGTTGTTCAGGAGATGAAGTTCTGTTTATATGGAACAGTCCTTCCAAAGAATATTACCGTGCTCCTTTAAGAGGAGTTACAGAAGGTAATAGGAAGAAGTTAAGAATATCTTGGTTTAACCAGAAACCAATAAGAAATAAAGACGAGAGATCAGTGAACAGAAACATAAATCTATGAATTCATGAATAAGTAAATAGATAAAAATATAAATAAATGAACTAAAGAAATACGGGACTTCTAATTAAAGTGATGTAGGCATTAGACCTATGGCCTAGCTTACTTCAGCTAGGTAGATACAAACGCCTTTTAGAATCTTTAATGCAAATTGCTTATGTTATAACATCTTACAATAACACTATCATTCTAGCAAAACGTAATATCTTAACAAGTGTCAATGTTGATATAAAATAACCTTAGCTTAACGTAGTGCTGCATAGGACTATTAATTTCGTAACCGATGGAGGAACTCGTTCATGAATGACAATCCATTCGCAAACGTTATACAGAATTCGTAACGAAATACGTTGGTATTCAGCGTCGGTGACGTGACCGTCGGACCGTTTTGGTTGAAGCTGGTCTCCTTGTTCTCCTCCACAAAGACCGTGGACCACGGTCACAGACCTCCAGTTGTTGGATAGTTAATCTTGAGAAATTCAAGGCTGACAATTTATCATGAGACTAACTCTAATCGTATTTCATTTAGGCTAATTTTTAAGGCGCGTCAGTGTAGTTCTGAGTTCTTTTCTTCCGTGGTTCGTGCCTACAAGACGACGAACTTATTATCAACTAAAAAATTCCCCTTCGGTTAACATAATATATGAAAATATATTACTTCCGAGGTAGAGCGAATTGGATATTAAAGGACATTTGTAGCTTAACGCTTCTTTATATATCACTGTGATGTCATACACACACACACACACACACACACACACACACACACATATATCTATATATATATATATGTTATATATATATATATATATATATATATCTGTCGTACTCTTAGTAGTTTAAACGTCGTAACGATTTTATTTCAAATTCATAGTTTGATTTCGTGATTTTAGGATTTAAAACATACTTTAATATTTTATTTCTAATTCTCAGTTTAATCTCCTGCTTTTAGGATTTAAATTTTAAGATTCTGATCAATACTTTTGCGGTCTTTCAGGATTTAAAACTTCAACATTTTATATCTAATTCACATTTTTCTGTCGTGCTTTTAGGAATTAAAACTTTGTAAAGACTTTCAAATTCATATGGTTTCCATCTTTCTTTTAGGATTTAGAACTACGTAAACATCTTATTTCTAATAAGTATTTTTTCTGTCGTTGAATTAGGATATAACACTTCGTCAACAGACCTGACAGTGATTTTATTTCCTGTTTTGTAACTAGTTCGTAACCAGTTATACGTCTGTAACCTCTCAAAATAGTGTCTCTGACTGAGAGATTACTTAGGTTACCGAAACTCCAATAACTTCAAAATACGAACACAATTCTTAGATTCTTAGTCATGCTAGACTGAAGAAGAAGAAGAAGCACAGAATCGCATTTTCCCAAATCTTGCCACATCTCTTGTCTTCCAGCCCCTCGTGAGAGAGAGAGAGAGAGAGAGAGAGAGAGAGAGAGAGATGCAACGTACGATTCCTATAATCATGTGACTGCGCGCGGGCGCGCTGAGTACGTGGAAATAACCAGATCTCGCCTTTCAACCTGTTTTTTTTTTCTTTTTTTATTATGAAAGGGGAAGTTCTTAGGTTGTCCGTAGGATTCATTTTACAGATCCTGATATCTGGAGTGATATCCTTCTTGGGATGCTTCACGAGATCTGAAAGAGAGGAGGAAGGACGCGTACGTACCCACACTTAAAAGTAACTAAAACTGTTACTTCTTCAGGCAACGCTATTAGACGCTTTTAGTGCACGCGCACGCCCAAGTACTTATTCAGAGAGAGAGAGAGAGAGAAAGAGAGAGAGAGATTCCCAGCTGGTTGACATTTAAGGAATTTTAACAATAGACGCAAAAGTAATGAAAAGCAAAGGTTTATAAAGCCTAAACATTAGCACATTGTGGCTTCAGCTAGGCCTATGTCAGCTTTACAGAACTCGTAGCGCACGCGCACGTTCTTATTCACACGCGCACACACACACATTCTTAGCTGGTTAACATTCAAGAGACCATAACGATAGAATCAAAGTTATTTAAAAGTAAATGTTTACAAAGAAGGAACGTTACATTTGCATTTATTTTTCTTCCAATAGATAGGCCTATGTCTGCTTACTGCTTCTGTGTTTCCTACTAAAACTGCTGTTTTTTGCAAAACTCTTCCTCGTTTCTCATTCTCGCCAAATGCCAGACCATCTTTGAGCGGGTTTGTGCCTATTATCAGAAATCGTAAAGCCTTCGAGGAAGACATCGATCTAATCTAGTTTTAGGTAGTTTTTCCGTCAGTGATTGTCTTTTTCTCAGTTTATCCAGTCAAGAGATCTCAAAGGAAATGATCTGCTAATGGTCCCGAGGCTCTGCCATCCTGTAAAGGGGCACCCGCAGATGCCCAGCTGGGCACGAGTGGCTATTTCCTCTTTCGCAACATGTCGTCTTACTTGTGTGGAGTAATTGGCAACAGCTGTACGTATTGAATTCCCTCCTACATTTTGTTGACCGTTTGGAGGCAGGCGGGGTATTACGAAGAAATTATTAAGCGTGAACAAATTCCAGGTTGGATTGCATTAAGTTGTGGTTGCATGTCCCATAATTTTTATGTTAAATCGTGGCTGTGTGTCTAATGAATTTTGGCATTGGATCTTGATGGTATGTCTGACGGATTTTTGTATTGTGGTTGGATGTCTCTTTTTTTTTTTTTTTTTTTTTTTTTTTTTTTTTTTTTTTTTATTAAATCATTTTAGTTAGATATTTTTTTTATTTAATCATGGTTGTATTCTGAAATATTGTATTAAATCGTGGTTGAATGTCTGGTCATTTTTTAAACATTTGACAGATTTTGTATTAGTTTGTGGTTGTGTCTGATAGATTATTTTATTTACCGGTGGTTGGTTGTCTGATAAGTGTTGTATTACATCGTGGTTGATACTTGATACATTACTGTATTCAGCTATGGCTGTCAATCTGATTTTTTTTTGTATGAATTCGTTGTCGTATGTATGACAGATTTTGTATTAAATCGTGGCTCTATTGCTTGTATTAAATCATGGTTGATAAATGCTCGTATTGAATCATAGTTGTATGCCTTATGGATTTTTGTATTAAATCGTGGATGTATTATATATTTTTTTGTATTGTCATAAAATAAACGTACGCCATTTTAATTTGCTTAAATTTAAATCTGATTAGGTCAGTAGATTCTCGCCACTTGCGTCAGTATTACGTTTGATAGCCCATTTTAACTTAATTAAAGACTTGCTCGTCCATCAGTCGTCACGTAGAGACGGCACAGAGAGAAGAAATCTTCCTTGTTCTTTTTCGTCTTCTTCTTCTGATCCGTAAAACACCAAGGCTGTAGACATTAGTTGGTGAAGAGTAGCGAGACACACACAGGCGCACACACACACACGCACACACAGGCACAGTGGGGTAATCGTATCGTGCGGTCGCAAGGTAAACCGATTAGCCTAGTCGTTGTAGCGGCTCCCCTTCTCTAAAACCCGTGTCATCATCATCACAAGACGAGTTCGGCTGGTTTACCGCCCCTTCCTGGTGTACTTCTTAGCGTTACGTAATTATCGTTATGTAATTATTGTTGTGCACGCGTTACTGAAGAAGATGTCAGTTTATTTTTATTGGTTTTTGAAGTTTAAGAAAGTTGGCCTGCGAAGAAAGGTGGTCTTGGTGTAAACAGTGTCTCGAGAAATGGTTCCTCTCTTTGTGGTTCTTTTGTTACTTGAGAACATCATTATCTATCTCCTTTTCCTCCTCCTCCTCCTCCTCCTTCTTCTTCTTCTTTTTCTATTAGGTCTGTGGCCTTTGCGGTGGTGGTGACAGGAGTAGAACAGGAGTATAGGGTTTGCGGTAAAGAAGTTGGAGTGACCGGATAGAGGGAGTTTTTTTGGGGGGTGGGTGGGAGGAGGGAGTAGTATAGATGGGCAACACGTATATGTACCTGTCTCTGGTAGGCGGTGGCTGTAACAGGGACTGGAGTCTCTCTCTCTCTCTCTCTCTCTCTCTCTCTCTCTCTCGTAGTAGCCATCTTGCTTGGTGAGACGTACCCGCGTGAAGTCACAATAATCAACAGATATCACAAGTTTAACATACGACTAGAATTTGAGAAATATCTAGAAGTGTTCGTGAACTATCGGTGATAAGATTAGTGTGAAAATAGTAGGATAAAGCGTCTTCTAAGTTAGTTTATCAAGTGTAATACTATAAATCAGAACAAGATGGCAGTAAGTTCCAACTGCGGGAAAAGGTGGCGTAATTTGGCGTGTTTAGCAGATTCGCAATACGATGAGGTAGCAGGAAGGGAACTGGCATTTCTCATCTATGAAATCAGCAACAGTCCTAACCAAAAAGATACAAAAGCATTCATAGATATATTAGAAGGATATAATCCTTCAAACTGGAACAAATCTAATGAAAACATCTTGAAAATAATTGAAGAAGTTCCAAATAAAATCCAAGTGGTCAAGAGACTCATAAAGAAAATATACATAAACCAACATATTCCGACAAAGAAAATGAATAAGGTGAATCTTGTGAATATACTAATTGATGGCATTAGGAAAAAGAATGCCAAAAGCATGCAAACTGTGTAAGGTTTGGTATAGCATAGTCAATCCACAAAACCTAATCAGAAAATGTGCTACATGCAACATTCCGACCCATCCACAGTGTGCTGAGGTAATACAAGATTTGAGAAAAGATACAAGAATTTTTTGTTCAACATGTCTATCATGGATAGACAATGTTATTAAATCAAGATTGAATGTACAAATAGTTGAGATGAAGAAGAAGAGGAAGAGGAAGAAGAAGAAGAAAAAGAAGAAGAGGAAAACGGAAGAGAAGTAAACAAAAATGAAATGACAGAAAAAAAATAAGGAAAACAAAGAACAAGATAAAAGTATGGATGCAGAGATACTCATTGATACTACATATGAGGCAATAAAGCAGCATACCTACGAAGAAATAAAATTACGATATGACAACAGAAAAGCAAATCCCGAAGAGGCTCTACCCAGATCTATACAATGACGGGAAAGAGGAAAAAATAGACAAGAAAGACAAAATCTGCAACCTTTTGAAAAGAGGGAATTGCAGATTTGGAGAAAGATGTTACTACAAACATCCTAAGATATTGTCCAAAACTATGAAATATATGGTAAATGTGCATACTTAGATGGATATGGGGATGATTGCAGAGATCTGCATCCAAAAATATGTAAAAACCTAAAAGAAGGAAAAGGATGTAAGTTCGACAAAAAATGCAAATATATGCACCCTGTAGCCATGAATCATAATCAAATAAATAACCAACCAAGTAATAAAATCCAAAATAAGAAAGAAACAAAATAAATGAGAGAAATCAAGAATATCAGGTAAAAGAGAAAAGCAAAACCACCATGAGATATGCAGAGGTGTCAGCAAAGAATTTCAAAGCATCAGCTCCGAAATTCTACTCAAGAGATAATAACTGTATTTATTATGCAAGAGGATATTTGCAGAAACGGAGGAAAATTGCAGATTTAGACACAAAATGAATAATTATGATGAAGGAAGATCAAATATTATGGAAAAGTTGGATTTTTTAATGTCAGAATTTTCTGGAAATGAAAAAAAGAACAAACATACCAGAACAGGAAAGAGACATGGGAAAAATCCTTATTACTATCAGTATTAAATGAAGGAGAAAACACGCAAACCATCATAGTGATGAATGCGCAGGGTTTAGTTACGAGTAACTCAAAAAGAAAAATAGAGTACTTAGAAGAACTAACCCAAAATGAAAAGAAAATAGATATAATGAATATAAGTGAAACCTGGTATTCCCAAGAGACTGGGAATGATGATCAAATAAAAGGGTTCCAAACTTATAGATCAGATAGAAAAAATAGGAATCAAGGGGAACCGCAATATATGGGAAAGACAAAAAAACAAGGAAAAATATATGAGAAATATAGTAACTCAGAATGTGAACTAATAGCGGTAGAATTTGAATCTGAAAAATTGATGAACATAGTAATATATAGACCTCCTAAATTACTAAAGAGTTTGACTTAATAATTGAAAAATTGGATGATATATGTAGAAATCACAAGGACTGGACTATTCTCCTATCTGGTGACTTCAACTTTCCTTTCGTAGAATGGAAAGAACGAATAGGAGATTGTGGTTGTACTTATACATATAAAAAAGAGAGTAATAGTAGTGCAGAAGATAAGAGGCAATTTGAAAAGCTATTAGATATGCTACTAGAATACAACATTCAACAAATAAATCACCTGCCAACTAAGAAAGGAAAATACTTTAGACCTAGTATTTGTGAAACGAGATGAAATTATGTTAAAGAAATAATAGTTTATAATGCGAGTATTTCAGACCATAATGTCATAGAATTAACAGTTCATTCCAAAGCAAGTGAAAATAGAGATAAGCAAGAAATGAAAAAGTGGGAAGGATATGGAAAATACAACTTCTACAGTAAAAATAAATTGGTCAGAAATTAATGAAGAATTAAACAAAGATTGGGATAAACATTTTCGTAAGTGATGACATAAGGGTAAATACGGAGATATTATATAAAATATTGGAGATAATAGTGGAAAAATATATACCGAAGAAGAAAAGTAAACATCATTCATGCTCCATCCAAGAGACAGAAGAATCTTGTTCCAGAAAATCAGAAAGTGGAAAAAAGGTCTTGCAAAAGAAAAAAATGCATGGAAAGTTATAGAACTAAAAAGTAAGATAGAAAATGCAGAAACAAAAGATTATTACAATCAAAAGAAAATGAAAAACGGGACTTGGAAGAAAAAACCCTATTATATCAAGCAAAACCCCAAACTATTATACTCATATGCGAAGAAGATGAATAAAAGAAGAATAGAAATAGGCCCTCTGAGAATTGAAGGGAGATTAAATTCGAATGAAAAAAAAGGAAATTTGCAACATCTGGCAGAACGATATAAGAGAGAATTCACCCCTAGAATAGATAATGAAGATAATGATATAGAAGTAAGGGATGAAAATAGTGAATATTTAGCTGACATAGATATTAATGAAGCTGATATGTGCAGGCTATTAATGAAATTAAAAATGGAGCTGCTGCAGGGCCTGATGGAATTCCTGCTATTTTGTTAAAGAAAGTAGTTCATTCTATCGCAAAGCCACTTGCAATATTATTAAGACAAAGTGTAGATACAGGCAAGATATATGATGAGCACAAATTAGCGTATATTACCCCTACTTTCAAAAGTGGATCAAGACTAGAGGCAAGTAAGTTATAGGCCTGGTGAGCTCTAACATCACATATAATGAAAGTGTATGAAAGGGTAATGAAGAAAAATATATGAAACATTTAATAAAAAATAATTTGTTTAATAAAGGACAACATGGTTTCGTACCCGGAAAAAGTACACAAACCCAACTGTTAGTCCACCGTGAAAACATATTCAAAAATATGAAAAGCGGAAATGAACCAGATGTGGTTTATTTAGACTTTGCAAAAGCTTTTGATAAAGTAGACCATAATATATTAGCGAAGAAAATTAGAAAACACAATATCGTGGATAAAGTAGGAAGATGGTTAAAAGAATTTTACACAACAGAAACAGATAGTTATTGCAAACGACGAGAAATCGGATGAAGCCAAAGGTAATATCCGGTGTGCCGCAAGGTACGGTGTTAGCTGCAATACTGTTTGTTATTATGATTGAAGACATAGACAATAATGTTAAGGATTCGGTAGTGAGTAGTTTCGCAGATGACACAAGAATAAGTAGAGAAATTACTTGTGATGAAGATAGGAACGCTCTACAAAGAGACCTTAACAAAGTATATGATTGGGCAGAGGTAAATAGGATGGTATTTAACTCTGATAAATTTGAATCAATAAATTATGGAGACAGAGAAGGAAAGCTATATGCATATAGGGGACCTAATAATGAGGACAATCACAAATAAGGAAGCAGTTAAAGACCTTGGTGTGATGATGAATAGGAACATGTTATGCAATGATCAAATAGCAACTCTGTTGGCAAAATGTAAAGCAAAAATGGGAATGTTGTTACGGCACTTCAAAACAAGAAAAGCTGAACACATGATTATGCTTTATAAAACATATGTTCGTAGTCCACTTGAATATTGCAATATGATATGGTACCCACACTATCAAAAGGATATTGCACAAATAGAGAGTGTACAAAGGTCCTTTACAGCTAGAATAGAAGAAGTTAAGGACCTAGACTACTGGGAAAGACTACAATTCTTAAAATTATATAGTCTGGAAAGGAGAAGAGAACGCTACATGATAATTCAGGCATGGAAACGATAGAAGGAATAGCAGAAAATATCATGGAACTAAAAATATCAGAAAGAGCAAGCAGAGGTAGATTAATAGTGCCCAAAAATATACCAGGAAAAATAAGGAAAGCACACAGGACATTAATCCACTACGCACCAGCATCGATAATGCAGCGTCTATTCATGCGTTGCCAGCTCATCTGAGGAATATATCAGGAGTGAGCGTAGATGTGTTTAAGAATAAGCTCGACAAATATCTAAACTGCATCCCAGACCATCCAAGATTGGAAGATGCAAAATATACCGGAAGATGTACTAGCAACTCTCTGGTAGACATTAGAGGTGCCTCACACTGAGGGACCTGGGGCAACCCGAACAAGATGTAAGGTCTGTAAGGTCTGTAAGGTCTCTCCACACACAAGGGTTTGGTTTTTTCATGATGATATGAACTTTTGACACCTAGTCCTTTTTTTTTTTTTGCCAAGTGAAAATTAACATATATTTTGGATAGAAGAATCAGTTTCAGAGTTCGCCGGATTGTGGAAGCTGTATTATTAGTAATAATAATAATAATAATAATAAAATAATAATGCGTCTGTTTGAATCGACTATTTCTTCTTTTATTTCTTTATACTTTTATTTAAGGACCTCCGAAATTTTTCGTAATAACCCCCCCCCCCCCCCGTACAACGCCCACCGGATGCGTAGTGGTTAGAACTGGCATGTGACTGAAGTGGATGTGGGGGATATGTGGGGGTGATCTGTTATGTATTCCCCCCCCGAAAAACTATATCAGACTAAACATAGTCACGTTACCCTTTTTCATAATTTAATAAAAGATAGTTAATCTTGAGCTCATGTCCCGATGTCCTGTGTTGCGGGGGGGTGGGGGGGGGGGGGGGGGCGAAACGTCGCCGAGGAGGGACTTTCCGTCTCGACCACTGTTTGTTGTACATTACCGTAATTGGTGACGGTAAGGTATGGTAGGTATAAAAATAACGTCCTTTTCAAGATATTAATATTAATATTTGTAATAATGTATGGATGTTTTCTGTATGCATGTATATTTGTATGTATGTGTATATATGTGTATGGAGATACTGTTTGTATGTATGTATGTACATGTCTATATATGTCAACAAACCACACCTGTAGGATTGGGGGCCATTTTGTAGGTGAGGGCGACCTTCACAGTTAAAACCTGGGCGTGAAACCCTCATGGTTTTATGGTGCAGAGAGAGAGAGAGAAGAGAGAGAGAGAGAGAGAGAGAGAGAGAGAGAGAGAGGCAGGACTTATAGCAGCAGCAGGGCGTGTGCCAGGGAATCCCAGAGCCTGTTAGTGTAAAGGGCAAAAAGCCTTTTCATGAAATGAGCGGAGGTCACACAAGGAAAGTTGTAGGATCTTTCTTTCACTCCTCTCATATTGCCTCGCCAGAGTAGAGAGAGAGAGAGAGAAGAGAGAGAGAGAGAGAGAGAGAGAGGGGGGGGGTGAGAGAGAGAGAGGGGGGTGTTGCTTGATGCTATGCTTCGTAAGTAACATATTATATGGCAACCTTTAGACAAGTGTTGGTTGACGCTGTGCTTTGTGAGTAGCCTCTGTAAGTAAGCTTTAGATGAGTGTTACTTGTAGCTGTGCTTTGTAAGTAACCTTTTGGATGAGTTTTCTCGAAGCTGTGCTTTTATATCCGTGTTACTTGATGCTTTCATTCAAAGTAATCTTTTGATAAGTGTTACTTGACGCTGTGCTTTGTAAGTAACCTTTAGGTGAGTGTACTCGAAGCTGTGCTTTTAAGTAACCTTTAGATAAGTGTTACTTGATGCTTTAATTCAAAGTAACCTTAAGATAAAAGTTACTTGATGCTGTGCTTTGTAAATAGCCTTTATAAGTAACCTTTAGATAAGTGTTCTTGATGCTTTAATTCCATGTAACCTTTAGG
>NC_087218.1:55306616-55314116 GCF_015104395.2 Macrobrachium nipponense | reverse complement strand
GTTTTTTGGGACCAGAAGAGGTTGACTTTGGTCTTTGTGACCAGAAAAAAGTAAGAATGTGTTTTTTGTGACCTGAAAAATTATTTTAGGTTTTTGTGGCCAGATAAAGTAAGACTGGTTTTTGCGACTTAAAAGTTAGACTTTTAGGTTTTTGTGACCAGAAAAGAAACTTTTGGTTTTAGTTACCAGCGAAAGTACGATTTCGATTTTTGTGACCATAAAAAGTTAGACTTTTTGGTTGACATGACCAGCAAAAAAGATACTTCTTTTGGTTTTTGTTACCTGAACATTTTTACTTTTTGGTTTTTTGTGACCAGAAAGATACTTTCTGGCTTTTGCGACCATAAAAAGTATGATTTTGGTTTTTGTGACCACAAAGAGACAGACGTTTTGGTTTTTGTGACCAGAGAAAGCTATATATATTTTTGTGACCTTATAAAGTTAGACGTCTTGTTTTTTGTGAGCAGAAAAATATATTTTTCGATATATAAAGGAAAACAAATTATATTTTGGCGCATGCGTATATAAGCTCGCGAGAGCGCCTACGGTTACCTTCCTGGGAACTTCACAATTTACCCCCTGTCCATTTCTGTCTATAACTTGGAGAGTGCGAATCTGAAACTTCGTATTTACAACGCAGACTCGACTGACGAATCCGATTTGGAAATGAAGTTCAGGGTTACACATGGAGGTCACAGGTCAGACGGGAAATTAGCCGCCAGGGGGCCTGGGGCAATTTTTTCCACAAAGAGTGATACGTGAATTTTTCATGAGTCTTGAATTTGACAAACTAATCATCTTTATAGGTCCTTTCTGGTAAATTTCAATAACTTTTGTGGCTAAAATTCAAGTCATAGCTTTTATATGAACGATATCTTTTATATGAACGATTAATAAATCATGGATTCGATGGTTACGAAGAAAAAAGCAAACCAATTATCGTTTTTTTTTTAAAAGGAGTATTTGAACACTTTTTATATCAATGTTCTGTTATATTCTCCTTAAGCTCATTTATTATTTATGGTGTAAAGTTAATAACTATCATCTCTAAATAAAAATAATCTATAAACCCGATCATAATGTAATTTACAATTGCAAATATATTTCATAGCCTTTCCTTTAATACATCGCAATTATATAGTCATTCTCAGCAGTCAAACACTTCTCCCTAAACAAAGTCTTCAGCAACTGTACAGGTCAACTCGACCATGAAAAAAGAAAAACAAGCAAACTTACCATCGGAATGAGGTCATTCAACTGGTCAGGCGTCACGTGAGCTTAATTATCCAGGCAGGTTTTAAGATTCCTGACGTTGCTTATTCCAGATCTTCAAAAGAGAAGCCCTTTTATTTTATTATCAAGATATTTTTCTGTGTAAATCATCCTCCCGTTTTTCGTTGACTGTCAAAATATCTTTGGGGAGAGAGAGAGAGAGAGAGAGAGAGAGAGAGAGAGAGAGAGAGAGAGAGAGAGAGAGAGAGAGAGAGAGAGAGAGAATGTTATGTAATTTTATGATTATTTGCTAGTGGAATAGCCTTCCTGAGGATGATGTGTAATTACAACCTCAAAAGTTCAAGCGAAGATGAGACGCTGTACTTAACTCTAAAACAGTTTTAATACTTTATGTATGTTTTTACCTATCAATTTAATCATTTGGGTTCTATTTCTTTTTTAATAAATGACCTCTTCATTCTGTATATTTCCTATTTTCATCTGTAACTGCTTTCGAATGAACACCAAAATATTCTTTAGAAGCTTGAATTTCAAGTCAGTGGCCCCTTTGTGCTTGTTCCATATGAATAGGGGTTTATCCGCTGAATAATAACAACAACAACAACAACAACAATTATATATTATTATTATTATTATTATTATTATTATTATTAGTAGTAGTAGTAGTAGTAGTAGTAGTAGTAGTAGTAGTAGTAGTAGTAGTAGTAGTAGTAGTATGATGTCGATATATCTGTACCAAGATTTATATACCTCGTTCAGTTTTACCAGCCCCCTCTCACCTTATTTTAGTCGTGGCCCATCCCCCCCCCCCCCCCCTCCCGTTTTTAAGGTGGGAGTGGAGATGGGCAAGAGTAGGTATATAACTGCCCCATTAAATTAAACCCCAGGAATTTCCTTTAAGGTATAAGAAAAAAATATCAATTTTCCTGTTAGTAAAAAAAAAAAAAAAAAAAAAAAAAAAAAAAAAAAAAAAAAAAAGTCTTTTCGATCTTCTGAATGTCCCTTGAAGTACCAAGTCGAAAAATCGTGTACTTTTTATCAATGAGTGTCTTTTGTTTTATTCAAGACACTTTTTAAAATGCCTTTAATAATACACGTTTGAATAATGTGACAAATAAAGTCCCTTTAGAAACAGAATGAGTCTTCCGTCAGTGTCATCAGGAAATCGGGCCTTGGTTATGAAGGTACCTCCATCCAAGATCCTTTACCTCCATCATTAATATTTTCCGGTCTATTTTTGGAGGCCCTGCTGTCATAGGCTCTATCGGGCCACCATCAGGCGGCCCCTATTCATTTGTCACGAATATTTAATGAGGATTACTGAGTCATTCGTTATTCTTAGGCATAAATATACTGAATACGTTTATAACAAATTCTTGAGTACCTCTTCGTCTCTTCTTGTCGTAAGTTTTAGAGAATCATTATTTTTCGTATGAGCCATCTTAATGCCGTCAGTGCACCTCACGCCGTGTACTGTAGGCATTATTGAGGGTTCTTCGCAGCGTCCTAGTGGCGCCTACCTGCAACCCCTTTCATTTCTTTGCCTGTACCTCCGTTCATATTCACTTTCTTCCATTCTTACTTTCCACCCTCTCCTTACAATTGCCTCTTAGTGCAACTGCTTTGAGGTTTTCCTCCTATTGCAACTTTAAATCCTTTTCACTCACAATTTCCCTCTCAGCGCCGAATGACCTCATATGTCCCAGCGCTTGGCATTTGGCCTAATTTCTATAATCATATTTCCAGTTCTTACCGAGCAGAGTAAAGCCTCTGCAGGGAACGCCAGTTGTGAATCCCGATTTTTCGTATAGACAACAGACTGTTTACTTTGACGATTTATCTTGCAATCGTTCCTTCTTTTATCCTCTTCTTCTTCACCCTCCTTTTCTTCAAGACATTGTCTTTTTCCTCCTTTCCTCTTCTTCTTCTTCTTCTTGTTTCGTTCTCTGTGCCCCTTCAAATCATGCTTTCGGCCGCAGGGGAAGATCGAGGGAGATGATAGCCGGGATCGTCGTCACCATGACTTCAGGAGAGGAGGAGGAGGAGGAGGAGGCAGAGGCAGAGGCAGAGGCAGAGGAGGCGGAGGAGGAGGTGGTGGTGAAGGAGGTTAGAGGGAGAGACTTTGAGTATGAGGGGGATGGAGGGAGGGAGGGGGGTATTGGTTTGATGGTGGTAATGTTGGAGGTGAGGGAGGTCATTCGACTCTCTCTCTCTCTCTCTCTCTCTCTCTCTCTCTCTCTCTCTCTCTCTCTCTATAATTCCGCTTTTCCTTAATTTATTTTTTCGTCCACAATCTTCTGTGTTTTCTCTCCGTTTAAACATCTGAACTAGCGGCGGTAATTGACGTCCCCTCCCCCCGGCCCCCTTTTACTCCCCCCCCCTCCCTGAAAAAAAAAGGACCTTAGCATCAATGCAGTGAACCTGTCATACATAATTATTTGTTTCCCCGTCCCTGAGAGGCAACAAAGTTTGGTCGAGCTGAAGCTTCGAAGAGAACGTCTTATAAAAACACTAATACCAGTTGCGTTTTCAAAAGTATAAAAGTATACTAAAATGATTTGCAAAAGTATTAAATTTATAAAAAATATTTATTGCATTTACAAAAGTGTCAACTGCATTGACGAACGTGTTAAATTTTCAGAAATATTAATTGCATTTACAAATGTGGCATATGCGTTTACGAGATTGTTAATTGCATTTTAAAAAATATTAATTGCTTTTTCAAAATTACCAGCTGCATTTTCAAACTTATTAAAATATTCTTTTAGATGTCGATACATCGGCATCACATCAAATTCTGATTCCGGTATCAAAAGCAGACGTCATCATTATATACATACTACTACATACATACTTACATTTATGTGTGTTTGTGTACAAATCAAAAAGCTTCTTCGATTACTGAAGGAATTTGTTCGTATTTATTAATTTATCAAGAATTCCCCACGTTTCCCCGCTCGGAGTTTTCATGGTGTCTGCAACCTTGAGAAACTTGCGACAAGAGGTTTTATTTTGTTAACAGGGTTACGCAAAAGAATGTTGTTAAACAGGGTTACGCAAAAGAATGTTATGCGTGGACTTTTACTGATTTTACCAGAAACGGTCCCCTAGCCGCGCCTTACGCGTGTATTTTTGCTAAATTAACCCAAAGCTGGTTACTTTAGCCCCGGAGGGCAAGAAGGAATGCCCCGTTGACTTCAAAGGAAGCCTAGCACTTATAACGAGAGTAATCTCACTTCCTCCGTAGGTGGAACATTATTATTATTTCCTCCGTAGGTGGACCAATACGTTGAGGTGGTCTTAGGATCTTCAGACAGGGCCTTTCTAGTAAATATATGTAAAGTCTTATCTCCAAAACTGTAGGATTTATGTAGCAAAAAAAAAAAAAATTTAAAAAGTTGATTCAAACTTCAGATATAGGAGGTTGTAAATTGTAAAGATTATTTCTGCTCTTCGCTCTCGAGACATGTTCAGAATGATGATATGTGCTGGCATTTCATGCATTTGCCTTCACACACGTGAGTGAGAATTGATTGGCACATGTGTGAATCATACATTAGTTGTAGATATTGTTTCCCAGTTTTGGAACCATAACATTGATCAGTCTGGATGTATCTTGAGCGAAATGATACAAAGAGTTAAGGTCATTAAAATTCTTTATAAAGCTTAAAACCGCGGTTTATTGTAAATCCTAATATTATGCCTATTCATTTCATTCTTTTCAGTGACTTGCATTTTACAATTTGGTTCAGATAAGCTGAAAGTAATTATGTATTTATTAACGAATTAAAAAAAATATTTGGATTCATTATGTTTATTTATGAATATTTATGTAAATAAACATGTCTACCACTTCTCGGTTCCAGAGGTCCTTTATTCTTCGCACCGTTGGACTGTCGAACAGCTCCCCTGAGGATGTCATGCAATTGGAACTTGAGAAGTTCAAGCGAAGATGCAATGCATTACTGCTACCCTAAAGCAAATCTAATTGCATTGTAATAATTTACTTAAATTTCTAGTTTTCTGCAAGAGAAAACTATTGAGATGGCTTTGTATGTCCGCCCTCAGATCTCAAAAGCTACCGACTTTAGAAGGCTGCAAATTGCTATGTTGATCATCCACCCTCCAATCATCAAACATGCCAAAATTTAGCCCTCTAGCCTCAGTAGTTTTTATTTTATTTAAGGTTAAAATTAGCCATAATCGTGCGTCTGGCAACGACAGCCCACCACCGAGCCGTGGTTAAAGTCTCATAGTCCGCGGCTCGTGCAGCATTACACCGAGACCACTGAAAAATAGATCTGTTTTCGGTGGCTTTGATTATAAGCTGTACTACAGAAAACTCGATTGCGCCGAAGAAACTTCGTCGCATTTTTTACCTGTTTTATCTGTTTATTAATTCGTTCATTTATCTTTTCTTTTCAAATAAACGATCTTTTCTTCTTCTTCTTCTTCTTCTTCTTCTTCTATATTTCCCATTACCTTCTGTTACTTCTTTCCAACGTATACCAGATTCTTTGGAAGCTTGAATTCCAAGTCAGTGGCGCCTCCAGGCTTGTTCCTTATAAATGGGCTCATCTTCTGAATGATAATAATAATATTACCTATGCGTGCATTTCGCTCGTAAAAAAAAAAGTATACGAAAGCAAAAATTTATTTTTGATAATTAAGGAACGTAGCCTTTCTTCATAAGCCCGGGATTTCGGCGTCTAATCACCGGCACATTAGAATTTTTTCGGCGTTTTTCCAGAATTTGGTGGAATTTATGCTAATGCAATGGAATGAATTAAAGTATCACTTGTAAGCTAACGTTCTCATACTTAAGGGTAATTGCGTTTTAATGTCTGTCTGATAATTCTCTCTCTCTCTCTCTCTCTCTCTCTCTCTCTCTCTCTCTCTGGGAAATGGAAGGAAGAGGAAATCTTTTCATTATTTTTATGTACCTCATTTGAATGAAACTGTAATTAGAAGTCCGGTTGTAGTTCCATTATTGTAGGTCAAAACTGAGGAAGGAGAGAGAGAGAGAGAGAGAGAGAGAGAGAGAGAGAGAGAGAGAGAGAAAGTGTAACAGATAGGAGTGAACACAATGTAAAACACAATAAAGGGAGGTCCTCGACGAGGTACTGAGGCATAGAGAGAGAGAGAGAGAGAGAGAGAGAGAGAGAGAGAGAGAGAGAGAGAGAGAGAGAGAGAGAGAGAGAGAGAGAGAGAAGTGGGGGCGGGGAGGGTTAACCGATGCGAATGATCAAATTGTACAACACAATACAGGGAGGTGCCGGACGATGTATTCCTCTTTCTCTCTCTCTCTCTCACGGAGTACAGTGATCTTATCCTGGCTAGTCACACCTGAATAAGACAAACACCTGTCCTTTTAATTATAACCGTCAAGGTGATTAGTTTACATGATGTCAGGATGCTTACACAAAGCAAAACAAGGAAAATTTTTTTTTTAGTCTAAATAAGGTTACGTACAACTCAGAGGTCCTCTGTGAAATTCCTGTCCTTTAACTTTCAAATATCTCCACTTATCCACCCAGCCAAGCCAGGAACCCCGTCTCGCAATTCTCATCATTACAAGGTTATTTAAATGGCTCCGAGAAATATTCGTGTTTTCAGATAAGAGATATTGCTCCGTAATTCATAATAGTTACACAGCTTTATATGAATATTAAGAATACAAAAAAAAAGGTTATATGAATATCAAAGGTTATATAATCAGCCAAAGTCTATATAAGTAAAGTTTATTTAAATACACCAAGTTTATATAATTGACAAAGCTTAACTAAACAACCTTTCTATAAATATCATGGATTATATCACTGTCAAAGTTTATATAAATAAAGTATTTTCAAATATAGACGATGTTTTTATAACAGTATATAAATATTAAATTTAAAAGTTCACATAAATAATATTTGTATAATTAAAATATATATAAAATATATGAATCAAGTTTAAATAGTCAAAGGCTTTTGGGACCTCCAGTAAGGTCGCCAGTACCTGCGCGCGCGCATTTCAGACGAAATGACACTTACGGCAGTAGGTTTTGGCGACCCTGATACTGGTAGCCTCACGCAGCATGTCGTTCTTTCTTTGTGTCGTGACGCGCACGCACGCTTGCTCGCTTGCGTGTGTATGTGTGTGTATGTGCACTTGCTCGTGCAACTCTTCAAGGATGACTTTTTGATTCAGTGCAGTGATTATGCACACCGTTATCAAACTGTTGTCACATGTGACGGTTTGCTCTGCGTGTCCGGACTGTGACCC
>NC_087218.1:55219116-55301616 GCF_015104395.2 Macrobrachium nipponense | reverse complement strand
TGGGGGGGGCCCCTTATCTAATAAATATTTTAAACTTATAGGTACATTTTCATATTTTTGCCATTTTAATGTTTATGCTTGTCTATCATCATCCTTTCAAACTGTCCTATAATTGGCAATCGCTGTTCTATGTCTAGTATATAGTTGCGTGCCTCTAGTGCCAGATGGTGCATTAGAAAGCACTATGAAGAAAGCACAACACCCCGTAAGACGGCAGAGTTAGATTGTCAGCATGGAAAAATTACAACCAGGTTACCTCCCTTACTTTCTGGAATTTTTGGCAACCTTTAGTTCACTTTATGCATTATGGATGTTATGTGACACGCCTCCCTAATAAGGAATTTGAGGCTTAAAATTGGTTCCTGGGAAAGAGGATTTGATGGAGCACCATGTTGTGGTAGAAAGGCAGGTTTTAGGAGGGGTAAAACATCTCTGTAACCTTGGGGGACACATCAGACTGTGAAGCAGGTATTAAGAGGGCCATAAGGAAATAAGTTCCAACATCCTGGGTTAACTGAATAGAGAAGTGATTATCCTACTGATGAATATACTATAATCAGAACCGGGAATATCTTTTAAAGAAAATGGAGATCTCGAAAAAGTGGGCTCAAATAATGTTAAGTAAGAGTGGGAGACAGAAGAGATAACCAGTAGCTGGGAAATAAGATAGGATCACAAAAATCAAAATGGTCTGAACATGTTATGAGAATGGATGAATGGCTGTCAAAAAAGTTGTAGATATGGAAGTAGCAGAACGAAAACCTGTTGGAGTGTGCTGGATGTCATGGGAAAAAGGGTAAGTTGAAGACTTTAGACCATAGTTTTTGACAAATATTCTGAAACTTAATATAATATTGACATTGTAGTCTAGTTTAGTGGTTGCAGTATAGGACTGATGTAGATGTTAATTAATCTTACTGACATCATTGTATGTTTTACCCACTAAGTTGTAGGACTGTTATCTGAGTAATGTAAATTAGGCATTGAGAAATTTGTTACTCCTTATTACCATGTTTGGAGTGTTAGTACTCTACACAGTTCTCATCAACAGTTAGGTCTCTTTCCTTAGCTAAACTCTATTTGACCAGTTAGGCAACCACTGTTAAGCTCTTTGAAGGCATAATTAAAATTAAGTGATTAGTATTTGTGAGACACTATAAAATTATTTAAAATGTAAAAAATTTTTTGTTTCCTTGAAATGCAATTAAATTTTGTAATGGAAAATTAATATCATTGTAAATATTGTAAATTGTTTTATGTATCTTTGAAATAAATTTATGTATTGTAATGAAAACTGTGCTAATGACTGCACTCATTTTTCCAGATCACGTAATGTCGATGGGCTGGGGAGGCATGGTGGTGGGACCTGGATGGTGGGGTGCAGGTGGGAGCAACAAGACAGCAGTCCAGCTGCTACAGGAAAGTAAATCCCGTTATGTCAAAAGCGACCATGTCCTGGGCACGCGTCAGTCGCCCGCGAGACCTGAACGTCTGCAGATATCTTCAAACCCGAATATATTTCTTAGTGCTCCATCACATACACTCCACGTATCACGGCCATCACCAGCTCCAGAAAGGCGTCATGCCCTAGGAGATCAGAGTAATGTTATCAATTCCGGAATATCGCCATCACGTCCAATGCCCCCTTCAGGCCCCTCTTCCTTGGGTGCACAGCCTCCACCATTGCCTGCTCGCTCACCCCGTGTGACACCACGCATCAGAGGCCGAGGGCCGGATGGGCAGAACTGTCGTAGTGGTGATTTGAGGAGGTCTCTCTCTCATGGTCCGGGTGACAAAGGGGATGATGTTCAAATGAAATTACGCCGCCTTCTTAATACAGATTCGAGGGAGAATTTAGCATCCCATCTAACGTCACCCAGTGAATCAAATGCCAAAATCCCCCCACCAACCCCACGAAGGAATATTAAGTCTTCTCCTTCGGGTACTTTTCGTGCTGAGCCTGCAACTGTCACTGCACATAAGTCACTGCCTGACTTGAATCGAGCATCGTCACCTGCAGTGGAAACGGATTCTGAAGGAGGTACTAGTGGACGTCGTCGCCCTTCGTGTCCAGGTGCAATACCTTCAGTATCTGTACCCCCAGATCCTCCTCCTCGACCACCACGCATGTTTCGTGACCCCCCTCCACCACCGGAACGTTCCCCTGATAGGCCACCAGCAAGACCACCGCCACCTCAGGAGCACTGTACTCGGCATCTGTCGCGTGCTTCTGCTTCTGCTGGAACACTCATGCCAAATGATGGTCGCCGTTCTTCAGACAGTGATGTGTCTGCTTATGGGGCAGCTGGAAGTGGAGTTAGTAATAGTGAGGAAGGTAGGAGGAGGCCCATTCTAAGATCAAGGTCTGACGTGACTCATGAACGAGGACGATGGGATGAAGATTTTCGTCCATCCTTAGCCCCTTTGGACTTGGAAGCTTTCTTTGAGTCAATGGGCTTAGACTCTGTCACGTATCGTCAGGTCAAATCTCCACCAGCGTCTCCTCATTCACCTCCAGTATATTTTGAAGAAGTATCTTCTGAAGAATCTGGGCCACTTGGGGGCCGACGTGGTAGCTCAGACTCTGATGATGGGCGAAGAATATCGGGGCCAGGACCTGGGCCACCTTTGCCCCTAAGGGGAACTGGAGAGCCCTCTATTGTCGAAAAAAATGCACGTGTGATTAAGTGGCTGTTTAACTGCCAAAAGGCACAGGGCACGTATGTTTCACGAGTTGCTTCCACCAAGACTTAGCCATAATATTGGCATGCCCTATATAGTACTTACTAGTCTGCAGCCATCTTTAATTGTGGGTGGAAAAAGAGTGATGTGAATACTGTCATTTGTTCGCAGTGTATTGCTGTTTTTCCTCATCTCCACAGTCTTTACTTGGCTGTTTTACTGTGATAATCTGTGCAACACCTCATCATTTTACTGTTCAGTCAGCCCTCTCTGATCCTATAGGTCATAAGTCACCACAGTATAATTGAAGGGATCAGCGGATATCTGGTAACATGGATGCTTCATTTTTAGTTGTAAGAGATTCATATTACAAAATCAAATATACTGTTGTTGGAGTGGTGTTCACTAATGAAATATTAATCATTCCAAGTAAGTTAGTTATGTTGTTCACAACAGCTATTTAACAGTGGTATCACAAACTATTTATTTACTTAGTAATGTCATTTAATGGCAAGTAGATAGCACAGCATTCCAATGTTGCATAGATTCTGTAATAATCGGATTTAGATCAGGCCATCAGTATGTTTCAACATCCTAATAATTGAGTTTAGTATTGTCCTGATTAGCTGTCACTCAAGTATGGATTTGCAATTTGACTGTTTTGTGCAGTTCTTTCTACACTGTGATGTATTACGTATAATTTTCTGGTTATAAATCCATTCAAAGGTGAATTGAGTTAAGTAATTATGAAATTCATGAAATGAGCTCACAGAACAGAAGTGAAAATGTGCTTCAAGACGATGTGGGAATTGAAGTCTTTAGTGATAGAAAAGTTGAATGGAAATGTACAGTCCAGATATATTTGGTAGTTTTGTCTTTGTATCTTTTTATACATGATTGTGAATATGTTTAGCCTCAACTTTTTGGAGGACAGAATCGAATTTATTGATAGATGTTCATACAAATTCGAATAACAGAACCTTAATACCTGGCTAGACAGGTTCACAGAGTGCTGATCTCTGGTGAGATGAGCTGAATGGCAGTAGGAGGAACAAGGTCTCATGTTGTTGAAATTTATATTACTGTACAATATTCTTGGCTCAGACTCATCTGAGATGGACAGGTGTAGGGGTGCTGTTGTGATGGCCATCAGTAGAGAAAGTGGTATTATCCCACATGAGAACAGGGCATATCTTGAGTGTCAGTATTGTGACACCCTTTGTGTGCCGCTTCCCTTTTGTAGATGAAACGTCCAATATTAATCAACTGCTAATGGATGAAGGTATTGGAAACAAATAATTTGTTGTTTAGCAAAACTTCAGTATTCTCTGTACGTATCTAATTTTGATTTAAGAAACCTATAGGCAAGCCCTTTTAGAGATCAGATTTTTACACCAGTGGTCTGGTTAAACTGCCATTACTGATATACTGGCAGTACCAAGAAGAGAACATTTGACAAATGAGACTTGAGGCTTACCCATGGTAGTATCAAGAGGAGACATTTTTTGATTTATGAGACTAGTAGGTTATCTTCCTAATTGCCACACTGCTCATTTAACCAGCAGATTGGTAGTCAAATTGTCATAAAATTGAACACTTTTAGTAAAAGCTAAGCTTTGGAGCCTAAATGTGGATTAATATTTGACAGGTTCTCAAAAATATTTGCTTGTTCAAAACAAAAAAATTCTGCATTACATTCCTTATTGTATTTACTGTGATTTTATCAATTTTACTATTTTTTGTAGTTTTTCATGGAAACTGAGTTTGCTAATACTGTATTTAATTTATTGTCAATGTTAAGAGAACCAATATCATATGAACATCACTTCAAAATTTAACATTTCTACATTGGACACCGAGTATCATAAATGTGTTTTTTTATATAAATTTTTTGCCTAAACAATAATTGCTCATTTCCAGACTCAAACTAGTCTTCATGTCTATGAAGGAATTTTTAAGTTTTTTGTAACTCGAGTGAAAATGTAAGAGAAATGTCTCTCCCCAACAAACTATTAGTAAGACTAGTTAAGTCTTTCCTGTGTTATTTAAAGTCATGTGAATCCTAAGACTTAAATCTGGAAATATTTTTGATGGAGAGGTTGGACTAATAATGTTGTAAGACTTGATAATATGATTCAAACAACAAACTAATGGAAGTGCGAACAATCACTGCCCTTTGCCTTTGGAAGTACATTTATGTACCCTGTACGGTGATTAACACTTAGGCTGTTGAATTCATACATTTATAGTATTTTTATAATTCTGGATGAATACAGGATTGTGAAAGGTCTTGAATCTCTCGTTAAAGTATTTAGTACTTATGAGGAATTTTGATATGTGCAACTGAAGTATAAAGTGTTACAAGAGTCTATTGACGACTCACTTCAATTATAGTGGAGTTTGTGCGTTGTTGACCTTTTTAAGTTAGGATTAGCCAGGACAGACTGTCGGTAGCTTCCGTATTCATACCCGGTGCCCCACTGATAACCAGCTAGTCAGAGTAGCCTCGGTCCCCTAAACTTTGTTACATTCTTACCAAAAATGTCAACGGGTACCAGAGTTGAAGCGTATTTGGTTTTTGAGACACTTAAGTTATAAGGAATTCAAGTGCATTATACCCTTATCTGTAGTTTGATATTGGTATCAATGGCAAACATGACTTTCCTTCATCCAAAAGGTATATATTATGGTACCCTTTGTCTGTGTTTCATGTAGGCTCTATGAATAAGTTTAACACAGTACCATAGATGTCAAACCAATAGCATGGATGGCTTATGTATCCAGAAAATGCCATGGTGAAAAAAATAAAAGGGGTTCTAAACTAAATAAAAGATATCAAATGTTTTTAGGCATTAGGTCCTCCTTAGTTTTACCATAAGAGGTTACAGCTAGATACATGAACATAGCCCTGCACTTAATCCAAGTCTCAAAAGTAGTAGTAATAGTAGGTTGCAGTACTGCTCGTTAGCATCGTCATGTTTTTCCCCTGTTCTCTCACCCCTTCGTTTAAACAGCAGCACTGAATTACTTAGCAGTTGCAGATAGGTGTTCTGTCTGTATCCATCCTTTGTTGACTGATTCTTTTGCGAGTTACAGTATTTTCAGGTGAGCTATATAATATACAAGTTTGCAATCATTTCTTGGCAGATTTAACATAGTTAAGATAAATGTCCCTGCAGACAGCTGCTTCAGAGTTAAATAATTGTGCATTTGTAGGTGTCTTGAGTAGCAAAATTTTAAAAGTACAATTATGCTTTTTAGGCACACACACTGGATTTAGAAGTACTGTATTATGTCAATCATGGACAGGAAGTTTTGAGTACTACTGTAGAGAAATTAGAGGGTGCCTAGTTTTTGTACCTCTCCTAACACTGGATGCATTATTTCAGACTTTGATTGCCTGAGTGGCATCTGGACTGCTTTCTAGTTATATTGTAGCCAAAACTTAAAACCTTTCATTTGGTACAAAATAGCTTTATTTGTTGTTCCAGAGTTCATACAAAGACCCAGTAACTTGAGGTAATTCATGAATGTTTGTCTATGATATCACTGATTGTTTAAATAACCTTGGACATCGAAGTGAGAAGGCACTTTTGCCAACGTAAACTTAACTAACCAAGCCATTATGATTTCCATCTTGTCTTTTAATTGTGGTAGTAGAGAGAGACAGTAGCAAGGGAAACTGGAACATTGAAGGATGATGCTCTCCTCTGGTCATATTTTTACGACACTGCGATGCTCTATTGTACTGTACTGGTTTGGTGAAGGTCTGGCAGCTAGAAAGGTAGATTTCTACGTAGAGGTATTTGATGCGAGGTGCTCAGAAATTGTTTCCCTGCTTCAAGAGGTGCATATAGATGAATATATATATATACTACTATAAACTATATATTGTTCAGTCGTGATTTTTGTAAAAATAAAATTGTCTTCTATTGTTACACCTGTATCTCATGAAAGAAAACTAAACAAAAGCAGCTGTTCATGCCTACTATTGTAGAAGAAATGTGTAGTGTGTTGAAAAGATGAAGTGTCATGTATTCCTAAAATGTAATGGTATTGTACACATTTTTGAGAAAATTATTTACTCTTTAAAGTGAGTTCATACTAGGAGACCAGTTTAGTTTATAGAAATACTGCTTTGTATTAAAATGATTTTTGAACTATGATACCTGAAAGCACTGGAATGTAAGTTATCAACATTGCATCAAGAAATAATGGAAGTACTGTATGCAGTGATTTTTTTAAATCTCAAGAGACTCATAATTCAGAGTACAACTATCTTGCAATGATTAATCAAGTTGAAAATATTAACCAAAGGAAGTAAAATGGTCATGTAGTGAAGTAAAATGGTCATGTAGTGAACTCTGCAACATTATACTTCTTTATTAATTTTGTGTACAATTTCCAAAGAACTCCTTACAATATCCATACACATAAGGATAACAATTACAGGTATGTCCTTCCACTCTAGACGTTGAAACTGTCAAGGAAAGAAAAAAATTGGTAGTTAACTGAGAAGTTAAATTCATAACATAGTCATTTTAGTTCCATGCAATGGTAACTGCAACCTTCAGTTGAGTTCCAAAACATTTATATGTAAAAGTCTGTGAAAGGTAGCATGTCTCATATATTTTGTAGTGACAACTTCATTAACTGATCAGTGAATCTGTCAAATCAAAGGAAGTATAAAGTTCTCAAGGAAGTATAAATTTCTCACAGAATTTAAGAAGTTAAAAATGTCTGATGTGCACCACTTGTGTTGCACTGTCAAGTTTTGTAGTTCATGAATGTAGAGGGTATATCCTTTCATGTTCAAGTACTCAAGTTCAAGTTGCTTAACATATATTTAGGATTAGTTTGTCAATACTAACCATATTTAATAATGTGAGCTGAGTGACAATATACCTTAGAAACTTTTCATTTTAAACACTGCCAGTTAAAGAAATATTTTGAATACTGTACTCTGTACGTTGATTATTTCATGATAATTTACACATTGGTGCTTCATTTTCTACTGTATTACAGAATTAACTTCAAAACCTTTCATTTTTGTGTTCAGTAACAACTTGTATATTTGTAATGTTCTATTATCATAGTGTATTTTAGGGTTGTGATATCTCTTAAAAGTAGCTATTCATAACAGTAGTCTACTTTGTTTAAACTTGGTTACGTTACTGTTACATTTCAGATCCTTTTTGATAATTTCAGATTTTTTTACCATTTTTGTAGCTTTTGTTTTTTCTTTATAATTACAAAAATTTTGTTGACCACTTTCCCAATGCTGAAAGTATAAGATGCTCAAAGAACACCGTAATACTGATATAGGAGCCTGAGACTTCATAATACTGAAATTTCAAATAACTTAGGTTGTAACTCAGGAATGTTTATTATCACCAAAGAATGAAAACAGAATTCAATAATTGTACTTTATATGAATTTAATGTTGTATGCTTTTTTGTGTTCTTACAATATACGAACCTTTGTTGTTATGCTTGCACCAACATGCTTCTTGAAGGATGGAAGAACTGTGAACCAGATACAGTGTACATTAGTTGCTAAAACTAACTAAGCAGTGGCTGGGAATGAGGGATATGTTAACCACCCAACCTGACGTGACTCTTCATGAGTCATAGTCATTACATTGACTTTCCTTCAATTTTTTTTTTGAAGGAAATTTGTATCAATTGCCATCTTGGCCATTTTTGGCCAGTGATGAGTGAGATCTTAGCCTCCCAACTTGACACGAGTGGCAGCAACCTTACACAAGTCAAACCCATTCATTCCCTCAGCTTTTTCTTCTCAAGGAAACTTACATATATCAATTGTCCCTTTTCTTGGATATTGTTGGTGTGGTACACATTTATGGAAACCAGTCAAACTTCTGCTGGTGCCAAGTGAGATCTTAAGACTCCTAACTCACCAGTCAAACTTCTTAAATTCCTTCAACTTTCTGTTTGAAGGGAACTTGTACCAACTGATGCAAGTTTACAGAGATCAGTCAAGACTCTGCCAGCTGTGCTCGAGCTTCAAGTAATGACTTGACATTCTTTAGTATCATTTTAAGGCACCATCCTTGGAACCAGATGCGAGATGTTTGAGTTTGCTGATTTAATTTCCTTCTACATTATACGATCATCACAAATAAGTGCATTATATAGAATGTGAGGTTATTTTTCTGGCATATTTCTCCCCATTCACAAACAGTGCACATGTTGTCAGTAAAACTTTTTTTTAGACCACTTTCACCACATATGTGGTGTCCTTGGTATATCTTTGAGATGGGTAAGGGTACCTGGACTTTCCTATTGGCTTCAGATGGTTGCTGTTAACAAGCAACATATTCTGTTAACAAGCAACATATTATAGGGGTCAGGAATTTTCTGAATAGGATGTATACCAGGAGTTAATCATAGTTTATGTTTGGAACCAAAGCAGGTGAATTTACATCAGCTGGGAGTGGAATGGTGCAGTCTGGACCCCTCAATTATTGTTCCAGTTGGAGAATTGGCTGTGTTAGCCAGCAACAATCATACTTTTGTTCTGACTGGAAGTATGGAAAACTCATCTAATTACAGTACTAATGGACTGTATTTTAACTAGTATGCACAAGTATGTACTCTAGTTGGCTGGTTAAGAAAAAGCCACTTTATACAAGAAAAATTTAAGGTGAGTACATAAAAAACAGGAGCTTTTGACATTCACTAAGGTCCTCTTCAGCTGTACTGAGAAAAAATCACAAAGTTTACAGACATAAAAGTACAAATACCAAATTTTTAAAAGTGGCAATTAAAATGGAAACTGTCAGTCTGGGGGTTTTCCTTGAGCATCATCATTTCTTGAAGGAGTCTTCTTCTTATTGTATAGTTAATTAAGTTGTTTGCTGGCCAATTGTATTTAGATTAGCTGTCAGGCATATTAACTGGTGAATAATATCTTCGGAGGTGAAGGCCTTGTGTCATTGGAAAATATCCAACTGTCTGATGAGTGCTCCCGCTACTATTCTTTTATTAGTATTATGTGACTTGCGGATAATCTTTGCCTTTTCTTAACCATATGTGACTTGCAGATAATCTTTGCCTTTTCTTAACCATTTAAGACAAACATGAATATGTTTCCTCATCACTGAACTTTTTAGTTGTTACTGATGTTTCAACTCTGTGGGTTGGTTTTAGTTTGTACTGATGTTTCAACTCTGTGGGTTGGTTTTAGTTGGTACTGATGTTTCAACTCTGTGGGTTGGTTATGATCGATGCTGGTTAGGATCAATGCTGGTTTACATCATGTGGCAATATCCACTTGCTAGGCTACAGCCTTAGTCTTGAATGTAGGTATGCCTAGTTGGTACTTTTGTTTCAACTCTGTGGGTTGCCTAGAATCAATGCTGCTTTACATCATGTGGCAATTCAATGAATGCCATCGAATCCACTTACTAGGCTTCAGCCTTGGTCTTGAATATAGGTCTGCCTGAAGTGTTGGTTCTGCCTTTGAAGTCAAGTACTAGAATGCCTGAAAACACAGAATGCTAAACTACTTTGGGAGCTTCTGCTTAATTAATATAATACAGTTTTGACGAGTGGCTCAGTACATAATATCCTTTTCATCACCTGGGAACAGATCTTGGGCAACCAGCTGATGTTAACATTATGGATGCCTGGCTTTGCCAAAGAACTGAGAGCCCCATTTCTTCCTGCAGATTGTGTTCCACAGAAAAGATTAAAATTCCTATAGACCTTTTCCACTGTTTTGGTATAATTAAGTAAGATACTGACCAGTTTCTTCTTCATACGTACTTTATTGATAGGCATGGACTTACTAGTTTAGAAATTATGCCTTTGTCCTTGGCTACATTGAGTGTGATAACACGGTATAAGCACTGCCTCAATATTGTCACAAGTTCTCTATAATCTCAAATGGATAGGAATTGGTTTCAGGTGGCCAAAGGGGTGGAAGAATATACCTGTAGCTATGATGGATGATTGTCATCACTTGAAAGCTTACAGTTAGCCTTCCAAATATTAACTGTATGGAGTTGTGGTCTTTAACAAGCCCAGGATTTATTGAACATGTCAGAAGGGACATGGCTTCATATCTTGAAAAGCAATGCCAAGGTGAAAGTTCATGTATTCTAACTTTCCTGTGCCCAGCATCATCTGGAGCATATACTACATTGGTCCTTATTCTAGACTAATTTGGTGCTGTACCCATTGTCACAAATCCAGTTCTTAAGGATACTGGGGAATATTAAATATCTTCTAGAGGGGGTTCATCCTATCAATTTTCTTCAAGTCTGATTAGGTGCAGTAACCATTATCACAAATCTATTTCTTGCTGAGCAGTGAAGTACAATGTGGCAGCTTCCTCATCAGATAACATTTTGAATGGCTGTGATAACATAATCATTATCACAAACTTAATTACTCTAGGGCACTGAAGAACAACTTAGCAACTTCATCAGTTTTTCTCTACAGTAACATCACACATGAGGCTTGCAAGAAAAGTTCCTTTCTAATCTGGTCCCACAACTTGACAGTTCAGGTGTATGAACCAAATGTTAAGCCTTTGTTGTAAACATTTGTAGGATATGCTGGCTTGCCTTTACCTGTACAAACAATCTAGTTAATAGGAGCTTCTGGGTAACATTTCTACACAAACCTCTTCACAGCCAAAGATACTTGAGACTAATGAACCATGGTTATTGCAATCTGGGAAACCTGCTGGCTCACTACTCCCTTCACATCCGTAGCCCATATGAATTGGGTGTAAAGTCACTGGCTGGGGCACTGACATCTTGGTTATCCTCTAGTTGCAATCTATATAAACAGCCTCCTCACCTTGTGGATAACAATAAGTAGGTACTCACTTGACTATTAAACGTGAGTGTCCTAGCAATAATATTGGCATTTGGCCCTTCATTGCTCAGCTTCTTAATAAAGAACCAATCTCTTATGTTTCTTTGACCTAACTGCACTACACTTGCCAGAAATTTTCTCAAAGTTAACAGCACTCATATAGTCATATTGATATGTACATTTAATTACTTGGAGACTCGCAACCCACTGGAAATTGTCCAAAGTTCCTCAAGAATAGTCATTGAGGGATTTAGCAAGTTTCTTTTTCATTTGTTCACTTGAGAATGAGTCCACAACTGTGCAAGTGCTGAAAAAAAACACAATACGTAATCCTATCACACCCAACAAGTGGGATACCTATCTGATCTTCCAACACTGAAATAAAAGTACTAATGTCCTTTACTTGAGCAATTTTGCAAGTATACATAGTGTGTTCTATATGAAGCAAATTATAAATTATGTATCTTAAGGCACAGGTATTTTATGTATTAAAGGCATTGCAATTTTGAATAACTTCTGTTGCTTAAGTCAAAATGGTAGTACCATTACAAATAGTGAAATCTTGGAAAAGCTGTTAGTGATACACAAATAATCAACAATGAGATAAGGTTACACAAACACGTTCAGATAAAGTTTATCACCAAAATAAAATACTCATACATTTGCTAATTGTTTTGCTTTACTGTTTATCTGTATCACATGCATGTATACTTTTTAATAAGACTGCACAGACACTTCTGATCACATTAATTGTACTCTACACTCACATATACACAGAGTAGTGCCACTCTTTTTCTCTACTGTATCTTTATATCAAATGCATGTAAAAGATATCACATGCATGTATGGACTTCTCCTAAGGCTGCATCAATAACTGTAACTCTACTGCTGTACTTTCCATCACACTAACTGCACTAGGAAACCCTGAATTGAATGCTGATAATATTCAGAGTTAGTTATAATTGAACACTGCGGCCAAGAGTAAGCATGAATCAGCTCATTTTGTCAAATGTACTTGTCTAATAATACTGTGTTGTAAATAGTTTCTAGTTTCACAATTCATTCTGTTGACATTTGAGGCTTTTTAATTGTTGTAGTAAATAGATTTTAACAACCGATCAGTATTTAAGTATTTGTATTAATGTGTTTATATTGACTTTTACAGTGAATTTATATTATGTATGATGTCTTCAATAAATAATGAAAATTAATTCTGTTTATTGTTTATTTCCACTATTTTTTTATAGAAAAAACCAAAGTATGTATATTCTGAGTTCTATGGAATGAGGAATTTAAACCATCTTTATGGTAAAAACAAAAGTATATTCTAATTTTAAGTTCTATGGAGTGAAGAATTTAATCCAAATGTACATTCTGAGTTCTGTGGAATGAGGAATTTAAACCAATGCATGTAAATCTGTTTACACAAAGTTAACTCAACCAAAATACGTATACCTGAAGACCTAAGAGGCATTGTGCACAGGAATGAAAATTGCTTTAAATTACTAGTGTTTACCACTGAATTTCTTTATGGCCAAAACAAACTTATATTCTGAGTTATGCGGAGTGAGGAATTTAAATTATTGTGCACAAATTTATTGAGACAAAATTACTTTATGGCAAAAATATTCTGAGTTATGTAGAGAAGAATTTATATTGCATGCATATCTATTGAGACAAAGTTTCTTTATGAGAAAAATATTGAAAGATATGTGGAGTGAGGAATTTAAATTGTGTGCAAACCTATTGGGACTGAAAGTTTCTTTATGGCAAAAATATTCTTAGTTATGTGGAGTGAGGAATTTAAATTGTGTACAAATCTATTGAGACAGTTAACACTACAAAAATGTACCTTAATTTTACAAAGCTCCCTAATACATTAATTAATATAATAATACATCATGTAAAATATCCTCCATAAGTACTTTATAATATCACTAAGAACTTAAATAAACTGTCAATGGATTTCAGTTTATACATGCAAACTGAGATAAAAGATGTAGAGGGTAGTAATACTTTATGCCTGACCTCAGGGATGTTATTGAAGGTTCTATCTTGGTAAAGAAAAAAAAATTGATAGTAGAAAATTAGAAATACCAAATTGCAAAAGAAACAATTATAACAAAATAATAATAAAAAATACATTTAAAATGGAACTGAAAATAACATCAGATTTTACAATATTAACACAATTTTACATTGTTACATACCAAAAATAACCTGCAACACTTAAAAGTGATTACTAATTGTATAATTCTAAAAAGTTACTGAAGTTGGTAATTGTTACCGTGCATTACAACAATGAAACTGTCCAACAACAATATATGTACTTCCCCAAAAGTTATGACCATTTTACACAATGCACAGAAAGAAAGGTATAATTAACTTAGGGGGACCATGTTGCATAGACATTTTAATATCTTAAATTATGACCATTTTATGCAATGTACGGTAAGAAAGGTATTAGCAACTTAAGAGAACATGCAGTAGACTGATTTTAATACCTACTATAAATGACACAAAAATCCTCAGGACAGGAGGGACACAACAACCTTAAAAAAAAAGCTTTACAGAACCTAGCAAGACACAAAAATGTAAGACAAGGCTTTTAATAACACAAAAGTTAGACCACATAATAAAGAACAATATGATTGCAGGTCCACAATAATATCGCATGTGAAGTAGAAAGTATTTAATAGAAAATAAGAGCTTTCGAACTTGTACTAGGTTCATCTTCAGTCAAGTGAACATTATGAATTTAAAAATCCATCAAAGTAAACTTCTGAACAGGACAATTCCACAATGACGAACACAACAGCCCAACTAGGTAATTCCGTTGTTGTTCAAATTCCTGTTTGCTATTCTGCTGGAACGTCTTGTGGGCTGTGATAATGCTGCATGGTGTTCCCCTGGCGGCGCGGCTACAACAATGCTGGACGTCACGTCCCCCGTGCTGTAATCTGTCTGAGGGAGGAGAGCAGAAGAGGGGGCAGCATCAGGTAGAGGGAAAAAAGAGCTTGTCTTAAAATTTAAATTTTCAACAAAGTTTTTAAGAATGCAAAAATTGACTAATTCACATGCCAGGTGTAAGCGGAATATGGGAGTTACTTCCTCTCCTCCTTTACCCTTCAAAATAACTGAATCTCCTGTGAGACTCTTCTCCAACTGAGGGTGAACACCACATACCACCACACTATGGTTACTCCCTGTATCACGTAATATCTTGACTGGTACCTGCACACTTCCTCCTTGAGTTGACAGCATACCTTCATAGATAATGGCTTAAAAGCCTCCACACTGCTAAGCCACTCACTGCTTGAGGTTACATTTCCACTGGTTGCTAAACATTCAGCTTGTTTAGTTTCAGTCTTCTCTGGAATCTGATTCTTTCCCACACTGCTCTTTGCAGTTTGTTTCACCTGGTCACCTTTCACTACTTAACCAACTGGCTTAACCAAATTCTCTTCTGCTTCAATGCATCTAAGCTCTAACTCTGTATCACTTTTCTTTTTCTTTTCTGCTTGCTTATCTTAAGATCAGCACGTGCTACATTCAGCAATTCTTGAGCCAATTCTAACTCATCATCATCAGTTATTCTACCAAAGTCTATCAATGATTCCATAGCAATACATCTTATTTGTGCCTTTACCATACTAGTAGACATATAACCACCACATGCCACTGCTAAAGCGCTCCACTGTGCTTTAGTCTAAGTGGTTTCAGATAACACTTGGATGGAAGGGGCTGCTAAAAATTCCTGAACCTTGAACTGAGCCATTTCTTTAAGTTATCAACTTACAATTCAATACAATAAATGTAAAACAAAAACTATATGGTCACTCTCCTAACAACATATATCCCTAACGCCACCAATATATACTATACCCTATCGGCTCTTTCTTGGCGATTTGGGTGGGGTTTCCTCCGTTGCTGGCGCTGCCACATCAAATATTCCATCTCAACGTTTTATGGTATATGAAGGCAGCATAAGTTATACAACACAAACATAATTGGTTGTTGATTAATTTTGGCAATTATTAAAAGCCCTCGTAATTTTCTAGCATTTTACAACAATAAAACAAGAAGTTTATTCTTAAACGTGGCAAAAAAAATTTCCAGCGCTGCCAGCTCTTCTCTCAGGTGTTAAGCTGACCTCAGGGCATAAAGATGTCAAAGAGCCCGCGCCTCCACAAGGGAAGCTCGTCAAAACACTCACTGTCACTGACTCATTAAGGAGTCTGTCGCCTTACAAACAACATGGAAAATGTTATGAATACTTACTGGAAAGAAACGGAGGACCATATTATGAATAGATAAATTAAATAACTGCCGATAATCTTATTTGTGTAACCTACTATGTTCATTTGCTGCGTTCTCTTATCTGTCTACTCTACATACACAATCCTTTTTAAATGTCAATAGCTCGCTCTCTCTCTCTCTCTCTCATATATACATACATACATTATATCGAGCTACAATGTCCTTTAATATCTAATTCGCTCTACCTCGGAATTAATATATTTTCATATATGCTTAACCGAAGGGGAATTTTTTCTCGATAATAGACTTGCCTGGACCAGGGTGCGAACCCATGGATCCTTTCAAATCCAGGAACGTCCAAAAAGATATTTAATTAGGCCTATATGAAAAAGGGAGACCTGGAAGAATGGAAATATTTTCGAAGGAAGGTCGAGGCAATAGGGAACACCCAGAAGTATACTTCTCCCAGGAGACATTAACAAACGTCAAGGAGGTTAAACCTCCTTGACAAACCCACAGATTAAAAGAGGTAAATTGGAAGGGTAGGCCTTTAAAAACTCGAGAGAAGTACATTTGGCAACGTGGGGGACACGCCCAAACCGCCTTGAAGGAGCCGATAGGGTATAGAGTGATAATGAAATCTGTTTTCCCGGGTCTGGGCACCATTAATACTTGTGACGAAGTGCCAAGTACTATCTGGTTACTACACTTACCAATCATTAATTGTTACCTCACAACAGCCAGACACCTGAACCTTCATCACAAGTAAAATTCGACTGAATACTCCAAAGGCAACAATGATCCCTTAAACAACTTACCAGTATTGCAGAAAATCAGACTAAGTTCATCAAAACAGGTGTGAGGTAATCTTATATGCAATTAAATTAATTAAAGGGCATCACTCCATCAACAACTTTAAAAGTCTAAGTATTTCCCTGATTTCAGAAGTCTAAGTACTTCCCTGGTTCTAACTCACTTCAAGTAAATTGAAGGAAAACAGTTCAATTACCACTCTATGTTTCTACCTAAGCCTAATGTAATCATGCTGTAAAGGACTCACTGGCTGCGGAAGGTGTATATGTTCTGTTGGGGAATGAAGTTGGTGGTGTGCCATTTATTCCTTGTCCTGTAGTGACAGACAAACCGTTGAGGATTAGTCCTACGGTAGAGTTGGAGAAGAACAACCCTCACCTGTTTCCTAGTTGTGTAACTACCAGAAGTATGAAGAGGACTACGACTGCAAGTGAAGAAAGTGAGGATTTAGACACCCAAGAAGGATCAAGTGAAGGATTGTTGTGCTTAGAAGAATTGTTCCAGGGAAGTGATGTTTCCCCTAGTGCTGACCAAGAAGAGATTTCCCATGAAGAAGACAACAACGACGAAGAAGAAGAACCTGTTGTTCCTGAAGAGACTCCAAGTAGTCAGTGTTCCTGAAGACAGTAGTGAAACTACAGTGGCTGAGTTAGCAGATATTGAGAATTCAACCCTTGAAGTTGGTCAAGTGACAAGAGAGAAGCTAATGGACTTGCAGAAGAAGGATGCCTCTTTAGATGATTTGTTCTTCAGAGTTATTGATCGAGAAGAGATGCAACAAACTCCAACCTGTTATCATCTGAAGGAAGGTTTGCTGATGAGGAAGTATAGACCTACAGATATACCAGGAGATGCTGTATGGGGCGAATATCATCAAATTTTGATTCCATATCCATTGAGAAAGCAAGTGGTAGCAGTAGCTCATGAGTCTGGACATATGGGAATCAGAAAGACTGTGGAGAAGATCATGAAATATTTTTTCTGGCCTGGACTTCACAAAGATGTTAGCAGGTTCTGTCGTGAGTGCCATACCTGCCAGATAGCTGGAAAACCGAATGAAACCATCGAGAAAGCCCCCCTACAGCCGATAGAAGTTAGAGGAGAACCCTTTAGCAAAGTGATTATAGATGTGGTTGGACCGCTGCCGAAGACAAAGAAAGGAAATGAGTATTTGTTAACATTAATGTGTCCTGTGACAAGATATCCAGAGGCAATCCCTGTTAGGAACATATCTGCCAAGATAGTTGCTGAAAAACTTGTGGAGTTTTTCTCAAAGTTTGGAATACCAGAAATAGTACAAAGTGACAGAGGAACAAATTTTACTTCAAAGTTATTCAAGGATGTGATGAATTTGTTAGGAGTGAAACAACAGTTATCCACTGCCTATCCTCCAGAAACTCAAGGTACCTTAGAAAGGTTCCACCAGACATTGAAAAGTATGCTGACAAAGTATTGTTCTGAGTCAGGAAGAGAATGAGATGTTGGTTTACCATTAATGTTGTTTGAAGTTAGGAGTGCTTATCAAGAAAGTATGGAATGTTTACATAATGAAATGATTTTTGGTAGAGAAGCGAGAGGACCGCTGAAGATTCTTGCAGAAAATTGGGAAGAAAATCAAGAGGAAAGCAAAGGTGAATATGTGAAGAACTTGAGGAAAAGGTTGAAAGAGATTAGAAAATTTGAAAGCGAGTCAAGAGAAAGTGAAAAGGAGATACGATGTTAAGACTAAGCTAAGAAGTTTTAGTGTTGGTCAACAAGTGTTAGTGTTCTTACCTGTCAAGAGATTTCCCCTCACTAATAAATTTCAAGGTCCTTACAAGATAATTCAAAAGCTGAGTGATAGAACTTATGTGATTGAAACACCAGAAAGAAGAAAATGACAAAGGAAGATACACATGAACCTCTTGAAACCGTTTTTCTCAGAAACTAAAACTGAAACTGTGTCAATAACACAAACAACTTCATCTACACAAGATGATGCTGGCTATGAATTGGGGGCTGAAAGCAAGATGAATAATTCTTAAATCTGGGAAAATTTGGAGGATAAATTGAAACATCTTAGTGTTGAACAAGGTGGAGACTTAAGTCAACTAATTAGAAGTTTCCCAGAAATTTTTGCAGATGTACCTAAGTGTACTGATCTGACCAAGCATGAGATCAAGATTCAAGAAGATGGAAAACCATTCAAACAAAGAGCCTATTGCTTATCACCTTATCATCGAGATGTTTTGACGAAAGAAGTTGAGTATTTGTTGCAACATGGATTAGCAGAACCTGGTTCAAGTCACTTAAGTTCTCCATGTGTGTTAGTGAAGAAACCTGATGGTTCATTTAGGATGTGTACTGATTATAGGAAACTGAATTCCATCAGTGTGGCTGACCATTATCCTTTGCCTCTTATAGATCAGTTACTTGATAATATTGGGCAAGCCAAGTTTGTTTCCAAGATAGACTTGTTGAAAGGATATTATCAAATTCCCTTAGATGAGAATGCTAAGTTGCTGTCAGCTTTTATTACTCCTTTTGGACTGAATCAGTATACTGTTCTGCCATTTTGTCTGATGAATGCACCTGCAACATTCCAACGAGTGATGGATCAACTGCTAGGATCGTTAGAAGGAGTAGATGTATACCTGGATGACATAGTGATTTACTCTACAACATGGGAAGAACATCTGAAGATTCTGAGGAAAGTTTTCAAGAAACTTCAAGAAGCAGGATTAACAGTCAACCTAGAGAAGAGTGAGTTTGGAAAGGCAACTGTGCAGTGTCTTGGGTTTGAAGTTGGGAAAGGCCTTCTTGCTCCAGTAAATGCTAATGTAGAAGGTATCCGTAAGGCTACCCCACCTACTACCAGGAAACAGCTAAAGAGATTTTTAGGCATGGCTGGATTCTATCATCGTTTCTGCCCAAATTTCTCAGCCGTAGTAGCTCCCTTGACAGACTTAACTAGTCCCAAAGCTATGTTTGTTTGGACTCCAGAGTGTCAAGAACCCTTTGAGAAGGTAAAAGCCATTTTAACCTCAAGACCAGTACTTCAAGCTCCAGACTTCAACAAGAAATTTGTGAAACAAGTTGATGCTTTTAACTGTGGCATTGGAGCTGTTCTACTTCAAGAAGATGAAAATAATATCTACCATCCTATGTGCTTCAGGTCTTCAAAACTTAAAAAACATCAGAAAGTATACTCGACAATCAAAAAGGTAACTTTAGCCTTAATCACCACATTGAAAAAGTTTGAAGTGTATGTGAGCAGACCTAGGAATGAAGAAATTTTAGTGTTGTCTGATCACAATCCTCTATCATTTATTCAGTGAATGAAAAATCATAATCAAAGACTGACCAGGTGGTCTTTGTGTTTGCAACAGTATAATTTAAGAGTGCAGCACATTAGTGGCAAAAACAATGTAGTTGCTGATTATTAATCCCGTTGCGAATCATTGGATTCAACACCGTGATAACCAATCTTCTCGAAGGAGGTATATTATATGCTGCTACTTTTATAACGACTATATGTTCTCTTTGACTGTATAAAATGTTAAAAAAAGTTTTGCAAAATTTTCAGATTCCTTATTTAGCTTAGAGTTATAGGATGTCTAAAAATGTATGTTCAGATTTTGCATAACATCATTTAAAAGTATATAACATAGAATATGGAAAGTGAGAGATTAACTTTGTCCTTTCAAAGATAGAATTGTTTCCGTAATATGTCAACACCTCAGATTAGAGGAACTCGAGATCTCCGTGTTGTTGTGGAAACCTGTCATCACATCTGATAAGGGACTTCTGTTTCGATCGAGTATGTGTCTTTGTTGAGCAAACAATGTACATCACTGGTTTCAGACATGTACTTCTTTGTCGACAACCATGTGCAGATTTCACAATTTTTCTGTAAAGTTACGTCATATTAGAAGCTTCTAGAAGGATTGCACCATCTTTCACATGCCCAAAACGTTTTGTGCGAAATCCACTGTCCAACTTCCGTGCAAAAGGAAAAGATTCATTACAGATTCTGAATCCCTGGCATTCAGACATCTCTCTCTCTCTCTCTCTCTCTCTCTCTCTCTCTCTCTCTCTCTCTCTCTCTCGCCATACTTGATATTTAAGTAATGTAAAGATTTAATACTTACTGAATAGTCACTCATAAATTTTAGACTTTGTCTTTCTTGGAGTTTAGTACTTTTTTGTGGAATCTGAACAAACATTGTACAAGTGTGTAACGGCACCTTTTCTTTGGTGAAATATTGTGAATTGTGTGGTGAAATTGTGAAACAAGCTGCAGCAGAAAGAAAATTGGTACCAAGGTAACATGTTATTTTAAGTTTATTAGTTGCAACTAATAGTTACAATGGTTTGGTTAAACTTGAAATTTTACACATTGCAAATTTTTGTGTTTTGTGTTTGTTTCATTTGAAGTGATTTTTTGTGCATTTATCCATTTTTCGTATTGAAGTTATTTTTTTGTGCATTTATCCATTTTTTTTATTGAAGTGATTTTTGTGGCTTTATCTATTTTCTTTTTGAAGTGTGTGTTTTTAATTTATATTCAGTGTGATTAGTGCTTTTTTACAATTTTGGTATTGTATACCTTTTTCTGTGTTTTCATTTGCATTCACAATTTAATTAACATAATTGTTTTCAATAATTAATCGTTGCACATTTAATTGAATTTAACACTTGTGAATTAATTTGCATTTACTTAGAATTCTTTTCAAGTTTTAGTGTTGTTTAGCACTTGAGAATTAATTTCCAAATTTTAATTATTGCCTAACACTTTTGAATTTCGATTAAATAAATAAATTTTCTTGAATTTTGTGATAAATTAATTTTAATTTAATTTTACTTAATTTAATTAAAGAATTAGTTAAACTTTGCTTTGTTTTCAAGTAACAGTAATTTTCCCTGATATTGTGATTTTCACTAATAAATTTTGAGTTTGATAATAAATTTTTCTATTTAAAGTTTTCATAAGTGTTTTCTTTTTCACCCGTATGATTACATAAGGCTTAGGTAGAAACATATAGTGGTAATTGAGCTGTATTCCTTCAATTTACTTGAAGTGAGTTAGAACCAGGGAAGTACTTAGACTTCTGAAATCAGGGAAATACTTAGACTTTTAAAGTTGTTGATGGAGTGATGCCCTTTAATTAATTTAATTGCATATGAGATTACCTCACACCTGTTTTAATGAACTTAGTCTGATTTTCTGCAATACTGGTAAGTTGTTTAAGGGATCATTGTTGCCTTTAGAGTATTCAGTCGAATTTTACTTGTGATGAAGGTTCAGGTGTCTGGCTGTTGTGAGGTAACAATTAATGATTGGTAAGTGTAGTAACCAGATACTTGGCACTTCATCACAATATATATATATATATATATATATATATATCTATATATATATATATATATATATATATATATATATCCCCAGCACACACATTCACTATGCAACACTTCTTGCATGAACTCATATCATCTTAGGCATGAAGGCCCTTGTATTTTAGTATCCCATTCATTCCATCTATCCAGCAAACTGTAGGTGTTCATCTCCTCCCAGCATCTCTAAAGTAAACCCATGTTTCACCAACCCACTGTACACCACTCTCTCCACATGAGAAAACCATCTTGAAACACCATTTCTGTATCAAAATTTTTACCTGTGCTATCTGTTTGACCAAAATCGTATCTCTACATTTCTCACCATTTAAATAGTGCTCTCGTCATTTTCATTAAGGAGGGCTAGCTTCACAATGTTTTCATCTACAATTCTGCACCTAAGTCATATATATATTTAGTGGCCACAAAGGCATAAGAGTTACTTGTTTTAGACCCTATTTTATACCAAACCTGTCCATTGTCCATCTAGATACTTGACATAGCCTCACTTACATTTTGATCACTCTCAGCTCTTACCTTGTACACCTCACATCCTAATGTACAAACGTCCATCTAGACTGCAAATGGATATCTATGAATAGAGAAAGTGTTCAGACCAAGACCAGAATGTTTTTCAACCAGGTATTTTTCCTAAGCAACATGTTATTCCCTCTTAACAAAATATTATTACCAAGTTATCCGGTGGTTTCAGAAAGAGCATATTACATTGACAGCAACAGTAACACTTTCCATAGTAAAGCAGCATAGGACCCGGTCTGGTCAGTACTTTAAGAGACTTATATGGTATCAGGTGGTGACTAGCCATGAGCTCAACAAACATCCGTGGTGTATGGTGTAGGTCTAACACTTAATCTCAAAATTATTTCGAGATTTACCATATCTTACTTACTACCAAGCACTAACATTTCATGTGCTTGAGGCAATAGCAGTGCAGTGGGAGAGAATGAAACTTCCCTAAAGCGTTCGTGCTCTCTTGGGGATCAAACCCTGGGTTTTCACACCTTGCTTTCATAAATAGAGATGGTTCAAGAGAGGGCAAAGTTGAAGGGTAGGATTGACTGATGGTCTTGCAGCCTCATATCTTGTTTAATGGTTACAGAAAGAGTATACTACGAAGAGTCATCATAACAAAAGCCATAATAGTGATATTAAGAGTAATTGTTAGCTATTTATGTTGTCTTCTCAGCCACGACCAAAACCGGAGCAATAATTCTCTGTCCTTCACAGAGACAAACAAATATGATCGCTCGGAAGAGATTTACAGTAATTACATAAGTATGAAGGGTACGCAAAATACCTCTGTAGTTTAACCATAAAAAAAAAAAACGATTTTGTCTGTTTTGTGAACTGCTGGAAATTATCAGAATTGTGCAAATTTTTAAATAAACCAAAAAATAAAAGACATCTGGTATTATTTCTGTAGTGAAATTTCTAATCAACCAAAAAAAGAAGGAAAAAAAGATTTGCCTGATATCATTTCTGTATGAAAATTTTCAATCAACAATAAGAAAAAGTTATTTGAAATTATTTCTGAAAGGACAATTTTTCAGTCAACCAAAAAGTTAAATAACTGTTTGATATTATTCCTGTAAGGAATATATATATATATATATATATATTATACATATATTAATTGTACATTATTGTATATATATATTATATATATATATATATTATAATTATCTATATATATATAGATATATATATGATATATATGTACATATATAGATATATATATATATATATATATATAATATATATATATATATGTATAATATATAATATAAGTTACAAAATATTATTTCTGTAGAGAAATCTTTAATAAAAAAATTGTTAGTCGATTTTATTTTAGTCTTAAATAAAACAGAACCCTATCAAAATTACGCAGAGTTTTTTATTAGACCAAAAGGATGTTTATTTAATTTTATTTCAACTTTACAAAACCCAAGAAAAATACCGGAATTATGGAATTTTCTGACAAATACAAAAAAATAATGAGTTGTGAAGAGAAGCTGTTACATACAAAATCACCTTGAAGGCCAATATAAGATAAATAAACAGATAGATAAATATATAAGCGTTGATTTTTATTTTCCGAAGGCCTCGTCCATGACTGCACAAAGTAATTGTTGTGCAATTTCCCTTTAGATTCACCACAAGGAGGAAAGTGGAATATTTTTTTTTTCTCTCGGGGAATTACCGGAAATGAAGGAGGCTCCGTGATGTACTATTCTTTAATACTACTGAAATTCTCTCTCTCTCTCTCAGTCTAAAATCCTTCCCAACCTCCATTAGCAATCTCTCTCTGTCTCTGTCTCTCTCTATCTGTCTCCTCTCTCTCTCGTAATCTAAGACCACTCGACAACGAACATTCCCCTGTCACGGATCAGTAAGACTCTTAAGAGTCCCTCTTGGGATCGTTGTAAGCAGAATACCACCCTCCGTTTGGTGGGTGACACCACACCCACAACGCATCCGGACTTGGGTAAGTCGAGATCGTAGCTTGTAATTGAACTTTTCAAGGTCGGGGAAGATATTTCCCCTTTTTCTTTTTATCTTTCATTAACCAAAGGATCAAAAGTCCAGTCTTTCATGTAAGTCTAGCGTCGTGTTTTTGAAGATACTATAGAAAATTTATTAATTACTGTCTTTAGCTTCGAAGTTTTGCTAAAATGCAAATGCTAGCCAAATAGACCGAATTACCTAAAAAGGTCAAAAATAGCCCCAAAATTGCAAAGTGAAAATAGCCAATAACTAGTAAGAAGCAAAAAAGAAAAAAAAAACACCAAATTTTAACAAATAACGGATAAATGGCCAAATATCTATTAAAATGGCATGGCTATATATATATATATATATATATTATATATATATATATATATATGTGTGTGTGTGTGTGTGTGTGTGTGTGTGTGTGTGTGTGTGTGTATGTATGTATGTATGTTTATGGTACTATATTACCACTGGTTGGTAGCACAATTAACTAACATAGGAGAACCATGTTCAGTAGTGCGATGTGGTTACTACACTTCAATTATCACAGAACCAGTTTGATCTGAGCACATGATTACTGTCCTTCCAAAGAAGGCGTGTGTTTTAATTATTACCGAAAAAATTGAGGTTTCAGTCAACGCCCGTTGAAATAAGCATATAGGCCTACCGTTCGCTATAATAGATTCCATGACAGGAACTCTGGTGACTTAATTAGCAGTTACGACATGGACCACTAACGGATGGTCTATCGTTTGTCAGTTTTTCGTAAGTTTTATTTTAACAGAGTTCTTTCACATTCACCATTGATTCCTAATCCTCTCTTCCTGCCGAGAGCAACCAGATTTGTTGAATAATTGCTCCCAGATGCAGTCAATGCGCCTCATGTAGAACTTCTCAGTTCCAGAGGTTCTATATTTCTCACACCGTTGGAACGTGGAACAGTCTCCCTGGGGAGGGGAACTTCAAAAGTCCAAGCGAAGATGCAATGCATTAGGTACTACCCTGAAACAATTCTCCTCGTATTTTAATAATTTACTTACATATTTTCCTGTTTATTAATTTAATTTATTTGCTCTTTCCTAACAACTAAGCTCTTCTTGTATTTCCTGTTTCCTTCTCTTAATTATCGTTGTTATTCTTATATTCAGAAGATAAACCCGTATCCATATAAAACAAGCCCACAGAGATCACAGACTTTTAATTCAAGCTTCCAAAGAATATTATTGTATTACTTAGAAAGAAATGACAGGAGGTAATGGTAAATACAGAAAGAAGCGACCATTTATAAAACCAGAAAAAATGAATAAATAGATAGATAAAAATGTAAGTAAATTATCAAAATATAAGGAGAATGAACACTATATTCTATGGAAGCTTGAATTTCAATTCAATGGTTCCAGTGGGCTTGTTCCATATAAACATGCTTAATAATAATAATAATAATAATAATAATAATAATAATAATAATAATAATAATAATAATAATAATAATAATAAAAGTAGTTTGTAAGCTAGCCTAAAACTCTGGACACGTTCCTTTATCCTACTGTACTCCTGATGACCTAAATGGCGATTTATGTAGTACCAAGTAGCTGTCTGACTGAGATGGGTCGTAAACTGAATACATATAAATAAAAGCTCCTTTCCCACGGTCTGGGTCCATAAACTGGTGGACAGGATTAGACCATCTCACTCATAACCTCGTAAACGGCATAAATAATTATCAGGATATAACTGCCTCCTCAGAATCACATTAAACTCGCAGAGAACAAACGCAGGATACGACCTATTATTCATCAGTGAATCATTCCAATTCAGTTGCTATTCTTTTGTACCTTGCGAAAGCGATCCAGGGAGGATAACATTGCCCAAAATGGTGCGAAAATAGTTAATTGTGAGAGAGAGACGCTTAAATTATCGAACGGGAGGCGATAGGGGACCAAACAAAGACAAAATGTACTACCTTTTTCGACAGCGCGCCGACAGAGCTCCCGCTCAGAGTCGCCTTCCTCCTCAAGAAGATGCGTAGTTATGGACGCTGACATGCTGTCATGATACCGGTACTTTCACTAAAAAATCCATTGTTCTGCGCTTAATCTTTTCTTGATTGCATATGAGTTTTCACAAGGTTGTCCAGATTATTGTTATCCTGCTCATTAGCTCCTTGTAAGGGATATTTTAAGCAGCTCTTGCGGCCATAAGCGCCATAAGGGGCTAAGCCGCTTAACATTTAAGGTGGTCAACAAGTCATGCTGGATATTAGTCTTGTTCTGAGAATTACACTTAATATTTTCTAGCGTAAATTACAGGATACAGAGTAAAATATTAACGACTTTACGAATTTCACAAGGAAAATGATAAAATGAAAATGAAACGTGCACAAAAATCATGGGGTAACATTTTGCTTTTTAAAGACAAGGCGACATTATATTTGCAATGAGAATGGATTTTGTTTTATATTTCGATAACTATAAATAAAAAATGACAGTTTGAATTAGCATTAATAAGCTTTCGTTACTTCTGGCAAAAAGGGATTCATTATATCAATTTTAAATCATTTACAGAGTTTACAAACATACAAACATATATATAAATATATATACGTATGAACACAATCCATCAATAACTTAAATACTGCCAGCACTTAGAAGTTAGATGTGTGTTCTGAAATAACACCAGAGAGAGAGAGAGAGAGAGAGAGAGAGAAAGTAAGATTGAGAGATAGAGTAGATCAGATGCAGAAATTCGTGGGTCAGCGGCGCAGAGGGCGACTGATGTGTACCTGCACTATTTTTTCGAGAGGAGGATGAGAATTTTCTTCATAAGCCATGCAATTCTAAACTCACGATGGTTTACAGAGACAACAATGCAGAAAGAGAGAGAGAGGGAGAGAGAGAGAGAGAGAGAGGAGAACTTGTAATGATTCTTATTTGGCAAACTCTTAAAAATTTTGAAGCGTGTAACACTAATTGGGATCTCTGTGAATTATTCTGATACAAAATCAATCACCAAGAAATCTTTATTTGTTCTACGCGAGAAACATCGAGTTTGGACGGACGCGTATAAATTCTCTCTCTCTCTCTCTTCATGAATTACTCAAGAAGCAAAATCACAAGCCTTACGCATCGCAAAATCATCTTTATTTGCTCCAAGGGAGAAAAAAGCAGGGCTGGACGAACGAGTATATAAATAAGCAAGCGACCACTTAGTCGTAATTTTTAGCTGCATATTTCTCTTATTTCCCACAAGAGCTGTCAAGAACGAATTATCACAGTAAGTCGCACTGACCTTGCGCATTGTCACGGACGCTTGGCTTGCTTCTATTCGCTCCGTAAAAAAAAAAAAAAAAAAAAAAAAAAAAAACTATGACATGCGCAATCTGAAGCACACTTTATACTCGGCCGCTTCAAATGTGTCTGAACTCCCAGATCGCTTCCGCGTGTGGGTCTTTGTAAATGGCGACTTGGCGGAGCTGGGCTGAAAAATAATGAAGAGGGATTTCTTTACTGATATGGACAGGATTCCATTGCCATTCTCTTGACAGCCTTCTGTCCCTAAAGGGCTCCATGCACTGAACGATTATCGTTATCGACAAACACACGCACTGATCAGACAGTATGAACGTTCTACGCACCGATTACAGTCTGAACAAAGATTTTGTCGTGTGAAGACATGGCATCATCTCTAGAAGAGACGTGAGTGATAGCTTTATATCGGCAGACAAACCCATACTACATTGAACGATCTGTATATGACAGACAGAAGTCGCAAGCCAGGAACCTGGTGGTGACAGATTCCCGCTGAGATCGTTCAGACAACAAACTCCGCCCACTTTTTCATTCAGACAACCCGTACACAATGTTTTTGCGAACGAAGCAGACAATCATTCGGTGTATGGGGCCTTTTAAGTCCTTAATACAATAGAATTTACGACAAAGGCCAAGCGTTGAGACCTGAGGTCATTCAGCGCTGAAATGGAAATTGAGAACATGAACGGAGGTACAGTAAAAGAAACGAAAGGAGTTGCAGCTAGGTACCGTAGGCATGCTGCAATTAATTGATGACTACAGTGCACCGTACAAGGTGCACTGACGGCACCATCCCCCCCTACGGAGGCAGTTGCATTGCGAAACAACTGTTGGGAGAGGGTGGAAAGTCAGATGGAAGAAAGAGAATATGAACGGAGGTACAGTAAAATGAATGAAAGGGGTTGCAGTCCTTAGCTACTTAAATGGCGAGTTTGTGGAACTGGACTGGACGATAATTACCAGTGATTACTTTAGGACTCCAGTATCGTTCTCTTGATAATTTCCTACCCCTAAGTCCTTAGGTAGTTTGGGCCTGAATCTAGGATAGTATTGTGTGTCCTTCAGGTAGCTGTTGTGATAGATTTAGCTGGCCTTATGCCAGCACTTGCTGTCTCTTAACTTGCGGACATCCAGAGCTATAACAATCTATGGAAGACATTCGCGATTTACTTCAAATCAAGAGCCTCGTCATTTTATTCGTAACTTATTCCAATTCAAGATCGAAGGACAGAACAGAGCCAGTTCCCTGGGAAAGAAAGTGAAATCTCTATTCAAGATCATGGGACAGAACAGAACCAGTTCCCTGGATAAATGAGAGGAGAACCAGTCTTTAAAAAAAGAGAGGGGGAGAGAAACATTAATATAACCATCCAACAGGGCAGATTGTAAAACAGAATCCTTAAAAAACCAACGAAAGTTCTAACTGACCCAGAGTCCCACGAGAGGAATTTGACAACAGTAACCCACATCCCCATCCCTCTTATAGCTGGCTCTTTCGTTCCCGTGAAGCACGCACGCAAGCACGCGCGCATGAGAACGCTCGTGAGAACGCGCGCATGAGAACGCTCGTGAGAACGCGCGCATTCCACAAGTAACGTTTGTGTATTTTAGCAACTTAAACAACAAACTCGCTCGTCAAACAAACTAGCGCAAGACGGAAGGTGGGCGGCCAATTACGAAGTTATTTTTGCGCGAAAACCGTCACTCTCACGAAGGGCGTGTATTGTATAACGCCTCTCCCTCCCCCAGGTCCCCTTCAGGCAAATCGCAAATGGAAATATACGTATTAGCGGTCAACACCTGTGGCCTTCCCTTCAAGGTTGTCCGAGTACGCACGAGTGACCTCGTGCGCAGAGACGGGACAGACCATCACTCTTTTTGAGAGAGAGAGAGAGAGAGAGAGAGAGAGAGAGATTTGAACTAGGTTAAATCTTGCCAGATCATGAGCAAATTGCATGAATGGATTATGAGCAGGTCTGCCCTTCCTCCTAGTTGTAGGCTATGTAATATAGTTATAAACGAGATATCAACCTGAGAGAGAGAGAGAGAGAGAGAGAGAGAGAGAGAGAGAGAGAGAGAGAGAGAGAGAGAGAGAGAGATAGTTCAGTTCTTTCCTCTGAATTACACATGTATCAGACTTATACCTGAGTTATCAGAGAAAGAGAGAGAGGTTCTTGAAACTGAAATTGTTTACCAGGCGCCAATATCAATGCCATATCATCAAGGGTAAGTGAGTTACGCTTCTCGCTCGGGTTATTAAACCACAACAGGGAATGATACCTCAAACTGGCAGCAGATTCGACCGTTGCTGATCTGTATATTATTATTATTATTATATTACAAGCGTGAAAGGCTATTCAATTCCTACGCATCCGTCCACACCACTGAATAAATCGTATATATGAAAACTCAACCTACCAGGCAATACATATCAACATGTCTTGTAAAATCCACTCAACCGGATTATGGGCCTACGGTAGACTAGAGAACTGTAATTATCTTCGGTTGATCAAGAATTAATATGTCCATCGCCATGGAACTTAAAACAGCCTGAATACTGTAAGATTTTTTTGTAGCAAGTTTAGCAGAGGCCTACTGTGGTGTCTCAAAATCCTTATACCAGAGTCAGCGCATCCATCCCAACTGCTTGGAAATAAAAACACTCAATGTCAGCCAGTAATAGAGTATGCTTATTATTCTTTATACTTTTATGTTCCTTATTCTACAACATAGTTACCAAATACTGATTTGTTAATTTACGAAACTAAAGCTCTCAAGCCAATCACTAGGGCACTTTCAGCCAGTAATAGATTAGGCCTATAATTCTTTACGCTTTTATGTTCCTTACTCTACCAAACATTGACCCATTTCTGATTGATTGATTATGAAATTTGGGTTGTCAAGCCATAGATACATGATCAAGCCAAGAACTGGGACACTTTCCACTATTCAGCGCTTAACAGGAAAAATAAAAAATGGAATTGGAGAGGTTGGACAGAAAAAAAAAAAAAGACGCAGCGAAGAAAGTAAGAGTGATGGAGAGGTAGAATAGAGAAACTGAAGAGGGGAAGAGGGAATGGAGGTAAAAGTAAAAGTTAAGCCATTGTTGAGTAAAAGGCTAAGTCTATAGGTCTATAATGTATAGGCCTATAATGTTCAGAACGCTTCATTTCCTTAACGTGAAAAAAACAGGTATATTTCAGTAACTGCAGAGTGAAATGCTACCGATAAGCATAGCTTCTCAAGACTGGTCTCAATCTATAGACCTATAATTAATCTTAAGAACATATTTCCTTAACGAGAATTTGTATCTATAGGTCTAAATAATTACGTATAATTGCTTAAAAGCTGACAGACATCTTATAACAAAAAATTGGTAAAAATTCCTTTAAAAATATTTATATAATTGAGTTTGGTCCAGTTTACGCCAACGCTCATTTGTTCTTGACCAAGAGCTTTCGTCGACCTTGTCATAAATGAGGAAAAATTACATTAACCGGTGTAAAGGGGGAGCGGGGGTGGTTTCCCAGTGTCCGAAGGGAACATAATTGTTCAAAATCACAGAATTAATACCGATTGACCTTAGAAACAGGGCCGGAAGTTGAAATACCTTTCGGAAGCATTCTTTGAATAAATAACACACCATGTTTGTTTATGTTAATGGCGCCATTTAGAGGTCGACTTACATTATTCTTCCTGTGGGAATTTTCACACAAATATGATTGCAATGTAGCGTCCTTTTTTTTTTTTTTTTTTTTCTTATGCAGAGCACGAGAAAGTTACAAGTCAATTTTCATACTGAAACTGACCCACGTTTTTGCAATACACTTTTTTGACGAGTGTGATTGACACTCACTTATAAAAAGTGGATGGGTCTATTAATCTTATATACTAGCAATCCGTAGAAAATGGTTCTGTTGAGAAAGTCCCAAGACACTTTTCATATTTAAACTGACCCACGTTTTTTCAATACACTTTTTGCCATGTGTTTCCCACACATATAAAAAGTGGATTGACCCAGATTTTCACAATATACTTTTTGACGTGTGTTTGACAGACTTATAAAAAGCCACACTTACACTATTGGAAGCATTTTTTGGGGACATGTTTAAATTATTCATTTATCTCTGCTTAATGTTAGTTACAACAATTTTCCCATTGATGTCATGTAATATCCCCACTTCAAATTCATTTATTTAATATACTTCTATACCTACTGTAACATGAGTAAATCTATTATTTTATTTATTTATTTATTTATTTTTGTCTATCAGTCATCCTTTTCGACTGGGTGGTTTTTATAGTGTGGAGATCCGGGTTGCATTCTGCCTCCTTAGGAGTCCATCACTTTTCTCACTGCGTGCGCTGTTCCTAGTAACACACTCTTCTGCATGAGTCCTGGAGCTACTTCGGCATCTAGTTTTTCCAGGTTCCTTTTCAGGGATCTTGGGATCGTGCCAAGTGTTCCTATTATTATTATTATTATTATTATTATTATTATTATTATTATTATTATTATTATATTACTGATAAACCCCTGTTCATATAGAACAAGACCACTAGGGGCCACTGACTTGAAATTCAAGCTTCCAAAGAATATTATGGTGTTTATTTGAAAGAAGCTAAAGAACATAACAAGAAATACACAAAGAGGAGCTCAGTTAGAAAACAAAATAAAAATGTAAACTGATAAAATGATAAATAAATAGATAAAAATAATAGCAAATCATTAAAATACAAAGTGAACTTGAACATTTGAGGTTCTAAATTCACAACCTCCCTTTGGAGACGTCTCATCTTAGCCAATCATCATGAAATAGCTTAAAATCCTCTCTCTCAACTTGCAGGATTCGAAATCTGTTTCTCCTTTTCAATTGTATATCTTGACTTTAGTACCATCTCTCTCTCTCTCAATGAGGAACTTTGCATTTAAGCCTGCAAGTACGCCCAAAATTCACCGGAAGAAATTTGTCGGGTTAATAGAAAAAAAACAAGTACTTTTTTAACGCACCATTAAAGACAGAAAAAGGATGAGCTCAAATAATTCCCTTTTGCTAGGAGTCATTTCCTTTTTTTTTTTTTTTTTTTTTTTTTTGTCGGCATTCCGGTGACTGGTAATTCCAGTCTTCCACATTTCCGCTGGATTTTCACTGGACGGAAAAACTTCCTTTTCAAGGGATATTCACTTTTGTTTGAGCATAAGTTTTACATTTACGTCAAATTGTCTTTTTCTTTCGTTTTCTATTTCACAACAGTTACTGATCCCTGGTCCCCTTCTGCCGAAAGGTACCAGATTCGCTGAACGACAGCGCCAATTTGCGATGAATGTTCCTCGCTGTGGAACGTCTCAGTTCCTGAGGTCCTTCGTTCCTCGCGAGGAAGAGGAACAGCCTCCCACAGGATGTCGTGCAGTTGAACTTTAGAGGTTCATATGAAGATCCAATGCATTACTACCCTAATGCTATTCTTCTTGTATTTTTATAATTTTTTTAAACAAGCGATCTCTTCTTTCTGTATTTTCCGTTTACCTTCTGGAAGTTCTTATAAAAATGAACACCGCATTCTTTGTAGGCTTGAATTTCTAGTCAATAGCCAGTGTAGGCCTGTTCGTTATGAATTGGGGCTTATATTCTGAATAATAATAATAATAATAATAATAATAATAATAATAATAATGATGATGATAATAATAATAATAATAATAATAATAATAATGAAGAAACAAATCCACAGTTATGTAAATGTACATATATTTAAATTGATAAGGGGAACCGAACATATTCCCGAAAGCTATCCTTAGAGTTTTAAATTTAAATATATGTACATTTACATAGCTGTGGATTTGTTTCTCCATTTGAAGACTCGTGCGACTATGAGGATTTTTTAATAATAATAATAATAATAATAATAATAATAATAATAATAATAATAATAATAAAAATAGGAGAAGGAAAACCAACCTAAGCATGGCATGGATAGACTTTAAGAAAGCCTTCGACATGATACCACACACATGGCTAATAGAATGCCTGAAAATATATGGGGCAGAGGAAAACACCATCAGCTTCCTCAAAAATACAATGCGCAACTGGAATACAATACTTACAAGTTCTGGAATAAGACTAGCAGAGGTTAATATCAGGAGAGGGATCTTCCAGGGCGACTCACTGTCCCCACTACTCTTCGTAGTAGCCATGATTCCCATGACAAAAGTACTACAGAAGATGGATGCCGGGTACCAACTCAAGAAAAGAGGCAACAGAATCAACCATCTGATGTTCATGGATGACATCAAGCTGTATGGTAAGAGCATCAAGGAAATAGATACCCTAATCCAGACTGTAAGGATTGTATCTGGGGACATCAGGATGGAGTTTGGAATAGAAAAATGCGCCTTAGTCAACATACAAAAAGGCAAAGTAACCAGAACTGAAGGGATAAAGCTACCAGATGGGAGCAACATCAAACACATAGATGAGACAGGATACAAATACCTGGGAATAATGGAAGGAGGGGATATAAAACACCAAGAGATGAAGGACACGATCAGGAAAGAATATATGCAGAGACTCAAGGCGATACTCAAGTCAAAACTCAATGGAGGAAATATGATCAAAGCCATATCTGATTACTGGCAGTGCCAGTAATCAGATACAGCGCAGGAATAGTCGAATGGACGAAGGCAGAACTCCGCAGCATAGATCAGAAAACCAGGAAACATATGACAATACACAAAGCACTACACCCAAGAGCAAATACGGACAGACTATACATAACACGAAAGGAAGGAGGGAGAGGACTACTAAGTATAGAGGACTGCGTCAACACCGAGAACAGAGCACTGGGGCAATATCTGAAAACCAGTGAAGATGAGTGGCTAAAGAGTGCATGGGAAGAAGGACTAATAAAAGTAGACGAAGACCCAGAAATATACAGAGACAGGAGAAAGACAGACAGAACAGAGGACTGGCACAACAAACCAATGCACGGACAATACATGAGACAAACTAAAGAACTAGCCAGCGATGACACATGGCAATGGCTACAGAGGGGAGAGCTAAAGAAGGAAACTGAAGGAATGATAACAGCGGCACAAGATCAGGCCCTAAGAACCAGATATGTTCAAAGAACGATAGATGGAAATAACATCTCTCCCATATGTAGGAAGTGCAATACGAAAAATGAAACCATAAACCACATAGCAAGCGAATGCCCGGCACTTGCACAGAACCAGTACAAAAAGAGGCATGATTCAGTGGCAAAAGCCCTCCACTGGAGCCTGTGCAAGAAACATCAGCTACCTTGCAGTAATAAGTGGTACGAGCACCAACCTGAGGGGGTGATAGAAAACGATCAGGCAAAGATCCTCTGGGACTATGGTATCAGAACGGATAGGGTGATACGTGCAAACAGACCAGACGTGACGTTGATTGACAAAGTCAAGAAGAAAGTATCACTCATTGATGTCGCAATACCATGGGACACCAGAGTTGAAGAGAAAGAGAGGGAAAAAATGGATAAGTATCAAGATCTGAAAATAGAAATAAGAAGGATATGGGATATGCCAGTGGAAATCATACCCATAATCATAGGAGCACTAGGCACGATCCCAAGATCCCTGAAAAGGAATCTAGAAAAACTAGAGGCTGAAGTAGCTCCGGGCCTCATGCAGAAGAGTGTGATCCTAGAAACGGCACACATAGTAAGAAAAGTGATGGACTCCTAAGGAGGCAGGATGCAACCCGGAACCCCACACTATAAATACCCACCCAGTCGAATTGGAGGACTGTGATAGAGCAGAACCAGTACAAAAAGAGGCATGATTCAGTGGCAAAAGCCCTCCACTGGAGCCTGTGCAAGAAACATCAGCTACCTTGCAGTAATAAGTGGTACGAGCACCAACCTGAGGGGGTGATAGAAAACGATCAGGCAAAGATCCTCTGGGACTATGGTATCAGAACGGATAGGGTGATACGTGCAAACAGACCAGACGTGACGTTGATTGACAAAGTCAAGAAGAAAGTATCACTCATTGATGTCGCAATACCATGGGACACCAGAGTTGAAGAGAAAGAGAGGGATGGATAAGGTATCAAGATCTGAAAATAGAAATAAGAAGGATATGGGATATGCCAGTGGAAATCATACCCATAATCATAGGAGCACTAGGCACGATCCCAAGATCCCTGAAAAGGAATCTAGAAAAACTAGAGGCTGAAGTACTCCGGGCCTCATGCGAGAGTGTCATCCTAGAAACGGCACACATAGTAAGAAAAGTGATGACTCCTAAGGAGGCAGGATGCAACCCGGAACCCCACACTATAAATACCCACCCAGTCGAATTGGAGGACTGTGATAGAGCAAAAAAAAAAAAAATAATAATAATAATAATAATAATTAATGTTATTATTATTATTATTATTATCATTATTATAATTATTATTATTATTATTATTATCTTATTGTCCTTTTGAATGCAGCTGTCAGGCTGATAGCATCCTTCAACATTTCACATCCGCTATTTTGAAATGCTAATTACTTCCCTATAATGCCACTTCATTGACGACTACTCAATCTTGTATGGGACATGTATCTCAACATGTATAATCACGCTGTCAACTTCATGAAAAAGAGACAAAGTATCTCCACGTTGTAAACTTCTCCATTTCTTAGAATCAACAAAAAGGAAAAATTACTCTGGTATTCCTGTCCGCTTGGTCGCTCGCCCGCGAAAGAGTCCTTTGTAAAGCTTATCACACGATTTACAAATAATGTCGTTAATCTTGTTCCCTCCCCAACTCCCTTTCTTCAGGCTTTTAAGCGGATGCTGTTAATTTTATCTGACCTTCACAGTACTGGGACATTACCTGCTTATCTGTCTAAAGATTCTCTTAGAGTGATCATTTCATCCAGTTGTATACCAGTTCATCAGCTTCCTCTGGAAATCTGGTCTGTTCTCTCTTGAAATCTGGTCTGTTCTCTCTGGAAGTCTTGACTGTCGCCATGGGAAATCTGGTGAGTCCTCTTTGGAAATCTGGTCTGTCCTCTTTGGAAATCGGGACTGTCCTCTTTGAAAATATGTTCTGTCCTCCCTGGAAATCTGGTCGTTCTCTTTGGAATTCTAGAATGTCCCCTTTGGAAATCTGGTCTGTCCTCTTTGGAAATATGTCCTGTCCTCCCTGGAAATCTGGTCAGTTCTCTTTGGAAATCTCGTCTGTCCATTCTGGAAATTTGATCTGTCCTCCCTGGAAATCCGGTCTGTCCTCTCTGCAAAACACGGTCCGTCCTCTCTGGAAATCTGTCCTCTCCTACCGCAGAAGACGTCAGCATCCCTGATTTTCTCCCGTGTCGCACCCCCTGCCTTGTCGTCGCTCCTCCTCGTCGTCGTTGTCCTTGGCCAATTGCGGTCGCAATATAAAACCGACGGCTTCGGACGCGACGTAAGTTATTGCGATCGCGCCGTCTAGTGTTGTGGGTGTGGCGCTTGGTAGCAAGAGAGAGAGAGAGACTCGCGGACAGGAAGGGAACAAACACTCTCTCGTTGATTGGACGCGGTTAGACAGAGTCCTGAGGTCTATGCCAGGCTTCTCATACCCCCTTCAAGACTTCGGTACGCTTAGGGCAGGCAAGAGCCCGAGCTGGCATAAGGCCAGCTTCATCTAGACCATCCGCCTAGCAAGAAGTAGGATTTGTTGCAGGAAGCAGCATCCAAATGAGGACTTTTAAGGTGCTTATCCGATTCGTTTAATTCTTCCTTACTTTTTCTTTACATGGACTGTTAAGGTGATTTCAGTTTGATAAACTTAAGTAGCTGGTGGTTAATGTAAGCTGGTGAGTTGCAACCAAGATGGGTTAATCATAGCATATTAAATATATGTACATAATATATATATATATATAGATATATATATATATTATATATATATATATATATATATATCTAAGATTACATCGATTCGAAAGCAATGCTTTAACAAAATTTTGCCTTTGATAAGGGGAAAATTAATTTCCAAAATAATATTATACAATACCACTACCAGCATAGGCTAATCATACTTATATTGTGCTGACTTGATTTATTATTATTATTATTATTATTATTATTATTATTATTATTATTCAGAATATAAGCCCCAATTCATAACGAACAGGCCTACACTGGCTATTGACTAGAAATTCAAGCCTACAAAGAATGCGGTGTTTTCTGAAAGAAGGAAAAGAAGGTAACAGAAATTACAGAAACAAGAGATGTTATTAGAAAACAAAGATAAATCAGATTCCCATTAATTGGAGGACGCATAAGCCAAGTTTCTCCTCCAGTTTTTCGAATTATAAAATAAAAGATTTTCGCTAGCAAGATCTAATTTATCTTTATTTTCTAATAACTGATCTCTGCTTTCAGTATTTCCTGCTGTCTTCTGTAACTTCTTTCAAATGAACACCATAATATTCTTTAAAAGCTTGAATTTTTAGTCAATGGCCCTTGTGGGATTGTTTCATATGGATATGGTTCATATTTTGAATAATAATAATAATAATATAATAATAATAATAATAAAATAATAATAATAATAATAATAATAATAATAATAATAATAATAATACTGTTGTGTTTTGCTGTCGTTACGAGCAAGCTGGCCTTGTGGCAACACAGGCTTTTGATCAGAAGAGCTGCCAGTGAATTCTCCGAGTAAATGACTGAAAAGGAAAGTTTCTTTTTCATTTAAACTGAATAATGGGCGTGATCTAAGTGTCCTGACAAGATGATCTGGCCTTGTGGTAGCACAGGCTCTTGCTGAGAAGAGCAATCACTCAGTTCTTGGAGTGAAATACAGAAAAGGGCCGTTTTCATGAAAAACTGAAGCCAAAATGATGGACGTGGTCTAAGCGTCCTCCATGAGAAGGGGAAAGTAGATCCTAAGATTCGACGAGATTTCATAAATGGGTGCATGGTGCTTGAATAAGCCTCCGGATATACGAAGAGACAGGATCTCGGCTTCGTGCTCCGATGGCCACAAAGAAAATGGAAAGCAAGGGGGAAGGGTTGACGACTCTGAGGTGATTCCCAGAATTCGACAATCGTTCTTTCCTAGTTTTCTGTCCCATACTGAATGTTTCTGTCGCCTTGTTGCAGGCTGATTTCTCCGTCAAACTGACATTGAGACAACCGAAAGCTTCTTTTACTTCTTCGAAACCATCAGTGCTTTGAAGTTTCAGAGGGCTTTGTCAGAATTCGGCAAAGGTTTGGCCCCGAGAGCCACATCGATCAAATATGGCCTATTCTGAAGACCTACACTGCTGCTCTCAAAGGATTGTTAATGATAAGTCAGCAAAGCCTGCTAATCCTTATAGCTAACCATCAGTGTCGGAAGTAGTACATAAACGCCTTCAAACGGCTACTGTAGTACCATGATCCACTGGACGATGAGTACAAAGGCTACGTTATAGCCTACAATCCGGTAACTTGATTACTTATTCAGGTCGTTCCTTCCTCGCCGGGATTGAATCAGGGGATTCTCGATTGGGAGCCCAGAGGTGCCGCAATACTCAGAATCTGAGTAAGGGTTACCTCACCGGGGCGTTCCCGATTTTACTTATGGATAAATATTCCATTCTGACGAAACACTGACGACTCGATTTAGTGTCCCTCTCTCTCTCTCTCTCTCTCTCTCTCTCTCTCTCTCTCTCTAATGAACAGGCACATAATTCAGATTGTTGAGGCAAACAGAGATTTTACTGAAATCTAAATAAAAACCACCTAAACTATCATCCCTTCCTGTTTCCAATCCTAGGAGTTAAGGTAGAGAGAGAGAGAGAGAGAGAGAGAGAGAGAGAGAGAGAGAGAGAGATGAGTGTAAATACATCTTCTGTCACCATCTACCATGCTGCCCACTGACAGAGCAGTGACTTCTCCCTCTTTAGTCCCATAACACGAAAAGCGAAACGGGACTACGGGTCAAGGTTTACGATCGAAAGAGTTCGGAGTGATATGCGACATCCCTCATTCAAATGCAGTCGGCCCTTACACAAAGGGCTGGGTTCCCTTTGTCGAAATAAAACGTCCATCAGCTTGAAAACGGACTGGCGTCGATAATGACAGTGCTAACGATGGTGATAATGGCAATGATTACGCTGTCACCATAGCGAGCCAGTTAACATAAGATTGGGGGAGTCCGGTTCCTTCTATTGGTTCCTTACACTTCCCTCCTAAACTGGAAGAGAGAGAGAGAGAGAGAGAGAGAGAGTTTGTTTGGCCAGAGGAAACGGGGTCGTAGGTAGATTAAGTGCGCACTTAGAGGGGTAACAACAAAAGTGACACTATGTCCAATGCCGCTTGCTTCCTAGTCCAATTCTTTTGTCGTCTTCTTGCACATTTCTTTGGATTGCACTTGAGAGTGTGGCCCTGAAGATTTAGACAGATAAGATAGATAGATAAATAGATAGATAGATACATAGACCCTAGTCCTAATAGGAGCACCTCCAATGAAAGGACAATGATCACAGCCACATTCCAGCTTTTAATGCTGAATAGGGGAAGAACCAACGCGTACTAATTTCCAGAACACTAGCCCCTTCATATCCTTCAAAAGAAGGCTCACCAGCAGCACGTCAAGTCCCCCTCCAAACGTTGAGTCATTCACCTCTACATATCTTTCCCGCACTCTCTCGTTCCCTTGAAATCAGAAATCAAATTCCTTTCTCACTTCCCCTAAACATGGCCTTCAGAAACAGTGTTTGATCGACAGTGTTCATTCAATACCAGCAGATGCTCAAGCAATAAGGATCTAAGAACCTATCCACCTCAAGTCCTTCACAGTTCCTGATACCTACGACGCTCCAGAAGACACGAAAGTCTGCAGGTGTGAAGGCTGCCACCATCGGCACTCCATCGCTTTCGTGAGGTCTCCAACATCCATCCCTAAACACTTCAACTGAATTTTGGAATAAATGTAGTGAAGGTCACGGCAGCAAATCGCTTTGATCGAAGAATTACCAGTGATATAAATATGGTAATGCTTAGGATTGCCGAGACCTTGGACCAGTCCACGCCCTCTGGGATATTACTCATACGAGGAACTTTCCATTTCAGGTGCGCTACCGAAACAAAAGCCTTGCGCCGGAAATAAACTCGTTCCCGTCTCTGGAGACGTATTGAATGACGTAATTGGCGGTAATGTTTCTCGCCTTATTAGTTCGGTGTTTGTAATCTCTTTGTCCGTGAGGAACGATTAGTGACCAGATACCTTTTTTTGGCTACAGGGGGCGCCCCACGGGCGTTGTTTACTGCTGTACACGAGAGAGCAAATTGCGTGCTTTAAACACTTGTAACCCTCACGATGAACTTGAAAGCGTATGAAGTGTTTCCGGGTTTTCCCCTTCTTCTTACGCGAGACAGAGTCTAAAGAACGGCACATTCTAAAGAATATTACATTCTTTAGATCATAATCATAAATATCCTCATCTGAGAGAGCTATCCTTTGAAAGTGACTGCTGATTGGTCGCAATTCGAAAGTTTACACAAAATTTCATATCAGCTGCGTTTGAACGTTAACGAAAATCCTCATTATATTTTCGATGCTTCATAGAAGAGCAAGGAAAAGGCTCATCGGCAGCGCGTAGATCCCCTTACACATCACACACCATTCGCCTGTATCCCCTACGTATTCTCCAGCTTACGAAACATCAAAAGGTCTTTGCTTATTGGGCAAACTTCTACAGAGCACGTGTATATAACAGCTAACAAATTAAGATAGGACCTTGTCCGAGTTTACCCTCAGAGAGAGGAACTATTTCGTCCCTACTACAGGAAAGCCACGTCACAAGAGGCTATGGCACAACCCAATATCTGGGAACATAGGTACTGGCCACTGCTCTCGGTAACACAAATTTGACCCCCAAGTGACCCAGCTTCCACAAATGATGTTGCAAGGTTCAGAAGTCATTTTCTGAAGCTGATTAAGACACAGGTGCTTAAATCAACGATTTGGAACTTGCCCAGTAGAAGCAGATGTTGATTATCCCCTTCTGTGCCTAGATGGGATTGTGAGAGTGGCCTCTCTGATTTGTATTCATCAAAAATGTGTAGCAATTTTTTTTTTACAAAGAAATGCAATACATGATCTGATGACCATTTGTACTTGGTTGTTGGTCTATGTCTCCAGACCAAATAATAATAATAATAATAATAATAATAATAATAATAATAATAATAATAATAATAATAATAATAATAATAATAATAATAATAATAATAATATCAGATACAGCGCAGGAATAGTGGAATGGACGAAGGCAGAACTCCGCAGCATTGATCAGAAAACCAGGAAACATATGACAATACACAAAGCACTACACCCAAGAGCAAATACGGACAGACTATACATAACACGAAAGGAAGGAGGGAGAGGACTACTAAGTATAGAGGACTGCGTAAACATCGAGAACAGAGCACTGGGGCAATATCTGAAAACCAGTGAAGACGAGTGGCTAAAGAGTGCATGGGAAGAAGGACTGATAAAAGTAGACGAAGACCCAGAAATATACAGAGACAGGAGAAAGACAGACAGAACAGAGGACTGGCACAACAAACCAATGCACGGACAATACATGAGACAGACTAAAGAACTAGCCAGCGATGACAATTGGCAATGGCTACAGAGGGGAGAGCTAAAGAAGGAAACTGAAGGAATGATAACAGCGGCACAAGATCAGGCCCTAAGAACCAGGTATGTTCAAAGAACGATAGACGGAAATAACATCTCTCCCATATGTAGGAAGTGCAATACGAAAAATGAAACCATAAACCACATAGCAAGTGAATGCCCGGCACTTGCACAGAACCAGTACAAAAAGAGGCATGATTCAGTAGCAAAAGCCCTCCACTGGAGCCTGTGCAAGAAACATCAGCTACCTTGCAGTAATAAGTGGTACGAGCACCAACCTGAAGGAGTGATAGAAAACGATCAGGCAAAGATCCTCTGGGACTATGGTATCAGAACGGATAGGGTGATACGTGCAAACAGACCAGACGTGACGTTGATTGACAAAGTCAAGAAGAAAGTATCACTCATTGATGTCGCAATACCATGGGACACCAGAGTTGAAGAGAAAGAGAGGGAAAAAATGGATAAGTATCAAGATCTGAAAATAGAAATAAGAAGGATATGGGATATGCCAGTGGAAATCGTACCCATAATCATAGGAGCACTAGGCACGATCCCAAGATCCCTGAAAAGGAATCTAGAAAAACTAGAGGCTGAAGTAGCTCCAGGACTCATGCAGAAGAGTGTCATCCTAGAAACGGCACACATAGTAAGAAAAGTGATGGACTCCTAAGGAGGCAGGATGCAACCCGGAACCCCACACTATAAATACCACCCAGTCGAATTGGAGGACTGTGATAAAGCAAAAAAAAAAAAATAATAATAATAATAATAATAATATCTGCTATTCTAAACAACGATATGACATCAAATAACCTAAATATTCCCTGGAAGAGTCAAGAACTACCATGGACTATCTATATTGTATGAAAACAATAACAGCGTGGGGGTAAAAATAACTGAAAAATTGGTACTGTCTGGTTCATGAAGAGGCCACGTTTGTCAGAAACCCGATCATTAGTCTTCTCATAAAATATTCATGTGTGGTCTACGAAATGTAAAACATCAGTTCTAGGACTGTCCTCGGCTCCTCGCCAGTATCAAAACTCTGTGGCCTTGGGAGGACTTTCACGGCCCTGGCTTTCGCCTTCAGAGAAGCTATATAGCGTCCCCCTTTGGAGGATTCATGTGGCAAGACCAGAGGGCCTCTCCCAAATCTATTTTCCATGCTCCTCTGTTTTTCCCTGAATCGAATCCAGTACCATAGCGACAATTCTAATTCTACTTCCAGTGATTTTTGTGTTCGTCCTTGAATAGACTCTTCTCCTCGCATCTCTGGACATTCCTCTTTAGTCTTTTCAGTCAATTTAACCAAGAAAATAATGATTTTCTACTTCGATGCTAACCCTACCTCGTACTTCCACTTTCGACTCGATTATACGCATACGTAGGGTGGCCTGACTCTGACTTCATATTCTTTTGCAGGAAAGGAAAAGGGAGGGTAATCTTTATGATTAGACTAATCTTTATAACGGCGCGTCCCTGGGAAGTTTCAAAAGGAAGTCATTACGCTCCTATGTGTCCTAGTTTCCATTTTTAAAGTTTGAAAATGTCGCTTGGAGATCGATAAAAAATACGATGCAGCGAGTTGCTGCTTTAATCTCAAGTAAGGTTAAAATACTTTTTTTTTTATACTGCATTGTTACTATAGTTGTCAGTTCAGTTTTAGAGGCGTACGACACAATTATCAATGGCGGGAACTGTATTTGTGAATACCTCTCTCTCTCTCTCTCTCTCTCTCTCTCTCACACACACACACACACACCACACACACACAAACTCAAACCTTGAGGCTATGGCTGCTCTTCAATGGAGATGAAATAAATAAATAAATAGCCATACGACTTAATAACTTACAACAGGGGCACCTACCCTGACCAGGATGCCTACGCCTTTATGTTTTCCGGGGGAGAGGGGGGTTGAGAGGGGAGGATTGTAACATGGTTGTTGACAAGGACTAATGCAATCAGCCATCACAGAGATAGCACATGTCACTATCACCAGTGCTCCAACCCATATCAGGATAGGTCTCCTAACCATATATAATTCCCTGCAGGTTAAATTATTTATAACCCCGTGTGACAATTTATATATATTTCCCCAGTTACCAGTTAAGTCTGTTGTGTACTTTTGTTACAAGTAGAACTTTGGATTTTAAGACCAATGAATTGTTTTAGGTGTATATATTTATGCTCTAGAAAATCATAATTATCATTTTTTATGCAGGTACTGTGCCTCTTACTGGTAGCTCTGACAGTAAGAGGTACTCCTGTGACAGAACCTAGCCCAGAAGCTAAGGGGGCCACAAGCCCCAAGGCTGCGTCAACATCAAGTCCTAGTCCATTGCCAAAAACTAGCCCTGATGCAAAATCTGTTACCACTGAGTCAGATGCAGAAATTCTGACTCACACCACTACTGACCAATCAACCACAACTATCCCTGATGCAACATCAGATGCAGAGTCTTCCACTGATCCAGGGACAGATCAGTCTGAGGTCACCACCCCTAGTTCATCACCAAGACCAAGTGCTGGCACTACAAAAGGCCCCAAGTCTCCAACGGGTCCACAGCCAAAAACCGTTGGAGGTAATGGAACTGAAAGACATCGTAATACTGACCACGCTCCAACTACTTCTTCAGAACCTGTTACTGATGTTCAGTCAGACGGCAAACAACTTTCACCTGATTCAGGCCCTAAACCAGACCTCAGTTCAAAACCAAGAGAAACATCTTCAACAAAAACCAAGGATGAATCCAAAACCAAGTCACCGGCAGGACCTGATTCTAAGCGACCCTTACTGCAGCCGCTTGTCAACAAACAGAAGCAAGGTGGGCCAAACCCTGAATCAAAGTCTCAACTTGGATTTGGGAATGGTTTTGGGTTACCAGGGTCTGCTTTCCCAATAAATCCAAGGCCAATTTTGACAGGCGCAGGGGAAACTGGCCTCAATAACTTCCCATTCTTTGGTAAGGCAATATTACTCAATATCAAAATAACTATAGTATGCATTACAATAATCACTTGCTCAGATTCTTAATATGAATGAGTGTAAACACTGTTAAAGTATGCATGTATTACTAGGTGCACATTTACTAATGATGTTTATATTGAAAAAGATCTACCTTGAATCTGGAGAGAAACAAAGCTTACAGCACTGTAACACTGAAACTTAAAAAGTAATAGACACTCAACCATTATGAAGATATTTAGCTGCATTCTTATCCAGTCACATAATCAGTTAATGTCATTTAACACCGGCCATAGGAGGCGACCCCACCTTCGTTGAACTTCCTTTTCAAGAGAGCTTCAATAATCGTCAGCTATCAAGGGGTAACCCTAGCAGTTTGCAGCCACGTCCCGTATCACCTACTGGAGAAGGTATGGTTTTGACTGTTAGTGCTTTGGCAGCAAAGATGAAAATAATGCTGATTATAAGACTTTTCACTGAACCATCAAAAGCCACATAATTTGCTAGCAAAACTAGTTATGAGGTACAGGTACCAACCAACTCAGTAGCATTTCAAACTTACCAGATGCCTTGAGGTTCTGACTACCAGATAAGAACAAAATTTGTTAAGCAACTAAGACCCTACATTATAACCTAGACTTGAATATTTTCTAGATATCTTACAGCTAACAGCATTTCCACAAAGTTCCTAACCACAATTAACTTTTACATTACACTTCACATTTAGTTTAAGAGATTTATTCAAAAATGTCACTTCTGTAATGGTAGCAGTGCCAAAATATATTCACAATAATGTTGCTGATAAGTACAGAAATCCATCGAGGTATACAGATAACTTGAACTGTGTTGACTGGCTATCCAATTGATCTTCAAATATGTATACTATTGTATTAAATTCATCTGTTCTATCTGCAAGAAAAAACTTGATAGTTTAACCATGAATTTTATCCAGTCTTTCCAGGTGCATTCAGTGTTGGTTCCCAGGGCCAAGGATTCGAAATTCCAGTGAACACAGGTTTGGTAGTAAACCCTCCAAACAATGTGCCTCAGAACACTGGCTTATTCGGAGTCCCTCCAAGAGGACCTTTTGACTTTGGACAGCCATTCGGCAATCCTACAGTGCAACGGCCATTTGCTCCAGGTTCTTCCGGATTTCCACAGGGTACCACACCACAACCACCTCTATTTTTCAACTCAAGACCAGGAGGTAATCCTGGACTCTTCGCACCAAACCCATCCAGCTCTCCACCTTTATTTTTAAATCCAAATACTGACAATACCTTTGCAAGACCAACAACTCCTCAGCCATTCCCTCCAAGACCCTCTAATCCTCCACCGTTGTTTCTGAACCCGGTTACTCCAAACCCAGCATCAAGACCTTCGATTTTCTTAACCCCACAACCTGGTAACCTGTTTATACCAGAAGATCGCATTCCTTTTTCGTCAAGTCCAAACGACCTCGATGATCCTTCACCTTTCTTCAATTCTCTTGGTGACAGAGGCTCAAACAACTTATTCCCTGACAGGCCTTCGGTACTTTTCCTTAATCCTGACAGAGATGTACCACCACCAAGAGGACCACCATCCATTTTCTTGAATCCTGAGGATTCACCACCAATATTCACTAGTTCAAGACCAAGACTACCCTCAGGATTTCCCCTCGGAGCAACAACACCCTTAGGATTTCCTCTAGGAGCAACCTCACCCCCAGGATTTCCTCTAGGACCTACAATACCCTCAGGATTTCCTCTAGGATCAACAACACCCTCACAATTCCCTCTAAGACCTACAACGCCATCACCTCCCATTTTCCCACGACCAACCACCCCAACACCTTTACCTCGACCAATCACACCAACATCATTCTCACCTGGACCAACAACACCATCCCCTCTTTTTCCTCAACCAACAACGCCAACATTCTTCTCACCTAGACCAACAACGCCATCACCCATTTCACCAAGACCAATACCAGGATCATTTCCCTCTCGTCCAGGGATATCCATTAACTCAAATGGCAGTCCATTTACACCTACACCATTTTTCCCGCAGTCAACTCTGAACCCATCTCCCTTCTTCCCAAGTTCAACCCCAGCCCCTGGAGGACGTCCAGTCTTCCCTCAAAACTCATTCCGTCCTGAATCACCAACTCTTGGCCCGACTATCATTGTGTCTGATGTAAACAACAGACCAGCACTGGTCACTCCTGTGCCCATTAACCCAGGGTCCAACAGGCCACTAAGGCCAGCGTTCAGCTTTGGAAATCAACGAGACAACTTCCCACACGAAAGTATAGGGTCAGGAATTGCACTGCAACCACCCAAATATAATTATGGTGAGGTAAGATGACAGGAAATTCTTCGAGTTTATAAGATATATTCCTATAAGATCTCACTTGCTTGCCTGTTCTGTTAATCTTCAGTGATATGTCAGTCCTTCCCCTTCCAGATAAATCACATATTTTCATTCAATAGCAATACAGTAATGCCATCTGCCAGATTTAACTCGAGGTTATTTGCAAATTGCTTTTGTTTCATTATAGTTGCCAACATGTCTCATGAGTCTTCACAGTGAATAATTTTTTCAGGAAAACCTAGCTCACTTTCTCAACTCAAAACACCTCAAAACCTGGGAACTACTTTTCTTCATGGCAGCTCATAAAAAAAGGAATGTTCTTAGTACCCTCTTGGTCTTTGAATTAGGAGTTATGGAAGCCATAACCACTTCCCCTTGCTATGAGAACCTAAGTTTACAAACATTCATTAATATATTTTCTCTTCATTTCTTTCTTAAACTTCAACCAACTATCTACTTCCAGGGCCCAGCATATTCCTATGGCTATGACGTCAAGGACCCAGCAAGTGGCAATTTCCAGGGCGCAGAAGAGGAAAAAGGAGCTGATGGTGTCGTCAGAGGCTCTTACCACTTACTTCAGCCTGATGGAAAAACCCGAGTAGTCAACTATTTAGCTGATGATTACAATGGATTCCAAGCCGATGTGAACTATCTACCGCCAGCCTACAGCTAATTTGAACAAACATTTGTTAGTCAATTATCTGGATCTATGTTCCCTTTTGACAACTAAAGGTTCACTCACTTTTCTGACCTTGTAAATTTATGATGGACTTTGTAAATATATTGAAGGAATGCTTGATTAAACTTGATGCTGTTTCGCTTAGAATCTTAGTATGTTTAAAGTATTCACTATGGTTTACGTAAACCAAATTACCTGCTACGTACATACAAATGGTGCTCGTACACTGTACAATAAAAGCTATGCTAATGTACGGCAGATACCTCACAATCATGTTAACAGACATTACTTTCCATTTGGCGTTAACTTAAATTTTACTAGATTCTATCGCAGAATATTTGGTATTATAAAGAATTTCCTCATAATCTAGGAAACCCAGTACTAATAAGTTTAATTTGCAAATCCATATGAAGTAGCTGGCAGGCAAAAGTGAACAGACCAATTGGGTTGACTTGGTAAGTATGTTTGGTTGTGCTATTTATCTTTCCAGAAGCTTCTGAATGAAAAGTTGCCAAAAATAATAAAAATATTTTCAGTGCAATTTTGCTTTAATACCCTAACATTATTCCTTATTATCTTTTGGAACTGAAATATAAATTTTGGCCAAAGGCCAAGCACTGGGGCCAACGAGGGCATTCAGCACTGAAATGGAAATTGACTGTAAAAGGTTTGAAAGGTGTAACAGGAGGTCAACTGTTATGAGAGGGTGGAAAGATGGAAGAAAGAGAATATGGAAAGAGGTACAGTAAAAGAAACAAAAGGGATTGCAGCTACGGGCCCAAGGCATGCTGCAAAGAACCTCAAGTAATGCCTGCAGTGCACCGCATGAGGTGAACTGGCAGCACTAACCTTCCTACGGGGCCTTGTTATATTTTACTTTGAGATAAATACCTACCACTCTAACAAAGGAGTGTTCATGGGGGTGACTCACTAGAACCTTACATAAGATTAAGACTGCATGTACCCCTGTATTATGCTAATTTTCTTATTCACACATCAAGAAACTTGGGTTTCCCATTTGGGCCCCTCCATAATATCTAAATGTATGAGTATGGTTTTTTTCTTTCTTTCTTTAACTATCTAAACTGAAAACCTTATGGAATGAATCAGCAAACTAAAAACCCAAGAGGGTTCCCAAGGCAAATCAGCCAGCAGAGAGATCAATTTACAGAAAAAGATGATAAAATAAATAAATATGAGTAAATAGAAAATAGGACCATAGGACCAATGCACCTGAATTCATAGATGCCAGCAGTAAGCAGGGCTGAATTTACTCCTCACTTAAGCACTTGGAGGTCAAAGGTTCTAAAATTGCACCTGGCAATCTATTCCAAATTTTAAGGGGGGCTATCCCTCAGCATTGGTATTTAAAGATTAAACCCAGTACAGGCATGAGAAACCAAACTTAAGACTATAAATTAATTACACTGGATATCAAAGGAGGCTAGAACACTTTAATGTGAACCATAAGCTACCATTTCACTCGAAATTATACTTTTTTCACTGGATATTTAATTGTTGAAACAACAATACAATTACCTCTTTAAGCATACCATTCAAAAGATTGAAATTTAATCTTTTGAATGGTATACTTAAAGAGGTAATTGTATTGTTGTTTCACCAATTAAATATCAAGTGAAAAAAAGTGGTCATTTCGAGTGAAATGGTGGCCATTTGGTCGTTTACCCTAGCCCAACCATCCCCTAACCTAACTTATCCTTTGGCACCATGCCCTGACCAAGCCAGAAGTGACTCGATCCCCACCAGGGCATCATGCATACCAGGACAACGTGCACAATTATTCTGCAGTATTAGTGAGACCACAACAGGAGCATTGGCAGGTTTATGGGGTCGGGTTTACTCCTGCCCGTTTGGTAGGGCCAGACGACGTGAGTTAGGTTGTAGCTATGGAGGCTGCATTCTGGCATCTCACTCACTACCAGATTCATGGCAATAGGTAGCCTACTATTGCCAACCTAGGTCACGTCCCAATCAGAAAACCTATTTTACATTCGTAATGGCGATAATACGAGTAATATTGACCAGAAAAACTCTTAATTACTTATTTACCATTGCATACGTCCAACAGAAGGATGAGTCTGGCCTAGGTAGTAGTACTAGGGTATTCCCCCAAGCTCTAGGATCATACTTAATCAAGCACTGGTAATGTTAAGGTATTTTGCCATAAAACAAAACTTTTATGCACTACTACAGGACTATCAAGCTTTATAATTGGCTAAAGTGACATTAGTCATTAAACATTTAGGTATATACCTTACTTCAGTTATAATAAAGAACACACATGGACATCAAAAACACAGCTTACAAACTGACAATCGGCCAGGGTTGCCGCGAAGTCCGCACATCACCGAGAAACTAGCTCCGCACCGGGTGTAGTGTTAAAAAAATCAAGCTTAGTGTTAATTGCCAAGCAATGTTATTTTGCTACACTAACTAGACGAAATAGTCACCCTGGTTATATTATATTAACCCTATCTTTACCAGTATATGAGTTGGGTTTACTAATTAAACCTTCTTGGAGTTATATTTTCCCCTTTCCGAAATTCAGTTGCTTCATATCTTTGGAAACATTACGTAACGTTAATGATAGTAAAATTTAGAATCGAACGAGATACGCGGACAGTGTTCAGTCTTTAAGCTGATTTATTACATTCGATATATATATATATATATATATATATATATATATATATATATATATGTTTTATAGTTATGATTATTATATACGATTTGATGCGTAAATTAGGCTACAAAGTGAACACGGGCAAGTAAATTTATTCATAAAGTTTTCAGCAAAATCATCAAATGTGAGAGGTTAAAAAAATTGCACTGAAATGTATTTCTTTACTAAAAACGGTCGCTTTTCATTCATTTCTTTGCGTTCCTCACAGAATAAGTTGACAAGCTCCATAAATCCTTCGACATTCATAAGTAGTTTATTCTCTCTTTTCTTTTTTAAGCCACATTTGTCACTTTAGGTAATATGCTGTATGTTAAATCAAAACGTTTGCTGAAGTAATAATGATAATAAACAACCTAATATATAACATAGGTCTAGGCTTAAAATCAATGTCATAAGAATTGTAACTGACAAAAACGATATGCCACCTTTTATCATCCGGATATTTTGAAATTAGATATTTCCCCAAGAGAATGGACAGCATATTATGCATGATTTATGGTATGCATGTGGCAATCCTAAGCCAAACGAATGCCCTATATAGGGCTATGAGTTTCAAAAAATTGGAAAAGAGCACATCATAATTGGTCCTTTTTTTTATGAATAAGCTACATTAATATAAAGAAAATACATCACTTCCTAGCATACTGATATCGAAACTTATTCGGTTATAATCAGCTGAATCACTTCAAATAATGCAATTGTCTAGTACATATTTCCAGTTGTTTTCTCAAAAAAATAAATTAAAATAAATAAATAAATAAAACTCATTAAACATGGCTAAGTTTACAATAATGTAAGTCAGTCTTCACCCTAAGATTAATTCACAAATTAACCAAATTTTACTAACTTATATATATAAAGGCAAATTGAAGATTGCTGGACCTAAAGAATGAATGAATAATTGTAAGACATCACGTTTGCGTTACGTCATCTGGTGTTGTCTAAATCGGTTCTTAATTGACAATCGTATGATCGTATCTGATATTGGCGCGTGAACACTCGAGACTAGTGAAAATGGTTCATTTTTAAAATATTAGCATTTTCAAAAACATATAATTTCAATCATTTTTATTAATGGAAAAAAGTTTTAAAAGCATATATATATATATATATATATATATATATATATATAGATATATATATATATATATATATAATATATATGCGGACCTACAGCGCCGCATACATGAGGAGATCTCAGCTCTGCATCCAATGACTCCCCCTCGAATCTTCTCCACACTTTTGGTCGTTTCTCCGCGCTTTGGCAACACTGCAGTACTAGTAGTAGTAGTTATGGGTCGAGGCAATGCCTTTGCAACGGCGCCTCTTAATCTTGGGTTTTTTTTTTTTTTTTTACCTCTTTCCTTTTTTTCTCTCTCTTTTTCCACATCAAGTATATGGTTTCTTTTCTTATTTCGTTGTTACCTGAAAATAGAAATTTTCCCACTACGTCACTTTCCTTTCGTGGATGCGGTTGGTGCAAATAAATTTATATATGGAAAAGTAATTCTCGTTAACTTGGAGTATCCTACATAAATTTATAATATTAATTTATAAAACATTATTATATATTTACTATATATCTTAAACCAAAATTCATAACTTTTAAGGACACTACTCGTTGAAAAATTGCGTACTGACAAATTTCACGATCAACGTCACATATTGAAGAAACTGTTACTATCAATTGTCTGCCCACTTTCACATGGATCATGTGTTCTTGGATAAAAACAAAAACTAAACAATGAATGAATGAGATGGCAAATAGTGAAAAATCAATAGTTGCCATTCTGTCATTTACTAACAAAATCAGAATGGGGGAAAATCATCCAGATAATGTGAGGTTTGTGGCTCTTGGATACAATTATGTTTCTCGTCTCAATAGATTTGCTTCCTTGGAAAAGTTCAACAAAGCTTCCTAACCCAAGGTATAATTCTTGAAGTTTACGCCTTTATATGAGCATGTTACTATCGTTACATGAGATAAAAAAAACTGGTAGTAATGTAATATACCAAAATTACAGCCAGCAATTCCAATTGATTGTTCAATAGACTTTAGATTATAGTAACATTTCTCACGTTTGGTCTCGTTAATTTTCATTTACTAATTAAAATTACCGGAAACGACAATATTAACTTCACTATACAGTTGACAGAAATGTAAAATGGAAGCTTCTATCAAAATGTGTTGTGGCCCAGCTTATGAATCGCCTTTTTTCAGAGTTGACTACAATCAATCACCAATAATGGTAAACACAAATTTTCATAAAATAAGAAAAATGAGGTGAGAGAGAGAGAGAGAGAGAGAGAGAGAGAGAGAGAGAGAGAGAGAGAGAGAGAGCGAGAGAGAGAGAGAGAGAGAGACCGCAGGCTACTACTGATGTTTAAGGGATTAATGTTAACTATTTTGCCTACTTTTTGATATCCTCGCTATTGCACTATAAAACGAATGTAACCAAAAAAAAGAATTTTTTTTCCCAAAAATTGGTAAACCGTGTTACTGGAGTGTATCGTGTAATAATTCTGGTATAAGAGAGAGAGAGAGAGAGAGAGAGAGAGAGAGGAGAAACGTGTTAAACTGCTCAATATATGACCATAGAGGAAAATGTAATATTGTTAAAAGGTCTAGAGTATCTTACATAATCTGCTTCTTATATTTTAAACTAACAGTTAAAATATGGTGAAAGAGATATAAAACTGTAAAAACTCATTACTGCATACTTATACTTGGTTACAAGGAACTGCATAAAATAGATAATTAATGTTAAATCTTTGACACAACAGGTAAATGTCTCAGGGTTACTAAGATCAGAGTGCCTATCGAGATATAGATGTGTTGTAGTATAAGCTTGTTCGTGTAGACCTGTGATACTGAATATTTCCTTTGTCTTCTGCCCTGTCCGAAAAATAACTGGCACTATTATTAGTATTATTATTACTAACTAAGGAACCTCCATAACGAGGCTATAATAATGACAATCAAAAGCCACAGTAGTGTTAAAATATATTATTGTACAATGGTAAAAATACAAGGAGAGACTTTCGGATACTGCTCCGTATCCCTCTTCAGTCCCAGTACAATAATATATTTTAACATTACTGTGGCTTTTGATTGTCATTAATAATTATGATATATATATATATATATATATATATATATAATATATGTATATATATATATATAATCTATCTTATATCTATATATATATATATATATATATATATATAATATAGTAATGTGTGTGTGTGTGTGTGTGTGTGTGTGTGTGTGTGTGTTGTGTTGTGTGTGTGTGTGTGTGTGTGTGTGTTATCAGTGATGCATCAAAAGCCCCACAGACACTGAGCCATTCAGTTCTGACAGATATAAGACTTATGCTTCTTGGATATCAAACGTCTTTCAACTCCAGTAGTCCTCCCACTTCTGTCAGGTCTTATTCCGTCTTCCCTCCCAAACTTCCAAATGATCAGCAACAGGACCTATCCCTACAAAATGAACTAAACCACCAATATAGAGGACATACAGTGGCCTCAACTTTGCCAATATCCTGCACACCAGTAAGCTTTACTTTTCTATTCATATCCTCGATGTGACAAAGTCTCAACTTGTAGTTGGTGAAAACTCCGCAACAAGTCATCAGTCGACAATAACTGAAGAACAAGTGTTGTTACCAAGTTTCAAAAATTGTCTAAGGAATACTTGTAAGGGTTTTAAATGTAAACAATAGTTTGGGCTCGAGATGGGAGAGACTCCCTTCTGTTAGACTGACAAAAATGATTTATGAATCTGACAACATTTGGCACAAAAAAGGCATACGTATACTGAATGTGGTTAACGTGGGTTGTTATGAAACAAATATATTGTAGAAGCTAAAGCATAAACCAAATTTAGATCATTAATTAGCCACCCATCAATAAATGATTGATTCAGGACCCGTCCACAGGGTCGAGCTTTGCTCGACGAACTCTGCTCAATGTGACGTCAGAAGCGGAGAAACTGCGGATAAGGTTCAGACTTTCCACCTTCTGACGTCACATCGAACAAAGTTTGTTGGGCAAAGTTCGACCGTGTGGACAGGGATTAAGAGAGTCTGAGGTTTGCGCCTTTAAGGCCGAGTGCTGGAAAGTATTAAGGTTATTCAGCACCTATTAACAATCCACAGGTTAATGAGTGTAGGCAGTATTCCCAATTAGCTCAGAGCAAAACAATACATGTCAAAATGCACAATAAAACGTCTGTGCTGCAACAACTGACAGTTGCTAAGAAGCATTCTGCTCAGAGAAATAAAGGTGTGTCCTTATCAACTACTAACCATGACGCTAATGACACAGAAGACAAAGGTTAATTATGGGTAAGTGCTCCTTAAGGTGTAAATAATTTAAGAACAATTTTTTATACAAACCCATTACTCATAATAATTAATCATTAACCCATGTAAAACAAACTTAGCTTCCCTTTCTTTGAGCTAAAAGAAGACAGATTCCATCAGTCATGCCAGGCCCACCACCATCCATATTATGAATTTGTATAAACATTTGTTTAGAATTTGCTGAACAGAACCCATTAACCTGAACTGGATTTAGGAGGCAGAATTTAGGAGCCAATGACGACCGTAGATCCGGATAGCTGCCGAGGGTAGTGGGTGCAATGGAAGATCAAAGTTAATACACATGCCTAACAACTGAGCTGTAAAGCAGTTTTTTCTAGAAAACATGCTTCCTGATAAAGTTGAAAAGCATAGCGCACTTGAACTCTGAGGACATTGCTCTAGAGCTGGGGTAAGACCTCCTGATAAACATCTAGTAATAGCAATCAGGAACCTGTGCAGATAAACGATTGTTGCATGTGCTGTGACAATGGATGCTGAGCTAGACATTAAAGCATGGAACTTCTTAAAATTGGTAATAACTGGCTCCGTTTTACATAGAATAAAGTTAATTATGATACACAAGTTTTGTATATCACATTTATCATTACTACTATAGGTGAAAAGGAATTGAAAGAGGAAAGCTAATCAGAGCAATGAATTAGTGATGAACACTTACACAATACTTCATAAATTTGTCTAAGGAAAATTCTTTATAGCTCATAAAAGCTTTGCAACTCTGTTTAACTGCTTTCATGTAATACCTTCTATTAAGGGATCCCTTAGTTTCCTTTCTGACTTATGCCTCTCTAAAGTTTGTATGGTGTTTCTGAGTTGCATGGAACCAGTGGTTATTCAGAACCACGTTGCGAGTGAATGGCTATCACCAGAAATACACATCTTGCACCTCTCAGTGGAATGGCAGAGAATCGAACTCGCGGCCGAGGTGGCACGCCCACGACACAAGGCACTACCTCTGTATTGGAGTACTACTACTACCTCCTTGACAGGTTAACCCTCTATCTTATCTCTCTCTAAAAACCTTCACCATATCTCTTCTACCAATGGAAAGACTCAAACTACATTTGTTAAGTGTAAAATCTACTAAAAACTAAAAAGATTTTATTTCACATTTGCTTCCAGCTAACGAGTACCTAATGAAGCCAAATTCGTTAAAAACTTGTTAATGCACGTGTTCAGTTGACCACTCTTAAGAATTTTGTTTCACACAACTTTCATGTACATATAACTGCTTTTAAACTTCACTTAACTACTTTTACTAAATTTTATAGAAATGCTTAAAAAGAGCATGGATTTCACTGATTATGTTTGTTTGTATGGTGTTTTTACGTTGCATGGAACCTTCACTGATTATGCTGCATTAAACTACAATCTGGTGATTCAATTAAGGTGCTCTCAATTAAAATGCACAGCAAAGAATGCTTATAATGTGGTTTCAATGTGCAGGATAACAAGCTCACCTACAACAATGGTATATATGACAATTACTATGTATTTCTAGTTCAAGATAGATGAAATTATTATTACTTTGGACTTAAGTATAAACAGGAGATCTAAATGAAAATCCATTTTCATCATATATTTATTACAAAATAATCAAATCCTCTGTTCAACACATCCTCATTGGTCAACATTCAACATAACAAAGTGGGGGACCTGACAGTTAAAAAATGTTATATGTCCATTTATTATATGCCCATTTAAAGTAAAATTACATAGGACAAGAACAGGGAACTTCCAATGAGCAGGTGTTGGTAGACAATACAATCAACAATTTACATACATACATCACGTTGAGCGATGGAAAAACCAACTTATCAAATCTTTAAAGAAATAAATTAGTTTTGAGGACAGGTGGGTGACGCGTCAAGACGAGAGGAAAACTGGCTGCCACTCCCCCTGCCTATATACCTACCATTAGGCCATACAGTCAATCCCTTTGTCTCCCCTTCAATAGGTAAATGGTTGACTGGGATAACAGAGGCAATGTGTACGAGTTTGTTGCGGGGTGATAGTAGCAGCAGCTATCGCTCAGGTCTGCTGCACATGAATACTTTCCCCTGCTGCCCTGTCAGGTTACTGCAGAGGTCGTGCCCGCACTCTGGTCTTCTGCACATGAGGGATGTTGGGACAGAGGGGAATCATAATAGTTATTAACATGAAGTTTTCATAATAAAACTAATATTGTAATACTCATCTGAACACCTGAATTAGCCCTAATCCCAATTAGCCCGAACAACTCTCAATTACCCATCCCACTAGTGGGAATTTTGTTTTTAACAGCCAGCGTTGCCAACGCTGCAGGTAAAAACTTCCTTGAGTTACCATCACTGACGGTTGGCAATGCTGGCGCAGGTGTGTGTCGTTACTCTTATCTTCCTCAATTGCTTATCTGGTTCAGATTGATGTGGGGAAGGAGGGTGGGAGTCATTCAGGTGAGTATTACAATATTAGTTTTATTATGAAAACTTCATATTGCAATACACCACCTGAACACCTGAATTAGCCCGATTAACAACACTTAGAGGGGGAGGGATCAATCCTCTTGCCCGCCTCTTACTACCGTATAGATGGTAACTCATTCACTAATCTATCTAATACCATTATGCAACTTAGACTCACTTTATCTGTTATTCCTTTCGGTGCAGAGACATATTGGAGAGTACTTCGATCGTCTGTCGGGTCAGTACTATCCATGTCTTCTACTTCTTCCCAGATGGATCCTTCGAAGCACTGGGATATGTAAGAATATGATGAGTCTCCCATGTGGCTATTCATAGCCTCTCATGTATGGAGGGGCAAGAAGCGGCGTGCAGAACCAAAGACCCTCTCGGTAATCCTCTGGTTTGCCGAGCGCTTATGACCAGATTACGATGTAATCTCCACGCCGACACGATGGCCTAACCTACGAGAGCACCCCCTCGGACTCTCGTAAGAAGACTGACTACTATCGTACCTGACTACGTTCAACCTATTCTAGTAACGCTTTTGTCCAGGCATCTGGAGACCAAAGTGGTTCCCTATCTTAGTATCAGAAAGACCTTAAACCTAATTTTATTCTACCTTCACCGGCCTAACCTATACCTTCACCAGCTTAACCTAGATAATAGAATTCGCCGCTACGAATGGGCTTAAAGAGTAGCCTTCCGATGAAGCAAACTGAACATCTTTTAAATAGAAAGAAGTAAATACTGAGACGGATTTCCAAGAGGCCGCCTCTAGAATGGAAGACACCGAGTAGTTTCTGAGAAAGGAAGATGATGTGGCCATCCCCTGAATACTGTGTGCTTGCGGTAGTACTGGATTTGCATTTACCGAATGCAAACCCGCATGAGCCTGTGAGATTACCTCCCTTAGGAAGAAGCTAATCGCAATCTTCGAGATCGGCCGCGAAGGATTCCGAGGAGATATGAAAAGTGTCCGCGGGCGAGGACGAAGTTTCTCTACCCGGGATAAAAATACTCTTCGAGCTCACACCGGGCATAACCGCATCTCTTCCGGATCTCCATTGACGAACTCTCTCAAGGCCAAGACCCTGAACGACCTTGGAAGTGTGTTTGCCTCCGACTCTGTCTTCGCCACGAAGTCTGGTAGAAAAGACAAGAAAATATCGTCTCCTTTGTACGAGACGAACCTGGATACTGCTTGTAGCTCACTCACCCTCTTTGCTGTTGCTATTGCCGTAAGGAAGAGGACCTCCTGAGTTAACTGTCTTAACGTCAGATTCTCGATTGGTTCGAACTCTGGGGAACTTAGAAAACGAAGCACTACCGACAAATCCCACGGCAGTGCTAGATTCGGTAATACCGGTCTTTCGATCTTAAAGGATCGTATTAGATCATGAATACACCTGCTTGTCGAGATCTCTGGGAGGTGAAATCTAAAAGTATTACTGAGCATCGAGCGGTAGCCGAGTGTGAAAGTCTTTTGACTTTCCTGAGGAATAAGAGGAAGTCTGCTATTTTAGAAATTGAAGGTCTAGAAATAGAATGACCCTCTTTCTGACACCATCCCCTGTATACAGTCCATCTGACTTGGTACAGTTTCGGCGTTGACTTCCTTAAGTTGAAAGAAAGCTGCCTAGCCACCATTTTAGATAGTCCGGTTTTTCTAGCTGCTCGCTCGACAGTCTCCATACAGCTAGGTTTAGCATGCGAGGGCTCTGATGGTAGTGGTGGAAGTGTGGTTGTTTGAGCAGATCTTTCCAAATAGGAAGGAGCATGGGAATATCCGTGATGAGTTCCAGAAGTTCCGGGAACCATGGGCGTTGTGTCCAGAAGGGAGCTATCAGTGTCAAACTCACCTTGACGCTCTCCCTCAGTTTCCTGATTACTCAATGGATGAGGCCGAAAGGTGGGAAGGCATAAGCCTGCATGCGGTTCCAGCTTTATAGCATTGCATCAGTTCCTATCGGCATCGGATCCACTACTGGTGAGAAATATATCGGCAGATGATGGTTTAGTCTCGTCGCAAATAGATCTACCATCGCCGGCCACTTTCGGAGTACCTGACGTACGACATCCTGCGTCAAGGTCCATTCTCCTCCCAGTACCTGTCGTGAGCGACTTAATGAGTCAGCCAGTACATTGAGGATTTCCGATACAAACTGGGGAAGGAGAGACACTCTTTGGTTTTCACACCATCTCAGGATTCTTTGGGCTACTAAATTTAGTTCTGTTGATCTTGTTCCTCCGGAATTCTGCAGATACTGAGTTCCCGAAGATTTATTGACTCCTCTCGTTCCCGTTCCCTCCAAAGGCCTGACGCCTGAGTTTCCTTCAAGGTTGCTCCCCAACCTTGATTCGAGGCATCTGTATATAGATGGACGTTGGGAATGAGGGAGACTAGGGACCTTCCGAGTGTCAGGTGCTTTTCTTCTGACCACCACAGAAGATCTGACCGGCAAGAATCGCTCCAGCTTATAACTGCGTTCTCGTTGCAGAAGTCCCAGAGATTCCTGAGACGACTCTGTAGCGAACGCATCCGGAGATGAGACTCTGGGATCAGAAGGGATAGAGACGACATTCTCCCTAAGAGACTTCTCCATGATGACGCTGTTTGCTCCCTGACAAAAACAGGTTCACTTGCTGTAGTATTGACTGTATTCTCTCCGGTGATGGGAAAGACTTCAAAGGAAGAGAGAGAATCCTCATCTCCAAATAAGTCATAGATTGGGTTGGTACTAGATAACTCTTTGCAAAGTTCAGCCGAATTCCTAACGTCTCGCATACGTTCAGAAGGAAGTCCCTCGCCCTTAATATCTCCTCCAGGGAGGAAGCTAGAATCAGCCAGTTGTCTAGGTATCTTAGCATTCTGTAACCCCGACGATGCATAATTGCCGACACCGGAGACATGATCCTCGTAAATACTTGTGGCGCTGTAGTCAGTCCGAAGGGAAAACTTTGAACTGGAAGGTGCCAACGGAAGATACGAACCTGAGGTATCTCCGAGATTTCGGATGAATCGGAATCTGGAGATACACGTCCTTTAGGTCCACCGAAACCATCCGATCCCCCCTCTGACTAACCGTAGTACCAACTGCGCAGTCTCCATGTGAAAACCCACAGTTACTACCCAACTGTTGAGGTTCGAGAGATCTATTATCGGCCTCCACTCGACCCCAGCTTTTGATGCAACGAAGATCCTGCTGTAAAACCACGGAGATGGAGGGGCTGTTTCTAGTGCCCCCTTCTCCGAAAGTTCCTGAATCTCCTTTGCTAGAGCTATTCCCCTGATGGAATTCTGGGAATAACTTGGAAGGTATACAGGAGAGGGTGACAGAGGAGGAAGGGATTGAAAGGGGATCCGATACCCCGCCCTCAGAACTTCCACCACCCAATTCTCTACTCCCCACAACTTCCATACCTGGCAGAAAGGGGCTAGACAGCCTCCTACCTGTGCAGACAAGGGACATGTCTCCTATTTGGTAAAATTCTGAGCCGACAAAGGTATAGCGAAAGATGAGGAAGAGCCTGACCCCGCCCTGTTCGCAAAGTGCACCCTCTTAGGTGATCCAGGGGGAGACCTAGAAGACGTTCTTCTCAAAAGGGAAGCCCTATGTGCTCCTCTAGGTGACCGGGAGCCCTGCGCTGCTACTCTAATCATGGCCTGTTGCGATTCGACTGCTGAATTGGAAGCCACGAAGTTAGTCATATTGGATACGTCTTCCTCCTTAAATAGAGAATTTACTAAAGCTATGGGAGCTCTAAGTAAAACCCTCTTGTGTACGTCCGGATAATGAGGGGGAAGGTGACTCAGATAGAAGTTTCTCCTCTTCTTACCTACAAACGTCGTAGAGGAAGCTAGCACATTCGCCTGATGCGCTAAGCCCATCGAGATGGACGTTATCAAGGTGTCGAACAGTCCCGGATCTGAAGGAACGTAGCCATCATTTTTCAGAAACCCCATCAGGCTTGATAATATCCAGTGTGTGTGAGAGAGGGCCTCCGTCTGGTTACGCAAGATGTCCTCTAACACTCCCGCTTCTCTTAGCGAGATTCCTACAAGTCTAGACGCTGCTGGAGACCTACACAGAATTGCCTCAACCAATTCGTTGAGCGGCAACCTGGCCCCTGCCGAAGGGTTCCCCGGACTGCATAGATCGCCTTACGCGGCGAGAGAAGCGAAATGTCCTGTCTATTGGCAGCTACTGCCACAGCTAACCTGCCGTCTGCCTCTTGCATCGCTTGTTTGATGCGGTCAAACCAGACCAAATGGCACGAAAAAGGTGCCGGAGTTGGTTTGGTAGCATAGAATGCCTCAAATAATGACTGGTTCGATGCATGTTGATCGTCCGGAGCTCTCGCTTGCGGGTAAAGCGCAGTCACATACTCCTGCATACGCCTATAATCGTTGCTATTAGCCAGAGGACAGCCCAAGTCAACCGGAATATCCTGAAGTTCTGGAATAGATTCCTCTTCCGCAGACGCCGAACAGTCTGGGGCCAAAGAAGGCGGAGGAGGAACAGAGTGCAGTCCATCCAATGATGAAAGGTCTGCCAGATTACCACTGAATCCTGGTTGCTGCCTTCCCGCATTAAACAGAGTACCCCTCACCGCCTCCGGAGCAATAGTACCCCCGGAAGGAGGTGGAGGGGCCGTAAAGTCATGGGGAGAAAACCCCCTGTTTCGGTACGAAAGAATCCTGTCTGGGACCGAACCTACTTTGTTATGCCTTGCTGAAGGAAGAGCGAGCGGAACCGAATGTGACTGGATCGAGGAAGAGGAGGGAAGAATGAAAGGGGTAGAGGCTACTCCGGGAGGGTCCGCAGCAGTGATCGTCGTAGCTGACAGCTGTACATCGTCAAACGTACTGCATCCCGACTAGGCGGGGCGGAACCGCGTATGTCGGAACTTTGTGTAACCTGAAGCGCCTGAGATATCCCCGCTGCCTTCTGAGCTACCATATGCTGCGGGAGAGTGGAATCGTGCATAAGCCATGGATTAGGAACCAGAACTCCCGTTACGTAAGTCTGTGTTCCTCCCTGACCGGAGAGACCTCTTACCAAAGCCAACTGTACTGCGGGAGTAAGGGAGATAGAGGAAGACAACGAAATAGTTGGAACTGGTAAATTTACCCGAGACGAAGGAAGGCTTAGGAACGAAGATGTGTGGAAGGTGCGTAACTGCAGGAAAGGTAGGAGAAGGAGTCATAGAGGAAACTAACAGTGGCGAAGCAGAGGGTGTGGGAGCGGAAGAAGGAACTGTGGACAACCCGGAGGCGGCATGAGACTCTCTCTTAAGGGACATATAATATACTGAGTCTGACCCTCCTTGAAAGTCTTGTAGCATGTCCTCCAAAAATTCTGGACATTCTTGTGTCACATAATCTCTAATGTTCATGATACCATTGATAATGCAACATTTAACCAAAAGCCTATAGCCTTTAGAGAGACCCAAAAGATCTGTGTTTTTCTCCGCCAAGTTGATCAGACTACTACATGAACCTTTTAGAACACCCGAAAGGGGTGCTCCTTGATACGCATTACTAGAAGAAGGGGTAGGGAAGACAGATACGGGGGAAAATGAAGTAGAATCTTCTGAGACAGAGGGAAGATAGTTGACAGTTTGAGGAACAGGATCCCGCACTTTCGGAACCGTAAACTTTACTTGTGTCCTTGAACCGGACCTAAACAGAAGAGAAGACGGCGAAACGTCTGCCTTAAGGCTGGATCCCAACAAACCCAAACTCGATGTCCATCCAGGAGAACGACTCTGCACGCTCGCAAGCTTGTCCTCAATACCTAACTCAGACCCTATCGTCTTAGTCACACCTATTCCTTGATCCTGGCTAAAATTTTCCAAATTAAGATTATCAAAACTACCAGGGGGTTGTAGGGGGGGTTCTTCACTGCCTGCTCCGCACCGAGGGGGCCGACAGAACCTACCCACTTGGAGGCTTGTGGTTCTTTATTACCCTCAGCAACCGTTAGGGGTGGTTCTGGAACAGGCAGGGGAGCTGAAAGAGAATCAAGATTAGACATCCTAACACTACTAGTACTTTTATCAGCAAATTGTTGGAAAAGACTCGTAATTAAGTTTGTCATGCTATTTGCTATCCTGTCTTCTATCTGTTTTACTACCTCAGCACTAGCTAACTCTTTCGGTTGTTCTGTAGGCGCTTGAATCCTAAAAGTGACGCTGAATCTACTTTGCGTTTGCTTCCTTTACTGGCCAGCGACTTGCGATGTCGGATGTAGTCTTCCATCTCTTCAACTGTCCAGTTTGAGCATTCGTCACACCGTGTTTGCACATCGCATTTAATTTTCCTACATACCTGGCATATGGAGTGTCTATCGTGTCTTAGAGTACTCATACGTCTCTTGCAGGAAGAGCAGGAGCAATGTGCAGTGGCCTCTGCCGACGTCGGAGCGATCAAAGACGGAGTCGAAGCTGCCGGCGCTGAGGTGGAGGGTGGAAGAGATGTCTTTTCCATAATATCTGTATATCAATACCAATCCAAATCCAAACGAAACAAGTCCCGTAATTCTTGCATTCTTCGTCAATAATAATAACCATCCGAGAGAGTCGGGCAAGGATCAAACTTGCACTGCGGAAGGTCAACAACCTTCCCGTAGCGCGAACAAAAAGCAATTGAGGAAGATAAGAGTAATGACATACACTTGCACCAGCGTTGCCAATCTTGCTTTGCATCTTGTTCTTGAAGTTTCTCAGCATGTTTTATTGCCTGCTCAAGGAAGTTTTTACCTGCAGCGTTGGCAATGATGGCTGTTAAAAACAAAATTCCCACTAGTGGGATGGGTAATTGAGAGTTGTTCGGGCTAATTGAGATAGGGCTAATTCAGGTGTTCAGGGGGTGTATTGCAATATTTGTATTCTCCACTTGAGTTCTTTGTTGAATGATGCAGAAATGTACAGGCACAATCCCCACGCCCCCCCAACCCAGTACATCCTGCTTTAGTATTTCAGCAAGCTAGAATGCACAAAACATATCTAGCTAATATCTTGGCAAAAGACCTATTTGCACTCTTCAAAATTAAGACAGCAAATGCCCAAAAATAATTACTAATGCAAAGTTGTACAAAGTTACTGTAATAAAATTTTCTATCTTTCTTGTAATTCATTTTCTAACTCTTCTTCATAAGCCTAAAGACCCATAATGGGCAAGTACATTGTCTTTTAAGGAATTGGCATGAGTTTTTAGCTCAAGTTTACAGTAATTTTCATTGATCGCTTCAAAGAAGCATTATAATTTTCCATTTTGCAGATACAAAGCACTGCAAAAATAACAATCACATTTGTCGTCTGTATGAGAATCCGAGACTTAATTACAAATCATGTACAAGATACTATCTACAAGGGCTAAGTAGCACACTGGTACTATAAAGTCTCCACAAACTTTGATAATTTGTCTTGTGGAGTTACATCTGCCTCCCATTTGTTGATTATTGGCAGGCTGCATAGGAGGCAAGCCTTGGTGAGTCTGATGTCCACTTCCTGCTCCTATATAGTCAAACTCATCCTTTTTGGCCAGTGAGGCGTTGGTCGAGAATACCGGGGATTTTCCCCACCGTTACCACATCTACCCAGGTACTTCCACCCCACCCCTTTCTTTTTCTCTTTCTCTCTGTCTCTCAGACTGATCTTTCTTATTTTGACTTTGTTTCCACACCAACATGGAGGTAAAAGTCAAGGCGCGTTTTTTTTTATAGAGATCTCCCCAGTAGGCCTAATCCTCTCCATGCTGTTTAATCAGGAGATTCGCCGTCTGAGCTGTCCTCGATGTTAATGACGATTGACTATAAATCACTCAACTGATATATCTTGCTTTGCATCTTGTTCTTGAAGTTCCTCAGCGTGTTTTATTGCCTGCTTCCAGTTTTCCTCTGTCACAGTGTTTGAAGCATCTTTGACTAAATGCATAAGTTCAGCAATTTTGAATGTATTTCTCTTCGATATGTAAGTTTTTACTTGCGCCCATATAAGCTCTATCGGGTTGTATTGACAGTGGTATGGGGGTACAACTTTATGTCCTGCTTCTGAAGCAAGCGTGTCAATCACGTAAGTTTTCTTCCCATTATTCATTTTTTTGTGAGTTCAGACAGCTCCACTTTCAGCATGTCATCACATAAATGTGCACCCTTCTTAATAAGTCAGTCCTTTATTGCTTCCTTTCTCTAAGATTTTGTTGGTTTATTCAAGCACCATCGAGTGGTATGATGCGTTGTCCACCACAATTACAGACTTCGGAGGGATGTTGGGTAACAACTGGGTTTTAAACCATTGCTAGAAAACTGCAGCATTCATCTGCTTGTGATAATCACCATCATTTTTTGTTTGGAAAAATAATGCAGCATTCTCGACAAAGACTTCTTTCGTTCCTGCAGGAAGAATGATGAGGCGATTTCCTTTTCCCGTAGGCGGTTTACTCCTGTTGCTTGTTTGGATGCCATGTCAGTCCAACTTTCCAACAGTGTAATTTTGATTGACCTAGGTTTCGTCAAGGAAAAACGAAGTCAAGAAAAACGAAGTTTTCAAAGGACTGTCTGACTTGCCGCATCTCTCTCAAAAATCTCGTGCGAGCAAGAGCAACATCATTTTGTTCCATAAGGAACTGACGGCCATCAACTTGAGAAAATCGGAAGCCAATCTGCAACAGGACTCTTCGAGGTGATTCAATGCTACCTTTGTAAGATATTTTCTCCTTCAGCTCTTCCGTGACTTTGTTGAGAGTAGGGATTTCACTTCTCTCGTAAAATGCCAATACAGTTCTTCTTAGGATGCACTTATCAAAGTCATCAAAATTAGTAACGTTGCAGGCTGAGTTTTTGTTGGTGAATGGAAGACAGGTTTTTGTGTTCAGCTTCTAACCACCATTCTTGCTTTGCTTAGCTGCAAATCCTTCTAACAGTCCTTTCACTTGCTTTGGTGGCTTTGGCTGTCCGAGCAAGGGATCGAGTGAATGGTAACAAAGATGCACCGCTGGCCTTTTCATTTAAAAAGTACCGATTTACATTGTAAATTATTTCCTTTGCTTGACTATGCAGGCGGGGGCAGCGAGGAGTGGGAGATGTATCCTTGTTGGGTCAGTGACTCAGTGACACAGAATGACCTTCGGTGTCCGGAGACTGAGAGAGGTGGCCGCAGAGCAAAATAACAGTACAGCAGTGTTGTCAAATCTCAGGAAAACATTATTAATAATATCAATTCTCCCATCAAAAACTTAGTCATTCTTAAACAAATGAAGTTTTATTATAAGACAGAGTAATTACCATATTGCGACGAAGTGCCAATTAATTGTTACCTCACAAAAGCCAGACACCTGAACCCTCATCACAGGTACTAAACGACTGAATACTCTGAAGGCAACAGTGATCCCTTAACAACTTACCAGTATTGCAGAAAATCATACTAAGTTCATCAAAACAGGTGTGAGGTAATCTTGTAAGTAATTAAATTAATCAAAGGGCATCACTCCTTCAATAACTTTAAAAGTCTAAGTTTTTCCCTGATTTCAGAAGTCACTTCAAGTTAATTGAAGGAAAACAGATCAATTTCCACTCTATGTTTCTACCTAACATCAATGTAATCATATGCAAATATACTGGTTAGAAATGAAAACTTATAAAAATTCTAAATACAAAAATTTATTATTAAACTCAAAATTTATAAGTGAAATTCACAATGTCAGGGAAAATTACTGTTACTTGAAAACAAAGTAAAGTTTAATTAATTCTTGAATCAAATTAAGTAAAATTCAATCAAAATTAATTTATCACAAAATTCAAGAAAATTAATTCAATTAAAATTCAAAAGTGTTAGGCAATATTTAAAATTTGGAAATTAATTCACAAGTGTTAAACAACAATAAAACTTGAAAAGAATTCTAAGTGCAAATTAATTCACAAGTGTTAAATTTAATTAAATGGGCATCGATTAATTAATTAAAATAACTAAGTTAATTAAATTGTGAATGCAAATGAAAACAGAAAAATGTGGAAAATACCAAAATTGCAAAAAGTACTAATCACAAAAAGTACTAATCACACAGAATCACACAGAAAATGGATAAATGCACAAAACATAAAAATCACTTCAAATGAATAAACACAAAACACAAAAATTTGCAATGTGTAAAAACGTAAATAGTTTCTCTCAAACCATTGTAACTATTAGTTATTAGTTCTCTAAACCATAGTAACCAATAGTTATTAGTTTTTACCAAACCTTCATAACCATTAGATATTAGTTATTAGTTTTTACCAAACCTTCGTAACCATCAGTTATTAGTTGCAACTAATAAAAATATAACTCACTTTACCTTGGTATACCAACTTCTTTCTTCAAAAATTCACCAATTCACAGAAATAGGCACCGTTACACACACTTGTAAAATGTTTGTTCAGATTCCACAAAAAGCACTAAATAACACTAAATGAACTCAGAAATATCAAATCTGAAATCTACAAGTTACGAGCCGGAGGAGCACCTACACCATGTCCGAGCGGTTCTGAAACGGCTGCAGGAAAATGGGTTGGTTGTCCAATTTACGTTACGTTAATATAATCTCAAGGATGTCAAGGAAGAGAGAGAGAGAGAGAGAGAGAGAGAGAGAGAGAGAGAGAGAGATGTGAACGGTTTGAGGTTTTAAGCCCGAAAGAAATCTTTCATTTCGCACAAGAGCTGGGCAATGGATCTGGCACAAAACGTTTTGGGACACAATTCTTTCTAGAAGCTTCGAAATCTGAAGCAACTTGACAGATAAAATGTGAAATCTGCACGTAGTTTCAGGCAAAGATGAACACTTATGAAATCAGTCTGCTCAACAAAGACACGACTCGCTCGATCGATCAAAGCAAAAGTCCCTTATCATACGTGATGACGGAATTTCCAAAACACAGCGAAGACTCGAGGTCTCTAATCAAACGTGTTGACAAGTTTCGAAAAACAACTCTAGCTTCGAACGGACAAAGAAAATCTCTCTCTTTCTACATTCTATGTTATATATTCTTTTTAAATATGTAATGCAGAAATCTGAACACAAATTTTAAACATCCTATCTCTAAGCTATCTAGGAATCTGAAAAAATGTTGCCAACTTTATACATATAACATTTTATACAGTCAAAGAGGGGATATATGCATTTTGACAGTAGCAATATATAATAATATATTTAGTTAGTATAAAAAATACCAGACACATTTCTTCGTCACTGTCGTGGTGTATTTATAGAATTGTGGCAACTGCGCGGAAATTCCAGGCCTATAGTGACCAACGCTCCACTGGCCAAAAAGGATGAGTTTGACTTTAGTTGGGAAAGCATCATTGAATCCCCTGGACCACCACTAGTAGCCATTCCTGGCCCCTGCTGGCTACCATGGTGCGGAGAATGTACAGGTGCAGGGTGATGTGGCGATTGCACTCGTCCCGCTCTTGGTGATGGGGTTGGACCATGGTTATGTGGTGAAGGATTGGGCTGTGGTGATCGGACAGTCTGTGGTAAATTACTGGGAGGAGGAGAAGTGACTGACTGTATTAATTGCTGTGGGGACGGGTTGGTCATTGCAGAGCCTGGAGGCATCATGCCAGGGGCAACAGACTGCGGTGACATTAATGGCGGAACAGGTTTTATCTGCTGAGGCTGCATTATCATTGCTGCTGTTGTGGGAAACTTTGACCAAATTGGCCACCACCACCCTGGAAATTATGCTGCTGGAAATTTACTGGCCGTCTCTGCGCATACATAGGTGCCTGAGGTGGTTGGAAATTTCCTTGTTGAAGTTGTTGTTGCTGCTGTTGTTGCCGTATCAAAATCTACTGTTGATACCATTGCTGCTGGTTCATAGTTGCTTGAGTCGGAGGGACACCTAATGGCGGTTGCTAACTTACTAATGCACCCTGCATTTGTGTTGGCATTCCCCCAGGTTGAATATTTGGGTGCATCCCACCTGATTGCAAGTTTGGTTGTAAAGAACCCTGTACATTGCTCAGCATTCCTGCTCCACCTTGAGTTATCATCCCAGGTTGACCTCCAGGCCCAGGTTGGGCCTGCTGCTGCTGTTGCTGCTGCTGTTACTGCTGCTGTTGTTGCTGCTGTTACTCCTGCTGTTGCTGCTGCTGCTGCTGTTACTGCTGCTGCTGCTGCTGTTGTTGTTGTTGCTGCTGCTGTTGTTGCTGTTGCTGCTGCTGTTGTTGCTGCTGCTGTTGCTGTGCCTGCTGACTTTGCTGTTGAATCTGACGATGTCTGATGAAAGCTGCCATTAACGGAGGATGTGCTTTGAGTGTTTGTAGCACTTCTGACTGCTGCTGGTGGGGGTCTGAGGGATTCTTCAAAGTTTGAGGGAGCCGCTGCAAGGCTTGCACAGCCTTACTTTGTGGCTGACCTACAGGCTGACCTGGTTGAACAGGCTGACCAGGTTGATTTGGTTACCAGGAGGACCCATCAGAGCTGACCCTGGACCAGGCCCGGGTCCTGGGTTACCTAAGGGGTTAGGCTGACTCATCATTCCTGGTCTGATACCTCCTTGATTAGGCTGCTGTTGACCTGGCATACCACCAGGATTAGAGTACCTGAAAAATTACCAGACCATTATTAACACCTTTCCTGAATATTTTCTGTTGTTGTTTCTTGAATGAGTAAACTGGAAAAAATTTTTGTATGATTTACCAGCCTCATCCTCATGTCAGCTTTCATAAACCTAAAATCATATAAGCATAAAACTTTAACCTTATTTATTTCCCTAAACATACTGTAACTAGAAAAAAAAAACCAACTGGTGGTAACATTACAAAGCAGATTTCTTTGATTACTTTCAGGTTTACCCTGAAAAATTCCAAATAAACACATGAAATAATATATGAATTATATGGTCTAATATATAAACTCTATTAGTTATTTATGTAATTGTATTCCTTTCCCTTTTACCCTTTCATGAATTAATTCTATTAATTACTTTTATATACAGTGACCATTCAATGAGTACGCAATCGTTATGTTACTTTAAAAATCAAAAGTGCTATGAGAGAGAGAGAGAGAGAGAAAGAGAGAGAGAGAGAGAGAGAGAGAGAGAGAGAGAGAGAGGAGAGCTGTGAACGGTTTGAGAATCTATGCCCGAATGAAATAACTTCTCACTTTACGGAAGCTGGACAGGGGAGACACAAAACGTTTTTGCCACAATTCTTTCTAGAAGTTTCGAAATCTTACGCAATTTTACATACAAAATGTGTAATCTGCACATGGCACTCGGCAAAGACATACGCGTATGAGACCAGTATACAATAATGTTCGTACCCGATCGAGACGAAGTCGAGCGATAATCAAGACTGACATGTTCTGATAACAACGCGAAGACTCGAGCTCGCCTATCAAATGTGTTGACAGATTAGGAAAGCAAACGGATCTCGGAGTTCCTCTAATCTCACAATGCTGACATAATAGGGAAACAATCGTAGTTTCAAACGGACAAAGAAAATTTCTCTCTTTCTACATTCTGCGTTATGTATATATTCTTTTACAATATGTAATGCGAAATCTGAACACACATTTTAAAACATCCTATCTCTAAGCTATCTAGGAATCTGAAAAAATGTTGCACAATCTTATACACAATGTTTCAAAGAGGGGAAATATGCATTTTGACAGTAGCAATATATAATATACCTCCCCTCCAGAAGATTTTTTATCACGGTGTTGAATCCAACGATTCAAGTATCATATGAGGTGTCATTTGTCGGAAGGGTGAGCTGGACATAATCTTTAACGTAAGGTTCCGTCTCCCAGTTCAAATCTCTACTTCCCCCTTGTTTGAAAAGCTAAGCGAAATTCCACCTTCTTCCTCCACGATAGACTTCAACTTCACGTGGCTTACGGCTTCGAGCTCTTTGGGAGGGGTCGAAGGTGGAATATCTCTCAGCTTTTCAAACCAGGAGAGATCTAAACAGGGAGAAACAGGCAGAACCTTAAATTAAAGATTATACCCAGCTCACCCTTCACAATTTGACGCCTCTTGTAAAAAATAATTAATAATACTATACTATATATGTGACGTTTGTTTTGCAGGACAACTGTCCCATTCACACAGCCAGGATAGTTAGGCGATGCTTTGAGGAGCAACGAGACATTGACCTGCAGGATGGCCAAGTAAGGGCTGTGATATAAATCCCTTGGAAAATTGCTGGGGGACCATCGTCAACTCTCGGATCCCAGGCCAAGAGCGATCATCAATGCAGGTCCTCCAGCACACCATGTCCGAATGGGAGATATTCAGAAAAAATCAACAAATCGTCTACAATCATGTAGCCTCCGTCCCCAGTAAACTACAAGATGTCATCGCCAATGATGGTGGATGGACTAAATACTGATACATATTTTATAATAAATGGTTATTTTTCAATCTATTGCATCCTTAATAATATGGTGATGTAATATTTGTCCCTTAATTACGTATACTTTAAAATGTTACTAATATCAGGTTTGGACGTCAAATGATATATATATATATATATATATATATATATATATATATATATATATATATATATATATATATATATATATACAGTGGGCCCCCCGTATTCGCGTTCTCCGGATTCACGGATTTTTATCTGGACCATATCTACCCATTATTTGCGGTGAATTCACCTATTCGCGGGATTTTCCGACAATAAATAATCACTAATTAGTGTATTTTGATGTTATTTTCATGCCTAAATACATTTTTATGAAACAAAATTTATTTACTAATTTTAAAATATTAATATTGATCAATACTGTATTAGTAAGTTTAATAAGATTAAATGATATCTCATAATAGGTAATAATTCTCTCTCTCTCCCTTACAGGGATGTATGCTTTTTGTGTGATAAATGATTAACTAATTTTCTAATATTAATATTAATGTAAAGAGCAATCACTTTAAGAAAGAAAAGACTACACTGAAACAGTAAGATTTTAGTTTATAAACTTTAAAAATTATGTAAGAATGAAGGAAATCCCAGTCTTCAGGCATCTTTCTTTCCAACTCCAGGTCTCTCTCTCTCTCTCTCTTCTCTCTCTCTCTATCTCTCTTCTCTCTCTCAATCTCTCTCTCTCTCTTCTACTGAGATGAGAGATTTTTATGGTACACTATATATAATATGTTTATTAATATTTTCATATAATAGTTATAATAATAATATTAATAATAATGATAATAATAATAATAATAACTGTAATTACAAAAATCATATGTGAAAGTATTTTACAAATACTACAAAAATCTCTCTCTCTCTCTCTTACAGAGATGTATGTTTTTTGGATGATAAATGATTTACTGATTTTCAAATATCAATATTAATGTAAACAGCAATAATATCAATTCATTAAAGAAAATACCAAAGTGAATTAGCAAGATTTTAGTTTATAAATAAAAAGAAAATGCATTTTACCCGGCATCTTTCTCTTTGAACGCCACTAGCAAGCTGAGTTGGCTGGGGTCCAACAACTGTTGCCATCTCTTGATTACGTAAATTCTCTCTCTCTCTTTTACTGAGATGAGAATTTCTATGGTACATGTGTATGTTTATTAATATTTTCGCATAATAATAATAATAGTAATATAACTAATTTCAAAATTCATATGTGATAGTATTTTATAGAAGTTCAATAATCTATCCACTTCAGTCTTTTAAATAAGGATAACCCCTCCCCCCCCCCTCTCTGTTTTTGCCACACGAGATAGTATGTCTTAGTGGTAACTCTCGCCCTCTGCTTGGGCTGGAAATGTATGTATAAGTGTATCTTTAAGGACATTACTACATTTTATGGTAAAATAATAATATACAGTACTAGTTTACAAATATTATTAAGTTTAATGAGATTAAACAGTAACAATAACATCTCTCTCTCTCTCTTACTTATGTATGTTTATTTGTTTTGTAGTATAAATAAATGATTTACCGTACAACTAATTTTCAAATATTAATAAGATTAATTAAAAATAGCGATTTCCAGTCTTTTTATCCACGTGGGCGGGTGAGTGAATGACAGTTTGATATACGTATTGGCGAGTATTGGCGGAGGGGAAGGAGTCAGAGTTTAGGAGTTATTCTCTCTCTCTCTCTCTCTCAGAAATAATTCATAATTTCACTCTTGATGGTCAGATATATGATGTTGCCATTCACTGGTCTCTCTCTCTCTCTCTGTTATTGGCTGTAGGTAAATATTTTTAATAGTAAAATGTTTAAGATGAATTTGAAATTATATTTATAATATAACCTCAAAGATGAATACAGTAATAGGTTAGTAATTTTAGGTATACTTGAAGTAGGATGTTATTAAAGGTATGCATTTGGTATCTAAACTTTCAAGATAAGCATTATAAGCATTTTTAGTGGTGGTTCTAACTATTCGTGGGTTTTAACTATTCACGGGGGGTGTCTGGTACACATCCCCCGCGAATAAGGGGGGAACACTGTATATATATATATATATATATATATATATATATATATATATATATATATTATATATAAAAGTTTTTTGCCACGAAGGAAAAAATGAAAAAGCGAGATAGCTGAGTATTTCGGTCCTGTACTCAGCTATCTCGCTTTTTCATTTTTTCCTTCGTGGCAAAAAAACCTTTATTTATACATAGCATCACGTTTTATATACTTCGTGATCAAGTTATTCATATATATATATATATATATATATATATATATATATATATATATATATATATATATATACAGAGCTGGGCAGTACTTAAGTACAAAAGTACTTAAGTACGTACTTAAGTACATTTGTGTACTTTAAAAATGTACTTCAAGTACTTTTAGAAATGAGTACTTAAGTACTTTTTTATTGTACTTAAGTACAAAGTACTTAAGTACTTTGCATTAAATATTTTATAAAATAATCAAGAACAGGCTAGGTTGTCAGATCCGTTTACCGTGTGTAACACGATGGAATTCTTTGTATGACGCTATCGGCGTGCTGCTGAATCACAAAGAGAAATTGCACCAGTTAATGACAGAACCGGGTTTACCGCCATTGAAACTAAAAGAGATTGAAACGTTTCAACAAACGGAGTATGTTGAAACGTTGACTCCAATAGCAGTAGCAATTGATCGCCTGCAAGGGGAAAAAGATATTTGCTTTGGCGAATTTATACCAACACTCCTAACAGTTGAAAACAAACTTGGCGCTTTCAAAAGTAAAGCTCTCAAGTACTGCAAACCTCTTCTTTCTGCCATTTCTGATGGATTTGAGGAACGATTTGGAAAATTTTTAAATTTAAAGGAGGACTCTCTGGACGTGCGTGAAGCAATAATGGCAACTGTCACTCACCCTTACTTCAAGTTGAGGTGGGTTACAATTAGTGCAAAATGGAGCCATGAAAATAAAAAGAACTTGTTAAAAAGATGCTCATTGAATCTGCAAATGAACTTTCAGTTTCATTGCCTCCTTCTAATGTAGACTCAGCGACCAGTGGATCAGAAGAAGAGGATTATTTTGGTTTTAAGGAAAAAGGAACCGCTAGTCAACCTTCTGGTCACATGTCAGTTGATATGCAGATCCTCGAATTTCTTAAGGATAAAGATAAGAATCTTCAAAGCCTCAACAAATATCCCTTAGTGAAATCTTTATTTTTAAGATACAATACAACTATACCATCGTCTGCTCCAGTTGAGAGGCTTTTTTTCTGTGGCTGGAATGACCCTCACACCCAAGAGGTCCTCATTGGCTGACAAAACATTTGAGCGACTTATGTTAATAAGAGCTAATAATAAATTTTGCACCTGAGTTATCTTCCACTAACATAAATTTCCACTGCAAACTGTATTAAATTCATAATTGCAGGAAACTGGAAAGGTAACTATTCAATAAGTACCACTTGGTTGAACAATTATTATTTAGTGATACAATAGATAGTATTTTGTCTTGTGAAAGAATTTAGTACTCATATTTTTGTGATACTAGTAATATTTAACAAATCTGTATTCAATTAGTAGCTATAAGTCTTCAAGTCTTTTGTAAGAAAAGGTGCCATTTATGAAAAAGTAACCTTTAAGTTTATTTTGGTTTAGTTTTATTGTTCGAAATGTGACATCTATAATCTTCAGCATTAAATGAATGTAACCTGTCAGTTCATTTTATTTATTTACTATTTTTACCACTTTACTATTTTTACAACTGTATTAAATTCATAATTGCAGGAAACTGGAAAGGAAACTATTCAGTAAATACCACTTGGTTGAACAATTATTATTTAGTGATACAATAGATACAAATGTACTCAAGTACTTTACTGTACTTAGTACTTAAGTACTTTTTGCTTGAGTACTTAGTACTTAAGTACATTAAAAGTACTTAGTGCCCAGCTCTGTATATATATATAGTATATATATATAGATATATATATATATTATATATATATATATATATAAGCAGAAGCCAGGTACTATGTCGTACCTCTAAGTAAATGGGGATACACTCCACAATGAAGTAAAATCCTCTTGTAGTTTAAAATATATATTTCTTGTACAGGATTAAAGCTTTCGACCATCAGCTGTGGTCTTGTTCACTAAACAAGACCACACCTGATGGTCAAAAGCTTTAATCCTGTACAAGAAATATGTATTTTAAACTATAAGAGGATCTTACTTCATTGTGGATTGTATCCCCATATATAATATATATATAGATATATATATATATATAGTTATATCTATATATATATATATATATATATATATTATATATATATATATATATATATATTCTAGGATATAATCTCATTATTACTTGATACATTCTTAACGTTGGAATTCACATCTGCAGAACGAACACAAACAAATAAAAACGCACGTTTGCCATCGATAAATGTAGACGTATGCCGAGCAGTTAAAATCATGCACAAAAATATGATTATTTGATCCAATGATTGTCGGTTGTGACCAAACAAACGTCCAACCATAAGGAAGAATCGACTCCCATAATAACCCCTATGACAAGTCAAGACCTATGCCCCCATTATACTTAAGAGGATAATGGCGCCCCTTCTGACACCAGCCACACTCTCAGCTCAATTACACTGTCTCCTTTCTGTCTGCCTCCTTCTTGCTGTTGTCCTCTCTCTTATAACTGTCTCTTTGTTTCTCCTCCTTCAGTGTCTTCTAGGCCTATGGAGGTCTTTCTCTCCTCAACTTATGCCTTCTTTATTTCTTCATGCTTAATTTGAGTCACATAAGGCCCTAAACGATCTGATGCTAGTTGTCTTTGTAATAATAAGAATTTGGAATGCGGTTGTTGATATTACAGTTATAATTAAAGAGTAGTAGGGATGCTGTCATTTGATAGATAAGGCTTTTATTGGTAGATAGCTAAATCCCATTATTACAAGAGAGCGCCACGAAAACCGAGTTCATTCTTCTGTTGGTAACAGCAAGTAATAATATTATTTCGACAAAAGCTGAACAGACGGGTTTTCTCGCCTCCATGATGAGAAAATAACCCTACAGAATAGATTCGGTTATATTATTTTCCTTAAAGGAGAAATTAGAGAGAGGGAGCAGAAGTTATAAACGTGTGCTTGAAAGGGTGGAAGTGAAGGATGGAGGGAAAAATGTTGAGGGAAGACGTGTGGAGGGCGGTGGCCACGGTGGAGGGGCGGGTTTCATCGTGCGTCTGGAGGCACAGTTCCAGTGTTACCAGATCACATCCAGCCCTTGTGGCTGAAATGTGTTTACTTATATGTGTGGCCAACTGTACTTTAGATACTTTTTCTTGTAAATTAACGAAGTTCAGTTTAAAACGTGCACAATACTTGACTGTATTAAAGTGTAATTTTGCCAGTTCTGAACACCTATTTTGCCTGCTCTGTTATTTTTTCTTTCCTTTTATAGTAACGGGAAATGACGTTAGCAATCAGCCGTTTCTCGATTTGGTTGTTTTGTTACACTGACAAATATCCATTAGTAAAAGCCAAATAATATTTGTGCATTGAGAATGATGATAATTTTAATGAAAACCTTGTTTTACTTATTTTCAGTATTCTATTAATTTGCTGTAATAATTAGGCTAGACTTTCAATTTTTTATTCTTAGCAACAATAACAGTGTCTACCCCTTACAGTACATACTACATACCCCGATGACTTTTCACCAGGAAAAGTCGGTTGTAGAAGCCCGGCGACTGATCCTGTACGACCTCCACAGCTCGCTTGCTTAGCATGGCATCTACTTCTTGCCGAAGCACTACGTCCCTGAAACGGGGACGTACGTCTGCAGATGGACCGGGTTGGAGGTGAGGGGTGGCCGCGACTCGAAGGGTAGTAGATACCCCTCCTGAAGGACATCCACTATCCAGGTCATGGCCTCGCCAGACACCCCCCACTTCCGGCAGCAGGTGAGGGGGAACGCCGTCCCTAGCGTTTCCCCTTCTTCGACTTCTTCTTCCCCGATCCTACTCGAGAGAAGGAGGACTGGGAGGAGGGCTGATGATCACTCCTTACGCAGAAGTCGAAGGATGGGGCTTTCCTCTTGGCCTCAACAAGGGCGTCGTCTTGGTCTTAGAGGAAGCGCTAGCCAAGCTCCGAGGCTTGGCTGCAGTGGCTTGAGGCTGCCCAACCACCTTCGAGACTGCCTGGTGGACTAGGCGGTCACTGTCCTCAGTCACCGTTGTTCCACCGCAGCGTCCACCACCTCTCTAGGGAAGAGAGAGGAGGAACCCAGCACCGGTCCGTTCCTCAGACCCAAAGCTGCCTCGCGCCCTGCCTACCTGGTCACTCGAGCGAGGACTGCGTCCCGACATCTCAGAACCAGGTTGGCCCACAGGTTGGCCATCTTGTGGGCCAGGTAGGAGATAGCCCTACCTCCAGACTAACACAATCTCCCAAAAGCCGGGTCTCCTTCGGGAGTGATGTTTCCCGAGGAGGCCACGACCCTGGACACCGTGAGGGACCACAGGTCCAGCCAGGAGACTGCTTGGAACGCTGCCATGGCAGCCGCTTCTAAAGCCAGTGCCTCTTGCTGCAAGAACCAGAGGTTCTCAGCCAGCAGGTGCTGAAGAGACACACCCGGGGTTAGCCTAGCTAGCTCCGGGTTAACCTGTTTGGGCGGCAGCGCATCCTCCGATGGCACTTAGAACTGCCTCTGTCATGGTAGAGGAGGGGGAAGCAGCTTGGATGACCTACCAGACCTAAGTGATCCCTCCTGTCTGGAGACAAGAGAGTTCACCTGGCACAACACGCTGTCAGCCAAGGCTGATCAGGGCAGACCCACTGTCGTCCCGGGTTCCTTCTTGGGCCCCCAGAATGACTCCAGCCTAGATGTAGGCTCGGAGGGCGGGAGCACCAATCCTTCCCCAAGCTCATTGTGCTGACAAATCAGCGCGATGACCTCTGCAATTGACTTCTGGATCTCAGGAATGACCGCATCCTGGGGAGATGGACCGTCAATTCCATCCAGGGAGAACGCCTCCTGAGATCCTCCTCCTTCCACAGGAGGAACCAGGGCACACCCCTCTTGGTCTCCTCCAACCACTTGGGCGTACGATCTGGTCGGTCCCAAGACCACTCCAGGTTTGTAGGCTCTCGTTGCAGGAACCGCGAGAAGCGCACTCCTCACGGTCGCTCCTAATCACCTCGCTCCTCCCAGTGTAGCCCGAGGAGGTTGAAGGGATAGGAGAGGCAGACCTGACTAGCCCCCTGCCCACCAGCAGAGCTGGTGTGCTGGGGGGGCTGCAGGCGATCGCCAACCCGCGGTGACGATCGAGCTGCAGGCCTAGTCATGCAGTCTCCCTGGGGAGAGCCGCTGGACCGAAAACGGTAGCGACAGTCCCGAGCATCAGGAGAGCTGCTACCAGTCAACCTATTCGTCCGGTCCCGGTGGGAGCGACGGTCAGGAGACCGGCAGAGTTCACAGTCGCGGTGGGAATGTGGCCCGTCCTCACGGAGTGTCACGGTACCTGGCCCAGCCGAGACTGTGCCTGGTGACCGGGGGGACCTCTTCCTTGCATCAGCTCACGTACGGTCTGGTGGGACCGTCGCGTCAACCCTGGGGATTGCTACGAGAGCGATCGCCGGTCTGGCAGGAGTCGCCTGAGCGACTGCCACTAGTCTTCCGCTCTGTGCCTGGGTCCTGGCGGCGAGCAGGCTCAGCTGCCTGGACCCTGGCTGCATGGTCACCTGTGGGTGACCGTACACTCGGTACCGTTCGCGAACGAGCGGCCGAGACGGTCCCCGATGCTGAGGCAGAGCCTCTAGCGCCAGGAGAAGAGGTACCCGTGGTAGCCGATACCCCTCTGGTCCCAGTCTTCTTCTTCCTTGCGGAAGGAGAGATGGGCCCCGTTCCTGGAGGAACAGGAGGACCAGCGGAAGCCCCAACTGTCCCACCGGAGTGGGACAGACCCTTAAAGGTCTCTGGGGGAGACTTCTTGGGGGGGGGGGGGAGGCAACCTTCTTCTTCCTCGGCTGTGGGGCCTTGGAAGTCGAAGGGGAAGAGGCGGCTCCAGACGACGACGAAGACGACAACACCTTCCCCTTCTTCTTCGTCAGCTTCCTCAGGACCACCATCAGGTCCTCCATCCAGGACAGAGCTGGGGCAGTTGCCGAAGCAACAGGGCCCAGCTGCACCTGTCCAGAGGGACCTGCGGTGAGAGCAGCAACACCATGGGCTGGAGCGACAACGGCAGGAACTGGTAATGGGGCAGCAACAACAGGAACTGGCGGCAGGTCGAGCGGGGAACTCTTGGGGCACCGAGAGTCAGGGGCTGGGCGAGGGCAGCAAAATCAGGCGGTGGGGTCATCTCCTTCCGGGGGGAGAAAGTTCCCACCCTGAGCGAACGGAAGACCCCGAGTACAGTTGAACGTCGGGGTGCAGCGCTCCCTCCTCTAGACTGATCGAGTGAAGAGGCGGACAGCGACACGCCCCCCGAAGGGGAAGGAGCCATACGCAGGAGCTGACACAGAGGAAGGAAAGAGGAAGACGTGTCCGTAACCAATGGTGCCGCGGGAGAGCCCTCCGACGACACCTTGGCCGGCTTACGTGCCATCTTCCTCCCCTCGTATCGCTCCCATTGCTCCTCCGACCAAGATATACATATCACACGTCTCGGTGCAAGAGCATTCTCGTCCTCAACACCGAGTACATAAATCATGAGGGTCAACATCATGGAGTGACCTAAAGGCTCCACACCTACGGCCCGGCCTCCATGCCAGGGCACAATCTGCGGCTGAATGGGGGGGGGGGGGGGGGGGGTCTCTCTGTCTTGTGACCACTCATTTCCAGGCACAACACAGCAATACAAAATGATGAAAAAAGGCAAAAAACAAGTACTTACAGTCACCCAAGTTTTACTCAAGATAACCATACACACTAAAGACTTCAAGAAAGCGAAGGCGAAAGCGAATTTCGGAGGGTGGCCAAAACCGTGGTAGTCGGTGAGTTGGCCAGTCCACTCGGTTGTTTACCCTATAGGCTATAGACTGGTTGTTTACCCTATAGGCTATAGAAAAAGTCAATTTCCAAGGTAACACCCCATGCAGAGCTGTTCTGTGGGCTAGGTAGTTCTCAGAAGTAAAATGATACCCACACAAGATGGCTTAGCTACTTCCCCAGTATACTTATTCAAGGACGAACCACGAAGGTACCAACACATCATCCTTGCAGCCCTGCAAGAAAAGCCTCTTTCTTGGTGGATAAACTTAAAACAACCTTTGTTGAGGTCAGCCCATAAATATCTTGAATAGGGTAAACAACCGAGTGGACTGGCCAACTCACAGACTACCGTGGTTTTGGCCACCCTCCGAAAAAGTACTTTAACACGTCCCGACACCAGAAATGGTCATCAGTCATGAGTTGTTGGTGGTGATAACAGGAGCTCAAGACCTCTACCCTCCTTTCGAAGTATTTTCTCTGAAGTTAGAAATTAAGGCAATATTTTAAGATTTAAACAAGGTAATGAAAAGTGTGGCCAACGCAGTGCACACTACCCCAAAACGCTTTCTAAGTTTTTACTTACAACTCCAAATATTTTGAAGATTGACGCCATCTCGATGTTTGCGGAGTCGCTTGTGTCAACAAACTTCCCATTTCCTGTGCTAAATCTGCACACCACTTGTACCCATAGATGCTGGGGCACTTTCATCATAACAATTGTAACCCCGACCTCTAACCAGTACTTATTCAAGGGAACTACGGCATTCTTTGCAGCGTTTTGCACTCTTCAATTGTTTATCAGTGTTGTCAATTGGTATGTGTTTACCTTCCAAACTGGGTATAAGATTTACACTAAACCAGGGAAATAAGTGAAATTAGAGTATGTATTTGTAGTATATATACATATTACAGCAATTTTATCATTACTGCATTACTATGAAAACTAGAATTCATGGAAACAGTTTGTAAATGCATTGGCGTAATGTGTGAAGCTCCACTAGATTGGCAAAGATGAGTCTTTTTGCCGTCATCTGCTCGTACTTCAGAAATATCTGTAATTTT
>NC_087218.1:54788989-54918616 GCF_015104395.2 Macrobrachium nipponense | reverse complement strand
CACGTGCAAATAAGAAAACACGTCACTATGGGGAAAGAAAAAATTGTTTTGACCTCTTGAACCAATCCCATAACCCTGAAATATTTAAACAAAAACCACTCCTTTTTGATAAACAATAGTTCTTTAACACTCACCACTCCATAATGGGAACAAAAGGAACTCGAGATTCTTCGTAAAAAACGCGTAGTGATATAACAACGACCGCCGACAGGTATCTCGGACACTCGTCATTGCACAAGCAAAAGTCACACTGGGTGCGCTCACTGCTTCAGGCTGACTCCCTGGGAAAAATGCTGAGTCCCATAAAAATCCTTCCCTCCCTTTAGCACAGTTAATCAGACAGACATTTTCTCATTTTTTTCACTAAGTAACTGAAAACTAACAGTTTAACGATTTTCCACAATCCCACAAAGCTTTGTCGTTCGAAAACTATCGCTAAGTCACGGCCCCTTTTTATTTTTCTAACTGGCCACTCATATCTCTTCATTGGCGTTCCTAGGCATAGAAAAAGCAAGAAAACTTTCTATATCCCTTTTTACACTGACACACTATTACATGGGAAAAACCTCATGTATTTTTATACGGTAAGCGTGGGGACACGAAACGGAAGGCAGACCCCCACACACACGCTCTCTCTCTCTCTCTCTCTCCCGGCAATCACCCCACATCTCTCTCTCTCTCTCTCTCTCTCTCTCTCTCTCTCTCTCTCTCTCTCTCCATTCTAACAGGTAATGAAAATGAGAGAGTTGCATCATAACATAACGTTTATTTACAATAACAACTAAGTCGGTTAACTAAGTAATCCAGTCTCACAGACTAACTTAAAAACAACTCATTGTCAAGTCACCCAAAAGGTCACACCCTTTCCCTGTGGGAACTCTGTCCCACCGAAATCCAGAACCATCCATTCCCAACCGGAATATCACTCACTGATAAATAAAAACACTTTGGCATCTGCCATCATGGCTTCGCCTTCCTCCCGAATGTCTGTGCAAGTCTTCCCATAAACTGGCATTATGAATAGAAGAGGCGCACACGCACATACGAACACACAGTTCGCTAGCGCCTCGCGGTTCTAGCTGCATCTAGTTTCACAAGCACTTTGGGAAGAGTTCATAAAATGGCGTACATTGACTCGACGAACTAAAGCATTTTTATCTCACGCCATCCCCTAGAAAACTCATTGATCAGCTACTCTCAGGTCGTTACTCTGCACTGTCCTCCACATTCCACAGGTTACAGAGAATGCACGAACAATACATAATTAATCAAAACCCTATGTCTTACATATATATATATATATACTATATATATATATATGTATATATATATATATATATATATATATATATATATATATATATATATAATGTGTGTATATATATATACTATATATATATATATATATTATATATATATATATATATATATATATATATATATATATATATATATATATATATATATATATATATATGTATATATATATAATATATATATATATATATACGTATATATATATATATATATATATACGTATATATATAGATTGGTAATTAAAAAGGAATGATGCTTTTTATCTTGCCGGCTTCTTAACTGAAGTAACTGCTCCCTTATAAAGCAATTACCAACCTTATTCTTATCATTTTCATGAAATAAAACAGGAAGCCATTTTCAGAGTAAAAAATATAGTATTGTATTAAGGAATAAAAACTGAAACACATGAAAAAAAAGCAGGTGTGCTGGAACTGACAAGACACTACATGATTTTACAGACACAGGGACACATTGGAAACCAGATGTGCAAATGACAAGGAGGGATACCTCCTGTTATTATAACATCTAGTAAATGAGCAGGAGTAGATTTACTGCTATTGTAAAGTGATGGGTGTGATGAAAAAAATTACAAATATGGTGCCAATAACCATACTTTTTGACAATGAAATTCACACATGATACTCACAGAATATAGACAAGTTAATGTTTTTCCAGCAGTTTTTCCTTAGATGTTTTTACTGATTCCTCCTCTTCATAATTAACAAAATCTTCCTGCAACAATCAAAATGACTGAATTAACAAACAGGGCAGAAAATTACAGAAATTAAACAAACATTCATCACAGAATATGACTAAGTCACCAAAGATTATAAAAATTTTAAATTGGCTCCAACGAAAAAGTTTGTTTCTAACCCTTATCCCAATACACCTAACAATCAATTTCAAATGCATACTGTTCAATGAAAACAGAAGTAATGTTAAATAATGAGAACTTATTTTTTTCTTTTGATATGGCAGCATATCCTACACCTGATACAAATTTGAACCCATCAGTAAAACTTGCAAAGCATGAAGTTTGTGCCTTAAATATACTTTCTATAAGCATTGCTTATGATGTTTAGTTAAACACTTGTCCCTTCCAATTCATGGGGATTGAATGAATGCCTTCAAGCCTTCACAAAAACAGGGAATTGTGCTGCACACTGCAGGAATACTGAATTTCTGGCATAAGGAACAATATTACAGTATACAGAATTTTAGGAGAAATGCCTTTCAAAAAACATAAAGACATAACACAACTATGTATCAATAACAAAGAATAGCAAGTGTACAAATATGACTAAGAGATGAACTTACTGGATCATAGATGACTTTAACAACAAGAGAACAACTTGGACAGGTTGCAACTTCCTCTCCTGCAGACAATTCTTCTTTAGTAATTTGGAAACGATCTCCACAGGGACATGGGTAGTAGTAGGAGTCAGTTTCTGGGTCGTAATCGAAGTCTTCAATTTCAATTTCGTCGTGATAAACAGACATGCCTGAAAAAGAACACTGGCATAAATGTAATAAGTTAACACCCTATCACTTGTACATAAAAGTACAGAACAACATTTTTAAAATACATAATAAAAAATTTTTTTACCTCTTAATATTTAATATAAATTATAAGATATATATTATGATATATATATAATAATAATATATATATATATAATATATATATATATATATATAAATACAGTATATTACTTCATTCATACTTGTAAAGCAACAGTACTACAGCATTGTTTCTTATAAACTCAATTTTCATAGGCACAAACTTTGCCTTATATAGGAGTAACTTCTGGGTAAGCAACTCACCAAACTGATCACTCACCTCTTCCTTAGGCTATGGGGAAAAATATGAGATTGGTTTGAGGTTTGCACAGCCAGGAAAACTGCAATTTAATTTACAGAAGAAATTACAGTTTGGTCATACAATGTATACAAACCTTTGTCTTATTTAGGATATGCAATCATATGGTAGAATCTAAAATTACAAGCAGTGAAGTCACCACCTACAACACATCAACTTCCCGGTCGCATGTGTGAAAGCACAAAGCGTAATGGGTGACCACCCTTCACTCATGAACAACCTAACTAGGAGTACCAGGTGATACCTGACTGAAGGGGTTAGATAGGGGGGGACCTCCTAATGCGGCCCAAGAGGAGTAGTCTTGTTACTGAGGTACTATATTGAATACTAATCATGAATTTTCCATGAAAATAAATCTCAAATATATCACAATCGCATAAAATATTATTAAAAAAATACCACTAATTTTTATCATGGACACGGTTTTAGAAAACTATACAACTCTTTTTACTTCTTGACTAAACAAATATAACCTCTTCCATCTGACTTCCCACCCTCTCCTAACAATTGATTCACTGTGCAACTGCAAGGTCCTGTTACACCTTTCAAACCTCACCAGTATTAATTTCCCTTTCAGCAATGAATGACCTTATAGGTACCAGTGTTTGGCCTTAGGCCTAAATTCTTTATTCTAACACTGCATGTGCAATATAATGCAATTTCATTACAAGCTGAACCATTCAGCATGAACAGGACAAGTAATCAGCGCAGGCAAAAAGATGAGCAGTCATTGAACATGGCATCACAAAGCCTACTAGAAAATAATGCTCTTAAAACACAAGCTAACCTAATTCTCTGTTAGTCTATTGGAGATTCCTATTGATTTCTGGATTAACTAAACAAACTGTCTATACACACCTCCGAGACGTGCGCATAGACAATCGATACTATACGCACCGCCCATTTACTATTGAAACTAAGGCGGTGAAAATGGGCAAACGAGACTAGTTATACACCCCTCCCGCCACCGGGATGTGTGCATAGACAAACAAGACTTTACGCACCTCCTATTTTCTACTGAGACTTCAGCGGTGAGAATAGGTAAACAAGGCTATACGCACCTCCTGCATTAGTACACAATAACTGTTGTTATGCCACTAAGATCATTTTCCATTACATCTGAGGTGATTTTCCCCTACTTTCCCCTATGCACCAAATGTAATAATAAGATAAATGAAAATAAAGTATTACACTTTACTGAAAATGAAGTATTACATTTTAGTTTCAATTCCTAAGGAAAATAAACATTCCAAATTTTAGGTATAGGAAAATGAACTCTGTTAAAGTTAAGATATATGAGAATTTAATGCATTTATAGTAAATTTAAATCATTGGTAAATTTTATTCCAAAAATGTTGAAACAACATTAAAAAGCAGTCACAGAACGTTGTTCACTTGAAGAGGAATTTTAGATTAGGTATACAAATATAAAATTCGACTACAACATTAGTGGGATCTCAGAAAAAGGAGGTGCACATAGCAACATTAGGCTAGTATAGGCAGCTCCAGGTGGTGTAAAAAGACATACCAGGCTATACTATGCAGCGCCGGGAGGTGTATATAGACAGCAGCAATCTATACATACCGGCCAGCACTGCATAGTATAGCTAGTAGTCTACAGGATGCTATTAGGGTAAAAAACCACATGGTACAGGGGAGGACCATGTACGATCAATGTGTACAACCCCAAGAAAAGTACATTATAACGCGTCCTTGGGGGACACCGGTGGAAGGGTAGGAGGTCGAGTTTTTGTTCTTAGCTCCGTTTCTCACCAACAACAAGTTGCGACTGATGCCCATCTCCGATGTCAGGACGCGTTATAATGTACTTTTTTTGGGGTTGTACACATTGATCGTACATGGTCCACCCCTGTACCATGCGGTTTTTTACTTTAAGTAACACGCAGGGGCGGTGCTTAGTATAGTAGTAGGCTATACCTACCTGGGCAATAAGTGCCTTATCCTGGTCTAAAAAGGGGAGTTGACCGGGTGGAGGTGAGAATATCCTCAGCCTGAACTAAAATGGGGTTTACTGTAGACTGGAAGGTACTAGGTACTAGGCTATAAACGCAACAAAAAATAAGAAGATTAAAATAAGCATCTTATCTTACGTACTGAGTGGTGTAACCTGACAATGAATTAAGGTAATCACAATATCCAAAATGGGCATAGACTTTCCATGATACACGGAAACAGACCTGAAGGCAAAAATAGGGTAAATATTAGATACGCAGTGAATCTTACCCGAGGATCAATCACCCAATTCCTCCTAGGTAGTATGCAAGCTTCAACTCAAGTCAAGTTTCGTGGTCGTTTCGCATGCCACCTTGGGCCTAGTCTGGCCTAATAAAAAAATACAGGATACACGTTTTAAAAAATATACGGGTACTATTACATATCGTTGTCTATTTTGGGGATTAAAAATTCTTCGCTTGTTTCACTTGCCAAAAATGTTACACTTGACCACCACCCTACGGCAAGGCGTGTAGTAGTAGCAGTAGTATTAAAGGATTCTTCCTATGAAACGGCTCTTTAGGGTCCCCTTTTTTCACAGGTTAACAATTTTTTTGGACATCCTTTTGGGATAGGTACAGAGCAAAAAAGTCTAAAGTTAGGTATTATGTTAAGTGTAATGCAGACGGCCACAAGAAATTGTTTATTAATGTAAATTTTAGACAATACATATAGAAAAGGTTATATATAATGCAGTACCTACGACCTACAGGTGAGATTACTTGATTGATTTACAAATTATTTTAGGCATGCATGCCAAGCACTTGGGCAACTTAAGCCATTCAACTGAAACGGAAATAGACAGTAAAAAGGTTTGAAAGGTGTAACAGGAGGAAAACTTCACAGTTTCTCTATGAATCGATTGTTAGGAGGGTAGAGAGTATGAAGGAAAGAGAATTTGAATGGCGGTACAGTAAAAGGAATATAAGGAGTTGCAACTAAAGGCTGAAGGTATACCTGCTAAGTACCATAAGTAATGTCCACATTGCACCGTATGAGGTACACTGGCGGCACTAACCCTCTACAGGAGAGATAATGCTAGACATTTATCTTCTTTTTCTTATGTTCTTACGTTAATTATTATGTAATAATATACATTTCCATAAAAAATTCTACTTCTTCTATACCATTTTTATGAATCGCCTTTGTTAGTACTCAGAGTTCAGATCTCGACATCAGGAATATTATTTCTTTTCGCACCTTACCACAATTAAGGGTTGCCTTTGAGGAAAGGGGCCAGCCACATTGACTTAAGGTAGTATAATACAAACAAACTTGTCAAAAATCCCACAATTTCATTGGTCTTTTCTTAATCAGAGTGATTTATACTGAGGGAAGGGCGACTTTCTGTACTGATAAATGTCCACATACAAAAGGGTTCCCTAGACACTCAAAACATTTGCGCAAACCTTAGCAATGCAGCAAAACTTATGGGTGCATTAAATATTGGGTGGAAAATCACTTTTCCTTTAACATAATTCTGTCAATACTTGCAGGTATAGTTGGGAGCACTAGATTTTTACTTATTTACAAGACCACTTGCTCAACTTTCATCGTGCTTATGTACTTCTTAGGCATCCTAAAGGAGGCAATCTACTTTTTCTCATTAAATTAGCATCCTTAGTCTTCTCTTCTGTATATCATTCCCCAGAGTATTTGGAAGTGAGTATTGTCGTGCTATTTACCTCTCCCATGCTTCAGTAATTGCCTCTTTTTCTTTCTACTCCTTTTCTGCAAGAGGAAAGACTACCAACAAATATATGTACCTCACAGATGTCTTGAATGATTCCTCATAATTTGCTTCGGCTGCTTTATGGACTTTTGCCCCTCCTGATTCAAGTCCTCCCCATTTCTCTGGGCTTGGTATTGGCACAGAGTTGGGGTGGCTTGACCTAGTGGGGCTAGGTTACCTGCTTTCATAGGCTGTTATTCAGTTTGGGGACCCAAAACATTACGTTCAATTTTTCCTTGAATTTCTATAGGTTCAGTTATTCCCACTGTGCACTTAACCCCTTTCCTATTTCCATTTTTACTTCCCTAGCCAGTCAATTTCCTTTTGGATTTCTCCATTCATAGTTCCCAAATAATCTTGTGAGCTGTTTCTCCTTTGTACTGGGATAAGGTTTCCATTTCATCTCATTCAGTGGGTAATACATTGCTTTCCAATTCCTTTATATGCTTTCCATCATGCACCTGGCAAGATTCATTTACTATCACATTAACACCTTGTCTTTCATATGGGTAAGCATTCTGTAATTCATCAGTATTTGCTATATCCTGACAGTATGACTCTACAATCTTTCATATCTAATATACTTACTTCTGTTGTTTATTTATGGTAGAGTATTTTCTCTGCATTCCTGTGTTCAGCACTGCTTGGTGATTGCCTGGTTACAAAGTTCTTGTGCTTTCTTTTGTCTTCCATTTTCTCCTCTAGTGTGGCATCATTGTTTTTTTGCATTTTACAGAGAAGAATCCTTTTAATAAAAATCAGCTTAACTCTTTTCATAATGCAGTATTAAGCATACACTGAGAATGCTATGCATTTGAGGATACAAAAAAAAATATATATAACTAAATTTCCTACTATCATATTTCAATTCCAGACAGTGAATGAATGGTAATGTCAGTAATTCCTAAAACAGTCCTTGGGATTGACAGCTTGTCCCAAGATGTAAGGATATAAATGTATAAGGATATAGATGTATAGGACCATGCACAGATAATGATCAAATACCCACCTGGGGAGTCAGGTGAATTAAGGTACAGTACTGCTTTTTGGCTGTTCAGTTTGAAGGATGAAACAGCTAATAAAATTTAGGATAATGCATTACAGGTAAATAATTTTTTCTAGGGCTTAAAGATTGCCCTTGATTGTCAGAAGTAACTATGCTGTTCTAGATAACATCCACTAGTGCAGGCTTAGGGAATTCTCTTTATATGAAGCCAAAATGCTTAGGGAAACAGTGTGGCAAACCCTACTGAGTTATTTTTGCCACTTCATGGAGCTGGCAAACTAATTCTGAAGTATTATTAGGCTACCTTAAGGCAATGCTGTATCTTGTAAGATGGGAGCAGAAATTATCTGCGAGAGGCAAAATAGGGAAAATGAACAAATTTGCTAATTTCAATTACAAATTAAATTTTAATTAAGGTTAACAATACAAGACTGTTGCACTTAGAATAAAAATTGCCTAAATAAAAATCAAAAGTCAAACAATTACATGGCATGAGACTGCAAGGAGACATGAGCTCTTATGTCAGGGAAGCAATGAAGCAAGCTTAAAATGCAAAGCAACTGCTGGTCAAAATAATCATTGATATGTGAAGACAAAGCATTATTTTCATATTGAAAATATCATAATTTCAAAGGGAACAGAAATTTCTGTGTTCACAACAACTGTGTGATCCGAAGATCAGAGTTCATCATTCAGAAGCTGAATACTAATTTGTTACAAAAATACATCATATATGTACTCATTTACTCTACAAACTACATTTCATGAATTCATTAAAAAATTCTTTATAAAAGTAACAAAACAATCAAGATATTCTTTGAGCAGGCCATTAGCACTCATGTCACAACACCTCTTCAGTACTAAAAGTACTACAAAACCAATTTAGCTGTCCTGGGAATAGGAGACGCCAACTTGCTTCCTCATAGCTTCCATGATTTCAGCCAAAATGAGAGTTTCATCCAATGACATTGATGAGCTCTCCAATAATCCTGCAATAAGTAACACCAGCAATCAATACAACACATTAAAATGTGCTAGTTTCCGCTATTATTAAATTATCAAGGCTGGCAATTTCTCACAAATAATACATTAAATTAACATACACTATTGTTAGTATTAGTTCAACCAAACCAATAGTTTTATAACAAAATTAACTTGTTTCACTGCAAAACCCATAATTTTAAAAAGGCCAAATCTTAATAAATGAAACTTCAAAAGAACTATCACTATTAAGCAAATCTTTGGGACAAAAAAAAAAAAAAAAAAAAAAAAAAAAAAAAATGCACTTGGGAAGAATCTTAGGTGCTGCTAACAGACACTAATCAAGGAATTTAGTCAAAATTTGCCAACTCTAATAATGTCCAAATGACTGCTTAGCAAAAGTTCTTGGATCTTCTTTTATAATTTGTCAAGGAATTTGTTCCTCTGGTATTCAACAAGATACATACACAAGACCACTCAACCTGACTGATCAACTACTGTGCCACTAACCTTTTTTCAAGCATTCTCGAACTTCCATTGCTTCATACATTAACCCTTGGCTGTTGACAAAATTGAAAGTACGGCCCTTGGGTAGAAGACTTTCAAATTTTCCTGATGGCGATTCAAGGGATTCTGAGGACCACATGGGATAATTCACCTGAAAAAATTCTTAGTAATGTAGGACTTATAATTTTTTTTGTAAGACTTATTGGCAATTAACTCTATACACAGTACTATATCTTACAATGACACGAAGTACTGTAATACTAAAAAAAGAGAAAAGGGAGGAAGGGTGTATCATAGTGCATAAGAGTACAGCTAATGCCAAGTTAAACCTACAAACCCTTACCATATATGGACAACATGAAAATTAGTTAATTATACACAAACTACACTTACCTTCAGAGTTCCTTTGGTGCCAACAACAACACCTTCACAAGGCAAAGCGCACCTTAAAGAACACATCAACGTAGCAACACGACCGTTAGAGTACACAAGGGTGGCACTTGTTGTTTCATCAATACCCTGATGATATATGAGAATTAAATTCCACTAATAATACGCTGGAAAGATGTTAAATGACTTTAGTAACAAGCGAGAGTATGAATGCAGAGGATGAAGAAGACAAGGATCTAGGGCTGCATTTATCAATTTCAATATACACATTCCCAGTCAGTTGAATATTTTAAAAGTAAAAGATGAAAAAAGCTCTATCAAAATCCAAAAGTACATTTATTTAGTAATTTAAAAAAATAAAAATGATAAAAATCAGAAAATTATATACATAATAAAACACAAATGGAAAGAAAAGTATTAGGACAGCAATGTAAAGAATATATCTTGTATGGAATATTAGTCAGTACAATAAAAGGACTTCCCCGATGTACACTATACATATTATGAATGATTTGACGCTAGAAATATGACTGGAACCCCTTAAGTTCCAAGGAGGAATCCCAATAAAAACATAACATAACTTTCTCACCCCTTGAGACATATCATCCCTATGTGCCTTTCTGGTTGGGCCCTGCCACAACACTAGTACTATGACTACTGTATTTCAGTTTACTCAAAAACTATCAAGCTCACTATCCATTAGATTCATATTCAATTCTTTTAAAATAAATTGGACACAGGGATCCTTGGAATAACTTCATATGCATTATCAATTTTCTATGTTCACACTATTATACTACTAATGTATTAATACTGAAACTTATAGATGGAACACCAAGTCATTCTGTGTTCACCTAAAACCTACATTTGGGTTATGTGTTGACAATTAGCAAGAATGTACAGAGGTATTGCAATGTACATGCAGTCTCTCCATATGACTATAGAAAGAAAAATTCACAATGTTTGAAAATACGCAAAGTGAAATCTCCTAAGTTAGCATGATGGCAGGCAAACTAAAGAGAAACCAGAATTCCTACCACCAAAAATATAAACGAATCCCTGGAATACTGGCAGATTTGTAAGAAGCTTCCATCCTTAAAATAGTATTATAAAATTATGAATACCTGGAAGTGGAAAACTCCACACTTTTTACAGTAAGCCCTACAGCAGTGAATTCCAATGCTTATAAACTTCCTCACTAAACATAGGTTTCCTCTCTTCAGAGGGAAGCAATTAACTTGCCTAAAGTCCAGCAACAAAATAAAATAGTCTACCTTAGAATCCATAGGTTAATTTTCATACAGTAGTTCAACTTTCATTTCGTGGAGAGTGTCTGCAATGTAATTTCTCTCTCTTCTCTCTCTCTCTAATTACCCACAATGGGCTATTCAGTTAGTCTATCATAATTGAAGCATAGTAGTCAAGCCTTGCATACGAAGGACCTACATTAGTAAACAAAGCATGTATGCTGTGCATTTATAAAAGATCACTCAAAATTAAAGTCATCTAGAATCATAATAGAGTACTAAACTTTTCAACGCAAAACATAAAAAAATAACAGGGTTTTACAAGTGACACATTACTCCATCTTTAAACCTATGGCTTACCAGTAGATCATAAAATATTGTACATCTTACCTCTGAATTCAAATGACCACCACCCACAACCTTCACAGGTTTTTCTCCACCCATCACAAGGGATGCAAACTGAACACAATAGATACCTATGTCTAGTGTAGATCCTCCACCAAGGGACTTCTTCCTGAAACAGCAAATTTAGTAATAACTATATAAGTTCATAACTTGTACCCCCTCGCCTTAACAGCTACTTATGAAATTATCAAAGCTAGCTGCAAGGAAGCAAATGAAAACCAATTTAAATACCATATGACCATATGACAGTACAATTTCTAAATATTTATGGTAGTCTATCTACCACAAAACAATCTTACAAGTTTCTCCGATATGAAAAATACTATTTAGCTATGTTAATGGAAGTCTCAAATAATGGACAAAACCCAAAACTTTACTTACGTAATACGATCAACATGTCCTATTGGCTGCCCAAAACTGGCGATAACTTGTATTATCTCACCCAGCTCACCAGACTTGATTCGCTTCATCATTTCTTTATATACAGGAAGATACCTTGACCAAACTGCCTGCAAAAATATTTACAGAATTTCACAGTTAAATACAAAAACAGGTCATGAGCTATATTCTAAATGGTCTCAGGACAATATTATGAAATCTTGTCATACAAATATGGCAATATGACCAGTTCATATTTCATATGGCCACATGACCATTTCATATTAAATTTTAGTGCCCCTGATAAAAGTTTGCACTCCTCCACTGGTTGTCCCTGGTTTATACATCTGGCTGTGCTATAGCAGTATCCTGGATTTTAGCCAGCCAGTGAACTAATAATAAATGTGTTTCAAATATAAACAATTTTCAATCTCTATGTATGAATCCAAACTGGTAATCTAATACTACTGTTATGCACCTAAAATTCACTGCTTAGAGATTCCTACATTTTTTTACCAGTAAAAAAAATAAAATAAAAAACACTCACCTCCATCAAGAAGACTTTCTTTTCTCGAGCCAAATCCACAAGCTGCTTTGTTTCCTTGACATTCATACACAGAGGTTTTTCACACAGAACTGGTTTGCCAGCTCTAATCATCATCGATGAAACAGACAAATGATGAGGATGAATGACCCCAACATAGACAACATCTGTAATGGAAAAAATATATTACCAAATACACTGATACCACAATAGCCATGCAGCACTGTATTACAAGGAAAGACAAAACCTTTTCAGATACAAACTTATCAATTCATAATTGCCTATTTCATGCCATCAAAACTACTCAAAAAAAGAAAAAAAAAATCCATCTAACCAGGTATGCATATCAGACATTCAGTGTCTTAACCCACTGACTGACACCACAAGGACTAACTTGTTAGCATCCTAAGTATCTGAAGAGTCAAGAGATATCAAAAGATCTGTAGCTGTTGGGTGTGTGAGGAGCACTTGTACCAGCAGTCTCCTGTCTTGCCATCACTTTCGATCTGCTAAAATCGATGAGAAGATAAGGCTTTGGTATCTGTCAAACAGAACAACTGCTTAGCAGCAACTGGATGGATTACAACCTGAATCCACTGTATGGTACCAGTTCTTCCTGTGATCATAGATGGGCCTCAGTCATATCCATAATCATGCAGGAGGAAAATGTTGTGACACATAAACTGATCTCTTTGAAGGGACCACATGTAATTTATCCTAGCTGATAGGACCTAGGCACTGATGCAGACTGATGAGGTACTTGAGATGCCAACAAAGCTCTTGAACCAAAGCTGCCATTACCAACCCTGGTCCAGGTACAGTATCAAAACAATCTGATACTTTTCTTGCAACCCAAAAGAGCGACTGGGGCAAGAACTTGTGTGAATAATAATAAAGCTTTCCAATCAAAGTTGAGTTCTATGACCCATGAAGCAGCAATGGCAACCAAAGAAATATCTACTTAATTAAACTTCAAAAACCAAATATAAATATACTTCCCGTAGCCAAGAACTGCAGCAACATGGCACAAAGAGCACTTCACATCCAGCCAAAGAAGAAAACAATTTGCAAATGAAATCTTACAGAATTTGAGAGAACTGACAAAATTGTGCATGACACTATAACCAAAAGTTTAAATATGAAAGGCCAATTAAAGAAAAGTGGAAGAAAAGTAGATAGTTATGATTCAATAAGTGGACAATAAATTAATGAGTTTCACAGATGTATACCTGGGCAGGTGGAAGTGTTCTTTGTCTATTCATTTCTTCTTGGAGTGTATCTGAGGAGTGCTGACCACACAGGAGAGTCAATTGTAAATTGATGGGGTTGTGTTACATCATATTGTAGGAATTGTTGCAGCCAGTGGGAATACACTGATACATTTGATAGGATTAATACTGTCCAAAATTGTCCATCTTGTCTCAAAATTTGTATTGTATTATGAAATACTTGTAGCCTGACTACGACAACATATTATGAAGAAACCATAAAAAAACAAGTTTACAACTCTTTGCAAAACAGCTGAGCATAAATATCCATTTCATTTCAAAATACATACTTGGAGAAGAGAACATACAGTCATGACTTATCAAAATGGACCTGCAGTATTTTAATTTCTCTGACTTAAAGCTCTTTACTTTCCTTCCCCGAAATTTTTACATGTCACAAAAGTCTTATACAGAAAATATGCAAGATATAAATTTTACTACGTGTTACCTATGTCAGGATCTTTAGACAATTCTTCATAAGAACTGTATGTCTTCTCAACTCCATATTTCTTTCCAAACTCTTGTGCCCTCTCCAGCGAGCGGGCTGCAACAGCAACTACTTTGTGGTCTTTGAGTTCCTCCAGTGCAGTTACAAAGTCAGCAGAAATCAGCCCAGCTCCAGCGATGCCCCACCTGGTTGCCATTTTGAATTGCCTGAAAGAAATACCCCAATTCAATACTGACTCCTTAAATCATGCACATAAATGTGTACATTATGTTCATACCTTTGGGAAGTTTAATTTGCTGCTTAATATGTGAAATCAGTTCTATAAAGATTTATCAAAAGTTACTTTTTTCACAATTTATAGACATTGCAGTTTATCTGATAGCTGAAAGAAATGAGTGAACTAATACAAACACCTAATTCACTCATAACTGTACAAATTCAAATTCACAGATGGCTTTAATGTTAGAAAACCATCATCTTAAGCAGTTTAACAATAACGGGGGATGACTGTAAGCAACATACTCTTAGGATCAGGGTAAGAATGGGGATGGGAGGAAAAACAAGCAAACAGGCTACTATTCTTGTTCTAAGATTTATGATAGCCTAGGTCTGGTTAGAGATAGAAGGTCCAAGGAAGTGGGGAGGGATTTGGTTAGGACCCCATGTTCTAGGTTAGGTTTGGTATGTTAGGTTCATTCCCAGGTCTGCTTTAGAAAGAGTACTACCTAGTATGGGCCTCACGAGACTTTTTCCTCACCCTCTGTAAATCGGCACCAAGTGACCTCAGGTAGGTTAAGGTGGGGATGCATACTTCTTGACTTGACTAGCTAGTTCCTAAGGGCCTATTCTGCTACCCAAAATGAACCCTTTTCCCAATTAGCCTAATTTACTATCTGATTTAGGGGGTGAGTCATGAGTTAGACATGCATTTCTAACATAATTATTTAAATTGTTCAAAACACATAAAAACTAGGCCTGGGTAACACAAAATAGTATTACACTCTTGTATTCAATTAGCTAAGCCTACTACTACTACTACTACTATAGGGTTACGCGAGATCTAGGCTACCCTATACGGTGGGTCTAAGTCTAATTTCTATAATTCTACAGTGTGGTTACTGTTATTAAGTTTCAATTTTAGGTCAATAAATAGTCTATGGCACATGCTATATAGGCTTAGTCTAAATATTAAAGATTGACAATTAGCTAGAGCATAGACTACAGGGCCGCCGGCGCCTAGCAACAGTAGTACTAGTAATGCCGGTCCTGAAAGAAAAATATATACTTTCATTGTTTTCTCTAAATAAAAGGTTACGTTTATATATGGAAAATATATGTAAGGTCGTTTGAACTCTAAACGTACTTAAAACAAACAAATTAGGCCTAATATTCCAATAGGTATACTGTACGTGGCATAATCGGGCAATTACATACCTCTTGACAACGGTGGAATTCGAGCTCGTTTTACGTGGCAATGAACATTTTATCATTTACTTGGAGATGCAATACTATTCTTATCTTTCACATAATCTAAAAGATACAACTAAAAATGTCTTATCAATATGTACCTAACGCCTTCATGCTTGTTTACCCTCTGTGGTGCATAGACGTTTTGAGAATTGAAATTTGATTCTTTGAACTTCAAAGTTCAAAAGGGCTTATACCGCAGGTGTGTCAACTACTATGCTTGATTGACAAATAATTAATAATCCAATAATATATATATTATTATATATATAAAACCAATATATATATATATATATCTATATATATATAACTGATCGTGGAATGAACGTTATGAAACCTTATCATCATTTAAATTTCCAGGTTATTATTTGATAAAGCTGTAGTTAGATACAATAAGATTTGATATATTCTAACGAGATGAGTTAAATAAATTTCAGTTTATTGTTCATCATTAGAAACAGATTCATCTTCATGCAAAGGTGATGGCTATGAATTACACTGTGACTAATATTAAATTTTCAAGATCTGTATATTGAGGAAATTTAATAAGAACGAATTATCAAAAACACCACAGAACACAGATTTGCTTTTATGCATCTGCTATACTAAAAATATACAGACGATTAATAATGTGATCGATATTTAACTTTTTAAAGATCTGGCTATTTAGGAAACTTAAAATATTAAAAAATTTATCAAGAGCAATTTGAGCAAATGACAAGTACCACTAAACATTCACTGGTGATGGAGAAGGAGCCGTTTCAAAGATGAGAACTTAATACTACAACTACTCCCCCCTCTCTGATTGCGTATTCTTGGGTGAATTGCCAATGGTTGCCGAATTCTTAAGGCAAATTTCTAATCTGAGCGACACCTTGGTGCATTTCCTGTTTATGCTGGGACTTCAAAAGAAGGTAAATATTGTAAAGGCGGTTAATTTGTTGGTAAACCTACGGTTTGGGGGTCCAAATTCACTGCATTACGTAAAGTCAAAATCAGCACACATTTAGATTACTTTAGGTACAGGTAGGACCATATCAAATCTATTATGTATAGCTACTTACCTAACTACCTACTATTTAGGTATTGAATCATGGAAAAAAAATATCAGTTTATTTGCTTAGGGAAGCAGATTGTAAATAACACAAAGGGGAGGAACATACTAGATAAAAAAAAAAAACACTAGGTAGGTATCTTAGGGATAGGGACCTACCTATAGAATTTTGAGTAAATCTTAAATCTCTGCTTCTGCAAGTGGGTAAACTGCTCATTTGTTCAGATTTAGGTAGGCATCAAAAAGTGGCTGCTGAAGAGCCAGAGCCCGTGCCAGGTTCCGTTTTTTTTTTTTTTTTTTTTTTTTTGACAATCTCTGCTTCTGTAAGTAGTAGATAGGTAAAATACTTTTTTTTTATATAGCAAATAGCTAGGACCTACTTCTAGTACTTCTGTTTGCAGATCTGTCAAAAGAAGACATTGAAAATAGGAAAGAAAACTTAAACTCTCAAGGGAGCAGTGAATTTGGAACCTAGGTATCTGCAGGATTACCAATTTGTGCAAATTTAGTGTTGAACAAAGCACATAGACTAATCTGGACTACACTCTTATCTTCAACACTACTGTGTTCAAAGTTTAGTGTAGATTACCAAATAATTGACAAATAACAATTACTAGTGGTAAGTTAGATATTTGTGTAGCTTACAGAGTTTTGGGCGATTGTGGAACGATGGGACAGGTTTCACTGGCATATAATAGGCTATATAATGGCCAAAGGTTAACAGTGTTAAAAATGTGATGCTTTAAACTCCCAGGCATTATGGGTTTACAAACGCTTAACAAATTTTATTCCATACAATTTTCCACTTGGAGGCAGTGTTAAGGGAATGTATCCCAGGTCGGGTCCATCTTTCTGCAAAGTTCCCATGAAGTGTTACAATATTTGGCTCTTAATGTCAAGATAGGTACAGGATCATAGGGGGTGAAGCAGGTAAGGTTAAGGTGCTTTCCATCATTTTTATACACCAAAAATACCTATTTCATACAATAGTCCCTAACAATTGTTATGCATAGGTGGCTGCAGAGACAGTAATAGCCTAGTCAGAAATACAGATAATCAGATGATAAAGTATATGGTTATCATATTTTGCATGAAGTTATACTAGTCTTATATTACCAGTAATAGGTCTGTCTGAGCCCACCCAAATACGTACTGTAATAAACCGAGCCCAGACCTTGAAACATTAATTTTAAATTCTGAGAGCTGTTCCACTGAAAACTATAGTATTCACAATAAATTTCATGTTATGTAGATAGGTAATCATAACTCAGAATGTGGTGTTCTTAACATCTGATACAGATTTCTGGACTAAAAGCATTTTGCTGCTTAACAAAAAGAACAGTAGTACAATTAAGTGAACCAGCCAGCCTTACCACAAGATTGCTAATAAGTGTTTTGTGTCCATGACACTGGTAACTAGAGCATCTAAATATTGTATGAATGGACATCACCATGTTTGGTTTCACTTTTTGTCATTTTAGTTTGTCCCCATCTCAGTCTCTTTGTCATCCTTCCATAAAGTAACTGTATGAAAATGTGGGTGGTTTGTCATATAATTCAGATACCTCTGAAAATAATCTCTTGTTGCCACTGGCTTGGTTTGCCTTGCTACCAACTAGTATCAGTTTGTTGTTCAGTAATGGCTTTTATACTCAGTGAAATTAAGATGTATGTAAGAATTCATGTGGATTTTCAAATGTACGTAGTAAACTTATTACTTATTGTACCTGTGCTTTTAAAAATATCTTGAGTGAGATCTGATTTTAAGTACTTATGACAAACTGAATAATGTTGTGATAGTTTCTGGCTTCACCACAAACTGTAAAAATTAATGGATCTAGTTTTTAGAAGTACCTAATTCTTTATCTTGTCTTCCAGATATGATATAGAAATGATGCGCAGAAGTGAATAGTTTCATCTATGCCTGGACTGATGTGTACTGCTTTGGGCCCAGAAATCAACCATTTCAGCCGGGCATTTGCAAGAAATTCTTTATATAGTCATCATGTCATAAGAAGATACTTCTCTCTACATAAGAACCACAATTGTAGCAGTAAAGCTGCTGTTTCTACCAAGGGATATGAGACACAAACCAGAGATTTAACTTTGAATACAAACAATGGTAGTGACAAACCTGCATCCAGAGTGAAGGTAAATACAGCATTTTAGTTTGCATTTCTTATTAAATGTATATAGATACAAGATTCCTATGGTGGTATTTAATTATGATATTATGTTATTATTATTATTATTATTTGCTGGAAGGAGACCTTCATTAATACAAGTTTTGTTGAAAATGATGGCTTTTTCAGCCACATTTATTTTGTATAGAAGTTTCTCTATTCTTTTTATTACTATTGACGACTTTTCCTCTGTACTCGGATTGGCTATAAGGTCCATAGAGGAACCCGCAAAAATGTGAGTCTGTGAATCCATTGTCTGTGAATAGCGAGGATTGACTGTATTAAGAATAATAGAGAAACTTCTATACAAAATAAACACGGCTGAAATAGCCATCATTTTTATGGAAATTATTATTAATTATTGACTATTATTATTATTATTATTATTATTTCTTAGTCATTTCTAGATGCATGGCAACTGACCTAATTGATTTGTTCTTGCTTGTGAGATGAAACCTGAGTAGGAGACCAAAAGGAATAGATGAAAAATTAAATGAATTAAGAGGTTGAAAGAGGAATACAAATGTTGAAGAAATGTAAGTCACACTAGTGGAGAGGAATTAATGATAATCAGTATTATATCATATGAAGCCAGGTAACAGTTAACAGGAAGGAAAGGGTAGCTAAACATCAGATTGACTGACTAATATACTCATGAGTAAACCTGCTTTTCAGCATTATGCCAAAGAGGGGAAGAAGAGATTCAAACCCTTTATTTTATCCACGACTTTCCCCTCCACCCCTCCAACTGGCTCAAATTTGTTGGAAGTTTAAGGCATAAAAATAGGTTGTTCTTCTGTCTTTATACCACTGCTTTATTCATGGCAAGTGGCAGTTCAGTTTTTAGGTTATATTTCAATCAGGAATAACAATTTGTAAAAGTAATACATTTATATATAGTAGAACAATTTAAAATATTGTTCTTTTCCTCATTTTGTTTAGGTTATCCTTATGCAAAAGTCACTTGTTTTGAAATCGTTGATGAGCCATGAAGGACCGGTTGTACATGATGCTCTCAGTGGTGCTGTTGTTGATGTGAGAGCAGATGAAGTTGTTGGGAAAGATGAGCCGACCCCAAGAAAGAAAGAGATTGAAGTGAAATTACGAGTGGAGCAATTACTCACAGATGCAAAATTGTCAATTAAGAATGCTTCAGACTTACAGGTAAGAGGTAGTGTGAATATTTGGCATATTTCACAATTTTAACATTCGGATAGGTTTGTTAATGTGTATTACTCTTTTGGTTTTTGTGTTAGGCTATTAGCTTAAAATTCAAAACATTTCTGTTGTGTATGGCCCAGATATAACATCAAGAACTATGGGGGCCAAGTCTTTGGTATACTGAATTTTGGGAAATTAGAAATCCTATTAGAACTGAACCATCTGTCAGTTGAGTTGGTTCTAGGGGTGCATGAATCATTAGAGTACCAGACTTCGGTCGTCTAGACTTTGTCTGAAGATATTTGAGACTGGGAATTTTGACAAATATATGATTGTTATTAAAACATATTAAGTGTTGTATGTTTGAGAAATTCTTGACAAATTTTTAGAAAGCTTTTTAATCATCAACTCTATTTTTTTTTAAGCCCTACGAAGATGTTGAATACGTAGAAGATCCAGAAAACAAGAAGAAGGTAAAACCAGAATTAGTTGGAGCACTCAGCCCAAATGCATTGGACTGGAGACTACAAAGAATTGATCTGTCAAAACTTGGCTCATACTATGCGTCTTTATCAAAAAGCAGACTTACAGGTAAATATGTTTAAGAGAGTTGGTGTCTTTGATGCTTCAAAAACTCATGTGCTTGTATCTCTTCATAAGTTCATGTATTTTAGGAAAAAACTTTTGATGAGAATTATCAGAAATTTATAGCGATTGACCAAAACTATTATTTAAGTATTATAATGGAGAAGATTTATATTATCAGGTAGCTTAACTGTTAGTTTAGTAATGGAAAGAAAAAGTGAGGCAGAAAAGCTGGTTACACATTAGTCAGAGTTTGAGAGGTAGATTGTCAGACATACAAAAAAAAAAAAATTTTTGAAAAGTTTGGGGAAAGATATATAACAATTTCTTTAGGTGTGTAGTTTAGGGAAATGAGTCATTGATAAAGATAACGGAAGGGTAAATAGAGAGCAAGTGAAAGAGCAAGATGTGAATTTCAAGGAAATACAAATTGCAGGTAATATGTAAATACTAGCAAGGTTTTAGCTGAGGGTTTAACACTAACACTGATGGCAGTAACTAACCAAGATTCTTGGTTTTTGTTCCTTCGTTTTCTTACCATCCTTCCAATTTTTTTCAGACATTTTAATGACCGTTGTTTTAAAGTATGAACAATCCATTGTATATTGACTTTCAAATTGTGTTGGATTTCAGGTCTGGTAGTTTTAACAGCAATGGCTGGTTATGCTATGGCTCCATCCCCTCTGGACCCCATAACCTTGCTGTATTGCTCAGTAGGCACTGGTCTTACTTCTAGTGCAGCGAACACAATAAATCAGTTCTTCGAAGTTCCCTATGATTCTCAGATGGATCGTACAAAAAATAGAATCCTTGTAAGAGGTAAGTGTTTGTTTACTATACTACTTTGCATATTTTGTGATGCTAATGATTGTTTATGCAGTGAGCTCATAAAAATTTGTCCAGTAGAAGCCAAGAATGCTGGGACATAGATGGTCTTTGTCATTTGTATTGACTGAATTATCATTCATTGTTTTATTATTATTATTATTTTTTTATTATTTTTTTTTTTTCAAAAATCTAGCACAGTCATCCTATTCAACTAGGTAATTTTTATGGTGTGGGGTTCTGGGTTGCATCCTGCCTACATAGGAGTCCATCACTTTCCTTACTATATGTGCACTGTTTCTAGTAGCACACTCTTCTGCATGAGTCTTGGAATTACTTCAGCATCTAGTTTTTCCAGATTCCTTTTCAAGGATCTTGGGATTGTACCTAGTGTTCCTAGATTATGGTTACAATTTCCACTGGCATAACCCATATCCTTCCTATTTCTGTTTTTAGGTTTTGATACGCCAATTCTTCTCTTTCTCTCTCATCCATTCTGGTGTCCCATGGTATTGCGACATCAATAAGTGATACTTTCTTCTTGATTTTGTCAATCAGTGTCCTGTCTGGTCTATCATCCCCTCTGTTTGATACGATAGTCCCAGAGGATCTTTGCCTGATAATTTTCTGTCACTCCTTCAGGTTGGTGTTCTTACCACTTATTACTGCAAGCTAGCTGGTGTGTCTTGCACAGACTCCAGTGGAGGGCTTTTGTTACTGAATCATGCCTCTTTTTGTACTAGTTCTGTGCAAGTGCCATTCATTCACTTATGTAGTTTATAGTGTCATTTTTCATATTGGACTTCCTGCATATGGGAGAGATATTTCCATTTATCGTTCTTTGAATATTTCTAGTTCTTAGGGCATGATCTTATGCTGCTGTTAGCATTGCTTCTGTTTCCTTCTTGGTTTTCCCCTCTAGCCATTGCCATGTTTCATCACTGGCCAGTTCTCTAGTCTGTCTCATACTGTCCATGCATTGGTTTGTTGTGCCATTCCTCAGTTCTATTTGTCATTCTTCTGCCTGTATATTTTTGGGTCTTCGACTACTTTTATCAGTCCTTCTTCCCATGCACTCCTTAGCCACTGGTTTTCAGATATTGCCCCAGTGCTTTGCTGTGGATGTTGACGCAGTCCTCTATGCTTAGTAGTCCTCTCCCACCTTCTTTTCGTGTTATGTATACATACTAGTCTGTCTGTATTTGGTCTTGGGTATAGTACTTTGTGTATTGTCATGTGTTTCCTAGTTTTCTGGTCTATGCTACGGAGTTCAGCATTTGTCCACTCCACTACTGTTGCACTGTATCTGTTTACTGGTATGTACTGCCCATGTGTTTATGGCTTTCATCATATTTCTGGCGTTGTTTTGACATTAGTGTTGCCTTAAGTCTCTGCATTATATTCTTTCCTTCATCCCTTGATCTTTTATATCCTCCCCTTCTATCACTCCCAGCTATTTGTATCTTGTCTCATCTGTGGGTTTGATGCTATTCCCATCTGGTAGCTTCGCCTTTTTGTATGTTGACCAAGGCACATTTTTTTATTCCGAACTCCATTACGTATTATTGTTTGTTGTGTATTGTTTATTGTTTATTGTGTGGTTGTGTATGTTGGTATTAGTATTTTTTCATATTTATTCATTATACTATTATTATTATAAATTTCTTCCATCTACTTATTATTATTATTACTATTATTATTATTATTATTATTTATTATTAAGATTAACCCTATTCATAAGGAACAAACCCACTAATGGGGCCATTGACCTGAAATTCAAGCTTAGTGTTCATTTTAAAAAGGTAACAGAAGGTATTGGAAAATACAGAAAAGAAAAACAGATGAATTAACAAATTAATAAATAATAAAAATGTGAACCTACATTAGGTGCATTACGGTCACATTTAGTATTGAAGTTAATGAATAAACATTGTCAAGCTTTGCTGTGTTTGCTCAAAAAATGTAGGATATTTCCTCCATTTAGCTCATTCTAAGGAACTTTGTTCTAGTATTTGTATATCTGATTTACATTCATTCTTTTTCTAGGACTAGTTACCCCTCTACATGCAGCGTGCTACGGAATGACGTGTGGGTTACTAGGCGTTTCGTTGTTGTATTTTGGGGTGAATGAATTTGCTGCCGTTTTGGGTGCACTTAATCTGTTTCTTTACACAAGTGTGTATACACCCTTGAAGAGAATGAGTATTGTGAACACCTGGGTTGGCTCTGTTGGTAAGTACACTGAAGTTTGTTCAAAATAACCAGAGATAAATTAGTTCCATATGAAAAGACCAGCAGTAATCTAATGTTTGGTTTTTACCTTAAGAAAAGGATTGAGTTCCAAGAGCTTTTGTATATTTTGTAATATATTTTTGGCACAGTTTTTAAGAGAAATAAAAATAATTGTGAAAATCTAATCATTACATTTGTCTTTGCATCTGAATGGGGTATTATCTTACTGAAGTTTAATTGGTCTGTGTCAGATTGCTTTCTCATGCTAACTTCATGATTGCGAGCCTTACTGATTAAGATCTTTATGGAAATATTATTCTACCTTAAATTATTTTTTTAACCAATGAACTGACTTAAGAAAGTAATGTGGTCTTATTGATGAAAATAATGTTATCACTACATGACTTTGGTAAATTAATTACAGCATCACCTTAACAGGCACTTTAAGGGCTGGCTTTTTGATGTGTCAAAGTTATTAAGTAACAGTCTATTACAGCCTGCACTAGAATATTTCCTCATTATCTTATAGCTAACAGCAATTCCACATCATTCCTAACCTAAAATAACCTGTACTTCACACTTAACATTCAATTTAAGAGACTAATAGAAGAATATATGACACTAAAATGGTAGCCAAGCAAAAAATAATGATAATGATATGGCTGATAGGCACAAAAGGAAATCAAGTATTGATACAAGTTGAAAACAGTAAAATGCCATATTATTGTTGGGAACTTTCTTTTCAGTTGGAGCAATCCCACCCTTAATTGGATGGGTTGGCTGTTCTGGTGAACTTGAAGTTGGAGCATGGATAATGGCAGCCATACTATATGGATGGCAGTTTCCTCATTTCAATGCCTTATCCTGGAATCTGAGGGCCGATTATTCACGTGCAGGTTACCGCATGATGTCTGTTACTAATCCAGGTAATGCAGTGAGCATACATGAATGTAATTGTTTGTACAAATTGTAAACTCTTAATCATAAACTTTTTCTGATATTCCCTTTATGGGGTTAGAATGATTTATTAGATGCAAGCTTAGGAATTTGATTTTTTATACTTTTTCCTCTTTCAGGCATGTGTCGCAGAGTTGCTCTTCGACATAGCGTGGGAATGATTGCCATATGCACTGCAGCTCCAATGCTTAATGTGACAACTTGGACTTTTGCGATTGATTCCTTGCCATTCAATGGATATCTGACATATTTAGGTAAGGATTTTGTTGTCAAATTCAGTATCCTGTTTCCTGTATCCCTCCTCCCGTATAGGCAGCATCCCTTTAGCCCCTAGCTGTAACCCCTTTCATTCCTTATATTGTACCTTCGTTCATATGAGTAGCCGAGAACCAGAAGGTGCTAAGCGCCATTTTTTAAAAAATAAGTAATTGCAAGTTAAAGTTAAAATAGTGTAGCTCGGTAACTATAATAGGTATTAACATGGGGTTTGTTGCACTTTAAAGCTAAAGACCATATTTTTTTTGTGTGTAAGTGTCAGAATTGTAAGTTTTTAGGAAAATACCAAAAATATAGACTAACATCAAAAATGATAAAAAACAACAACAATATCAACGGAAATACACAATAAAACGGTTCCAAATCGTGTAAATACACAAAACATATCAAAATCATTATTATGCCCATGTTTATTGGAAAATACCGAAAAATACCAAAAATACGTACAAAACATAGAAAATAATAAACAACAACAATATCAATGGAAATACATCCTTAAACAGTTCCAACTTATGTAAATACTTAGAAAAAAAGCTGAGAATCAGTATTAATATAAAAGTTTAAGGGAAAATACCAAAAAATAACCCAAAAATACTAATATACATACAAACATAAAAGATAATAAAAACCAACCACAATATTAATGTAAATGCACCGAAGAATAGTTCAAGATAATGTAAAAAAAAAAAAAAAAAAAAACGGTAATCATTGTCACGAAAGCACTGCAGAAATGCTGTAAAATAACGTAAAAAAATGATACATCCACGAGCGTATGGTTACAAAATATGTGAACCAACTGAACTGCATAAGTTTTGTTTACATTCTGCCGCATCCCGTGACGCTATGCTTCATGCATACTGATTGGCTTGAGAGGGCATATCGCGCTGTGACTGGCTGAGATGCCTACTCACTCATTGATGAAGCACTGTGATTGGCAACTGCTTTCCCGGGGAATCTGGACGCGATGCGAGATGACACCTTCTGGTTCGGAGAATTTAGCCGCCGTGCGCTACAAATTTTTGAGGCGAAACTTGCATTGACTTCCGAGGGGTTTTCAACCATATTGCAGGGCCAGAAAGTGCCAAATCCAAATTGAGAAAAACTTTTATGCCTATGATAAACCGTTTTCTGTGAAAATCTCGGTTTTGGTGGTGGTGGCACTTAGCACCTTCTGGTTCTCGGCTACTCATATTTTCTTTCTTCCATTCTTACTTTTCACCCTCCTAATAATTGTTTCATGGTGTAAGTTTGCAAGGTTTTCCTCATGTTACACCTTTAAAACCTTTTTACGTACTTTTACTGCCCTTTCAGCGCCGAGTAACCTCGTAGGTCCCAGCACTTCCCTTTGGCCCAAATGGTATATTCCACTTCCATTTTATTATTCCTTTTTACTCAGCACTTGAACTTAAAAAAAAGTTTCTTATTACTTAGTACGCTATTCCTTGATCTCATACTTCTTATAAGCTTACACTTTGGATTCTATAAATCATTGCCCATTCTTTATCAGTAATTATAAGTCAGTGCCTGTATGGTTCAGTATGAAGACAGACTATTTATCTTAAATTTCAATTCCAGCCTGGCGATTCTATCAAGATGGCGACAGTAAAAGCTCTCGAAAGTTGTTCATGTTCTCCCTCATTCACCTTCCGGCCTTAATGATGCTTATGATCATCAGTAAGAAAAATTACAGTAAAAAAAATGAAGTTGAAAATGTGGAAAAAGATTCAGACATAGTTATTCATATACCTGAGGGAACTGTTAGGTGAGTGGAATTGTCCATACTGTTAGGTGAGTGGAATTGTCTATCCAGAATGTTATGGAGCAATTAGGCGGTATTTATTGTACAGTTTGTGAATTGTACATCAGGTGTATGTTTATACAATAGTAGTTGATGAAAGTCCTGGGATATGCGGATGGTACAACTGGTGAACAAAAGTAATTCTAAGGTTTTCTATTCTTTCATAGGTTATGAAATTCTACCTCTGCAGTCTCTTGAAATATTTTGGAAACTTTTTCTTTTCTATGCAAAAATTTAGCCCCATATTGCAAGTCTTTATATAAGTTTAACAGATTTGAAGAGAAGCGTACTTGCTGAATTACAAAATGATCTGTTTTGTTTAATTGTAAGATATTGAATACTGTTGAAAATTTCTTGTTTACAATTGTATTATCTTAGCCCAAAGTTAATTCTCCAAGTAAGTTTGAGGTTGTTTATATTACTGTATGATAACCTCAAAGTCCCCTGCAACATGCTTTGTTACCAAATATGAAAATATTTTACAGTTTTTCTTGTAACATCTCTTTTATGAGTATGTACTATATTGTAATGGGAAGTTGTGTGTTTTTTTTTTAATAGAATTATTGTAATTCTTGAAGTGCATTTCATCAAAGATTCATAGATGGGAGACTTCTCAATATATTCTCACCTGATTGTTATTTCAATCTGTTTCCTAAGGGGTTATATTTAAGATGAGTAACTGGTTATCTGACATCGAGTAAAGTGGATATCTGACATTGTAAAGAAAATAAACATCTTGTCATGTTAAAAGTACTTCTGCAAACTTGCCATTTGTATGTAAATTTTGGAGAAGAGAAGTATTTCTAAATATATAACATTTCATGAAAGTTTGTATGCTAAACATTCCAGACTGCTGTGTTTTTATGACCATGCCAAGATTTTTTATGAAATTGAATGAAAGTCCTTTGATTACTGCCTACTGTACATAGATTCGTTATTTATGAGGTTTTACCTACCTTCATGAGTTTATGACATTGTTCAGTTGTTTTAATATAGTTGCGTAAACTGTGTATAAAATTGTACATTTAATAAAAGAATTGATTCCAAGTAACTTGTCATTCTTTTTTCAAGTTCATTTTCTTATTAAGATGTCTTTGGAGGTTAAGTACACTGTATACTTTGTGTGGTATACTGTAGGTAAAACTAGAGGTTCTTTAGAGGCCCTTCAACTCTACCTAGAGAGTTTTGCACAATCCCATTGGCCCTTACCACTTACCATAGTGCTTTGCGGAACCCCTATAACCCAAAGAACAGAGCTTTGCAGTCCCTTTGGCCCTAACTACAGAACTTTGCAAAGTCCCTTGGCCTTAACTGCAGAGCTGTAGTACAAAGTCCCTTGTCACTAACTAAATCTTTGTTGAGTCTATTTAACCATACTGTAGAGTGTTGCAGAGTCCCTTTGACCCTAACTACTACAAGGCTTTGCAGAGTTCCTTTCACCTTGATCACAGACCTTTGCAGAGTTCCTTTGACCACAACTAGAGATTTGCAGTACTTTTGGCCCTAACTACTATAGTGTTTTGTAGAGTCCTTTTGGCCCTAACTATAGTGTGCTGCAGAGTCCCTTTGATCCTAACTATAGTGCTTTACATTCCCTTTGACCTTAACTACAGAGCTTTGCAGAGTCCCTTCGACCCAAACTAAGCTTTCAAGAATGGGCCAGTGGAACTTATAAGAAGGTCAAGCAAAATAAAATAAGTATATATTAAAAATGAAAAAGGAGGAAGGCAAATAATTTAACTAAAATTAAAACGATGAAATGAGAGAGAGAGAGGTGGGGTGGGGGAAACACTGTACTACACAAGCCGATAACCATATCTATATAACACATTTCCCAGCAAGTCACGCTGGTCTTAAGCTGGCCAAAAAATTTCCCCAAATTACTTAAATAACCCGTAGTAGTGCCGTTCTTTGCAGCATCCCTTCGGTCCCCAGCTGCACCACCCTTTCATTCTTTTTAATGTACTGCCCTTCATATTCTCTCTTCCATCTTACTGTCCACCCACTCGTAACAATTGATTCATAGTGCAGCTACGAGGTTTTCCTCCAGTTACATTTCAAACCTTTTCACTGTCAATTTACGTTTCTGCGCTGAATGGCCTTTTTGCCCCAGTGCTTGGCATGTATGCCTAAAATCTGTAAATCAATCAGTTTTAACAAAATAATCTAAGAGAAATGATTATATCGCCTGAATAATGAATCTCAAAATCATTGAGAAAAAATCTTTTAAAAAGAGACGAGGGCTATGTGAAAGTAAATATGCAATGTCCTAAGCACTTTTCACACAATGATAATTTTATTGAAAATGATAGTTATTTCTTTAGCTTGTATATGAAAACTTAAAAAATCTACAGTAATACACTCGTGATCTGTGGCGTTGAACACCAATTATGAAAGACAAGACCGATTATTATACAACAAAGTACCAAGGTCAACAAAGCCCTGCGCCCAGAATTTTCGACAGAGATAAGGAAGAAGAAGGCACTCAGTTACCGTCTGCTTCATAGATATAAAAGCCTAGATGCCGCATCGGGCGCTAGCTGAATAGGCTGGCGCACGTCATCAGGCCCGCCATCTTGGGGCGGTAATTCAAACAATGCAGCAGGCTGCAGTATATGACGTTTTTTCGCCACTATTCGCTTAATATTGCACGGATTTTCTTCTCTGATGGCTCGTTACAAAGCTTAAACCATAATTCCCTACAAGGATCTAATAAAATAAAGTTGTTCCTTATTGTTTGAAAGTTAACTTACAATGACTTTGTTTTAGCAGGTAGGGGGAAGGGGGCTAGTTGTACACAAATGTTAATATTTACCCATAACTATTGCTGTAAACAATAATTTGAAATGCTGTGATAAGACAGCCTACGAAAAAAAAATGGTTAAAACAATATTGTTTAAGGGCCATTAGGTCAATAGGGTAAAATGTTGGACACTAATTTGATGTTTCTAGATTTCTTTCACTGCATTATAGCTATGTAATATTAGTGTTAATCTGGTCCTTGTAATAAGAACTAAATGGCCAAGCAAGGCACATAATGCGTTTTTTTGATGCTTTGATATAGCCTGCTGATTTCATATCAATGCATATAGATTATCATTACAATGTAGTATCATTAAACTGTTGGAAACAGCAATGAAAAAAAAAACTTGTTTAAATTGCTGGGAATATTATAAATAAATGCACAGATGTACAATAAATGTTATATATACATTCGCCAATGTAAGAACAAATATCATGAAAATAAATCATTGTGCAATACATTTTGAGAGTTGTTACTTCAAAGTATAGGCTTAATGACCCATAAGGCCACCCACAGCTTTAAATTTATACATGTGTGACCAAACCAATGAACAGTTAGCTGAAAAAAAATTAGACTGGCCTTATGATTGTGGTCTAGGCTGAAAGGCTCGGTGGGGGGGGGGGACGGTTACTATGACCGGGTATACAGGGTTGCTCGTCAGGATTGGCTCATTTTGGCAATTTTGGTCTATAGAAGTATAGAGATGGTCCAGGCCCTTATCCCAAATAGGTATAATAATTTGGGTCCTTGACAACACAGGTCTAGAGATGAGCTATATTGAAACTGTTAATGCTTGCCATACTGAATATATCTTAGTCTGAGCAAATTAAAAGGTAGTTTTGTGAAAAATTTAAGTTCTATATAAATTATTTCACCATATAAAATTAGGTCTAGAGATAGGTCACTTTGCCACTAGACGAGGTCTCTTGATACCCGCTAAATGTTCCAAAGCCAGGTCTAGAGGTCAGAATTCACTGAGGAGCATCCCGTTCCAAAAAAATGGGAAGAACCCACCCACCCAGGCTCAAAGGAGCAGGCAGAGATGCAAAGGCTAGATAACACAGAAATCCTAGTTATTCTAGGGCCTACTGTAGTTTATTTTAGGCTCAACCCTACAGTTTTTATGACTTAAACTTGTAGGCCTGTGCCAAAATTATATTGGGGGTGGGGGATTTTTTAACAGAGCACTTCGAGAGACAAAGATTTTACTTAAGTTGCACAGATCCATAGCTGTAGGCCTACTTTAGTCATCTGTCTTATCACAGGATTTCAAAGTTATTGTTTACAGCAATAGTTATGGGTAAATATTAACATTTGTGTACAACTAGCCCCCTCCTTCCCCCTACGTGCTAAAAACAAAGTCATTGCAGTTAACTTTCAAACAATAAGGAACAACTTTATTTTATTAGATCCTTGTAGGGAATTATGTAAGCTTTGTAACGAGCCATCAGACAAGAAAATCCGTGCAATATTAAGCGAATAGTGGCGGAAAAACGTTCATATACTGCAGCCTGCTGCATTGTTTGAATTACCGCGCCAAGATGGCGGACTTGTTGACGTATGTCCGGCCGGCCGAAGCGGCATCTAGGCTTTTATATCTATGGTCTGCTTGTCGTCGGCTGCTCTCACATCAACAACAACAACAACAACACAGACAGACTCCACCATGGCCGGAACAATCCCTCGAAGAATAGGGAAACTCGTCCCCCAAAATACGTGCTTATTACTATGTGACATGCAAGAGAAGTTCCGGAATAGCATCCAGTACTTCCCCCAGATCGTCGAGGTGTCCAACAGGCTCCTGAGGGCGTTTAAGCTCCTGGACTTACCTGTGGTTTGCACGGAACAGTATCCCAAGGGTAAGCTTTAACCAATTGGTTTGACGCACCTACTACTATACCTATACCTTTACGTACCAGCCTAATGTTGGCCAGGAAAAATCTACGGTTCAGTAATTTGTGGGGAACTTAATACTATCCTATACTACAATACCTAGCCTACTTCCCGTATAGAGATACCTACCTAGTACCTAGCTACCTAGCCTAATGTAAAAACACGAGGCTTAGTACCTAGCTATTCCTCGATATAAGTTACATTAGGATAAACTAAGGGTAAAACTGTCAAATTTAAGATACTACTACTGCTGCTTAGTAACCCCCAGTCGCAAAACTGGATTTTTACTGCCTTTTCTTTTTGTGTTTGTTTGTGTTTTTGTCTAGGTATTGATACTAATGATAATTGCTGTCTTTTCTTTCTATTTTTACATTAATCCCCAAGGATCCAGTAGTAAACATCACGCTAATATCAGGCTATACATGAACTGGTAGTTACTTTATCAGAGGGGCGCATGGGGGTCAGTGCTGTCTGTTCATCTCACATGTGGTGCACTGTAGGCATTAGTATTTACCTAAGGTTCTTTGCAGTATTCTTTTTGGCCCCCAGCTGTAACCCCTTTCATTCCTTATACTGTACCTCTGTTCTTATTTTCTCTCTTTCATCTTGCTTTCCAACCTCTTCTAATAATTGTTTGTTCCGATACGTAATACAAACCATCGGTCCTTTAACAATAGGAAGTAGCTAGCGGCAGCTGGAACGGTCGTAAGCTTCGAACAAGGGGAGAACGGTAGTTAACTGCTTGTCCGACAGTCGCGCGCCGCGCGACTGGGAGGTAAACAAATCACTTTTGCTTTCGGCCGCGGGTGTGAAGGACGTGTTCGTCATCGCTCTCTGCCCGCTTCATCGTCGTATGCTTTGTTTTTTTATATTGTGTTTTCTACTAATAGTTTGTTTGACTTGAAAATGAAACTGTAAGTACACTGTTTTCATTTTCATACTTTAATTATGAACCAACATGGAGTTATCGCCGTAGATGCGGCGATTGCTCTCTTTTCATGAATTGAAAAATGTAAGTACTCTTTTCATTATATTTTTGCCCCTGTGCGTTCGTTACCGAGAGTGTGATTGCGCTCGGCACGAGCCTTTTAATTTTGTATAATAGAATGCAATGAAGTGGATTCGCAATTGCAAATATTCTTTTCATTTTCATTTATTATTTGCATTGAAATTTATTTGGATCAATTTTCGTTCTTACCCAGGGAATTGATCCTTACGATTTTTTTATGTGAAAATGAAATCGCAAGTGCAGTATTCGTGTTTCATTTTCATATATATTTTATGATAGCATCATATTATTGGATCAAGTTTCCGTTCTTACCCGGGAATTGATCCCCATTTTTTTATGTGAAAATGAAATCTCAAGTGCAAGTATTCTGTTTCAATTTTCATATATATTTTAGATACATCATATTATTGGATCAAGTTTCCGTTCTTAAGGGCGGGAATTGATCTGTTTCTCCTTTTAAGTTCTATGAAGTGAATCGCAAAGGGCAGTAATTCTGTTTCATTTTCATATTACTTTTCACTGCTGTGCGGGGGTAGGGGAAGCGAAGGTCTGCCAGGAAGTCGTCGGAAAGCTCTCCCGCGACTCCCTTGGTATCCGATTCTTCGTCTTCCTTCCTGCCCCCCGCCGCTCAGCTTCTTCATTGTATTTTGTATTTGGGTCTTCCTTGCGCGGGGTGGGCATGTCTTCCCCCCCGTGCGTGAGGGAACCCCTCTTACTAATCTATCTATGTTACCGCAGGTGCTACATCCGTGGGGAGACGACCTTGGATAGATGTAGATCCTCACGAGGTTTGTACTCGTCGTCGGGGGCGAGAGTGCTCCCGCAACGAGCCCTGTGTAACGTGTATGCATTGGTCGAGGCGCAGTGGGTGCTGTACGAGGGCAGGAAGAGACTTAGGCCGCCCAAGAAGTCATCGGAAAGTACAGTGACTCCTTTGGTAACGGACACTTCGTCCTCTTTCCTGCCCCCCTGCGGGGGGGGTAGCGGAGTCCTTCTCCTCTCTCGATCCGTCGAGTGTGGAGGAGGGCGCCCGCTGCCCGGACGTCCAGTTGTACTCGGGGTCTTCCGTCCGCTCTGGGTGGGGTTGTTCTCCCCCCAGGCGCGAGGAAGCCCCTCTAACTAACCCGACTGTCGCTTCCGCCAGGTGTGCCATCAGCGAAGGACGACCTGGGACAGGTGTGGGAGTCGCTGGGACTGCAGTGAGTGCCGAGCATACAGGGGTTTATTCAGCGGTTGGCGGGGTCGGCCAGTGGTCACTCATGGTACGGTAACCACTACAACAACCACAATCTCGACACCAGCATATGAGATGCCAACCGCACCTGGTTGAGTGTATACACACCACATGTCATGCCGGTAACACCCACGGCTGCAATCCAGAACCAATTCCTGCCGTGCCAGAGGACGGTTGCCACCGCCACCTGGGTTCTTTGTATTGCCGACCCCGGACTTCCGCTGCCCAAAGAGTACCCCCCTGGACCTGCCGCCAGTGCCGAGGATGACGGTAGCTGCCGACAGGACGCCTGGCTCTCCCTGTGGTACCTGCCGTGCCTGCCGTACCTGTTGCTGTCCCAGCCGCTCATTCCCTTTCAGATCAGGTGCCGGCTGCTCATTCACTTTCAGATGTTCCTGCCGTTCCTGCTGTTCCTGGACCTGTTCCTGTTGTTCCTGCTGTTGGTGGTGCTGTCACAGTCTCAGGTCTTTCCGGACAGGTGCAGTCGGGCCCTGTTGCTTCGGCAACTGCCCCGGCTCCCTCCTGGATGGAAGACCTGACGTCTGTCCTGCGGAGCCTGGCGAAGAAGAAGAGGAAGAGGAAGAAGGTGTCGTCGTCGTCTGCTGCCTCTCCTTCCCCTTCGACTTCTAAGGCCAAACAGCCGAAGAAGAAGAAGGTTGCCTCCTCCCCCCCTAAGAAGACTCCTTCGGGATCTTCTAAGGGCCCGGCTCGCTCAGGCGAGTGGGGAGCTCTTCTGCTGGTCCTCCTGTTTTCCTTCGGGAACGGGGGGCCCGTCGCTTCTTCTGCAAAGAAGAAGTCGACGGGGACCAGAGGTGCCACCAGCCTCGGCTGGTGCGTCCTCACCTGGTGCTAGCGGTTCTGCCGCTAAACCAGGTTTCCCGTTCTCGGCCCGCTTCTCGTTCGCGAGAAGCACCGAGTGGAAAGCTCTTCCAAAGAAGACCGTCCAGCCAAGTTTTGACGCCCGAGCTCGCTCGCCGTCAAGACAGCGGCGCGGAGCAGAAGACTGGTGAGAGTCGTGCACACGACTCTCGCCAGGCCAGTGGACGCTCTCGCAGCGATCAACTGGCTGCTCGGGCTGACGTGACGGTTCGCCTGACCAGCCACGGGTTGAGGCGAGGAAGGAGTCCCCGCGGCGCCGGTACCAGCCACGGCTGGTACCAGCGGCTCGACGCGCCGAGAGGACGCTGGCCGGTCTCGACGCGACAGAGAGCCTAGCAGGTCACCCGTCCGCCGCTCCCGATGGGACCGGGCGGAGACGGTGACCAGCGGCAGCTCGCCTGACGCTAGAGATCGGTCTCGACGTTCTCAACCGAGCCAATCGCCCCAGGCGAGCGGCAAGGCTAGGCCTGCTGCTCGACCGTCACCGCGGGTTGACGATCAGCAGCAGCCCTCCACGCACGCTGGTCCTGCCAGCGAGCGAGGGGGGAGCGTCAGGTCTGCCTCTCCCGTACCTTCAACCTCCTCGGGCTATACCGGGAGGAGCGAGGTACCGAGGAGCGATCACGAGAGGTGCGCCGCTCGTGACCCAGCTATGACGCCGTATGGACCAGGCACGGTTCCAGGACCGACCAGGACATACGCGCAGTAGATGGGACGACCGTCAGGGGTCTGCCGCTGTTCCTCCTTCTGAAGGAGGAGTATCTCGGGATCTGTTTCTTGTTGGAGGGACTGGACGGTCCTACTCCGCAAGACACCCGGTACTCCCGAGATACAGAGGAATTTGCAGAAGTCATTAAGCTGATTCGTCAGCATAATGACCTTGCGGAAGGATTGCCGCTCCCACAGCCAGGGGCCCACACGTCTCTGCTCGAGTCGTTTTGGGGCCCGAGAGGGAACCCAAACCGACGGTGGGTCTGCCGCGATCGGAACTTGCCGATTCTGTCTCGAAGAACCAGAGTCTCTCGTCTCCGGACAAGAAGGCTCTCTCAGTTTCTGGCCGGTCGATCAAGCTACTTCCACCTCCTCTACTGCGACAGCGGCGTTTCTACGTGTCTTCGGACACCGTATTTGAATACTCCTTTGGTCCTCCTGAGAGGTTTCGACCTCGACGAGGACTGGAATGAGTCGGAGGACGGTATCGGCTCTCTCCTGTCAGGTGTCGATCAGCCCCACCCAGACGACGTTCACAGTGGCGGCAGACCCTTACCTACAGTGAGAGTTCGTAACCCTCCGCGGGAAAACGTTTTTCTCCTGACGATACGTTTCCCAGACTCTGAGAGGCCATCGCCGCAAGGCGATGGCTGTTCCTACTCTTCTCCAACTGCTAGTTCCACTGGGAAGGCGAGCGAGTATCAATTCCTCCCCCATTCCCTCTCTCCTTACGGTTACGAGGGAAAAGGGGAGGGAGGGATGCTAGAGACTTCTCTGTAGGATCCCCACGTTCGGGACTGCGCTACCGGGGGGACTTCGGGTCCTACCTGACGTAAGCCCCGGCGTTGAGGAGGAATCCTGCCCCATTCTCGATTTCTACGGGAATCGAGAGGACCACCAGCCGATATCGTTTGACGAATTCGGTGGGGGTTTCGCAGACTGCTTAGAATTCTACGGAATTTCTAACGCATTCAGTGTTCGAGTTTTACGATCTCCAAACATTTACGCGAGACCATGGTCCAAAGTGAGCGAGACGAGAATCCCCGATATACACGATAATCGGGAACCTCGCCTATGCTCGAATTCCTCCTGGAATTTCTAGCATTGGGAAGAAGACTGCTGCTGAAGAAACTATCTCACAGTAGGCGACCAACCTGGACTAGAGAAGATCGGACGGGAATATCCAGTTTGGCTTGAACTATCGTCTTAGTATTCTGTTCACCATTGAAGCTTTCCTTCGAGGAAGACTTCTCCTTCACTCTCTTGATAGAGATCGAAGGTGGTCGATCTCCAATCCTTATTTGTTTTTCTTGAAGGAAAGAATTTAGGATGGAGATCGTTGTTCAGAATCCTACAAATATACTACGTATATTAACCTCGCGACATGATTCTACTAAGCAGTTGAATGGTCCGAGGGGTAGGCGCATATCCTAGTTAAACTACGGATTGCGACTTATAAGAGAAGTATTCTAATTGAACTGCAACTCGGGGTTGCCTGCAACCTCCCAGGAGTTTTCAGTTTCAATTTTATATACTTATGGTTTTGTCACGACAACACCATTTCAACTGTTATATTTACCGAAATTCAGTTTCGCATAAATATAATTATTGCCCTCGAGCATATCTTTTATGCTCGGTAGTATAGCCGAACGCATTCCTTCGTGGAATAATGGATTACCTGGCAACTCAGGATGACGAGTCAGCGAGAGCTCAGGCTCAACTACTGCGTATTGAACTGCCTGATAGCAGCTCAGTATCAGCCGGGCCTCCGATATGCACGGTCATGTATCGTCTCTCTCTGCCCTGCTTTGATTGACTACCGAACCGTATCTCTGCCCAACAATCATGGACTTAGGTCTCTGATTAACGGGGATTCTCGCAATAATGAAGGACCCATCTACTGCTGTGACGCTAGATTCCATCGCCTTCGACATTGCGAGAATTTTCAACAGAGATATCTCTTGGACTCTTTCATCTTTCTGTTTACCGCACGGTAACAGAAGTCTGTACAAGTCTCCCGCTGCATCGCACTGCGATAATGCGAATGATTTTGCAGACATCTGAGTTTGTCTTCAAAATATCTCTTATTCGTAGGTGTACAATTGTTCATTGTTCAACCGAATTACGAGATTTGTTAGAAGACAGCGCCCTACTCTCCGACCTGACAGCTCTACTCCAAATGTTCAGCCCATGAGAAGCAGTTCTTCAGGCGGCTTTCCCCTGTGTTTTCATTACTGAAGAACGCCCCGCTTTCATTGCAACTACGACTTCTCACCGGACAGCAATGAAATAGCGGTTAGCGTTTTCAGTCATTTGTAAGCACAGGTTATGAATCTTGAGAATCCTTCTCTCGATTCATCTGTGAAGACGTAGGTTGCATTCAATATCTACCTTCGTCTTCAACGGTACATAGTGTTGTTTCTCCTTAGCTGAGATTCAACAACCATGAGATGTTTTACCTTCAGGGACCTCGGTCTCTAGAAGGCAATTGACTTTCGCCTGTTGGGCACATGCCTTAAGAGAATCATCACCTTGCTGTCCGGCATTGGTGACAAACAAATACATTATTTGTTTGGTGGGTTCTCTCGGCATAACCCTTTAAAGGCGAAGGTCACGTGACTTACTGGATGCTTTGACAACTTGCCTCCTACCGAACGCAGTCAGTCGGCAGCTGTCAGAGCTGGTCCGAGTCAGTTACGAACTACGCTGTTGACTTAGTTCGGTTGTTACAGAGCAATCATTACTTCGTTTTAATAGCTTGTCACAGTACCCATACCATTGACACCCACCATGGAGTGTCGGTGTCCTATCCACTACCGAGAACTTCGCTGCATGGGGATAGGAGGATGCGAGAGACTTCGTGGCAAACGGACAGACCAGTATGGGTACTGGACATCACCGAAGTAGAGAAGAGGGATAGGTCATGCGACTATTTCCTTCTTTTCCTCTGAGGAACTGCATGACTTCTCCTGCGAAGTCAAAAGCATCCAGGAGATGGGGATCCGTGACGCTCGATTTCGTACCGAACTTCGTAGCGAAGACTCAGAACCCTTCGGTCCCTGACGATTGGTTCGAGTCGTTCACAATCCCCTCCCTAATGGACTTCACCGCCTTCGATGCGAAGGAGATGCTGCCTTGTCCGCAAGAACTTCTCCGTGGCGCAGGTACAGAAGGCAGGGGTATCTGGTCAACCCAGACCACATGCCCTTCCTTCTACCTTCGGGATATTGCCCACAGGTCCTTGGATCTTTTCCTTGGGACCCGTGGTGGCTGCTCAACACGTTGTAGCGAACCCAGACCCTCGCAGGCTGAACAGCATCGATCTGGTGTGACCATAAGGTAATGGATGAGTGAATGAGAGTGTGACTGGCTCCTCTTCCCATCTTTTTCTCCCCTCTACCTGTGGTTGGTTAGCGGGAGGGACACGGTCGTCACCATGCTGGATAAGGACAAGATGCAGGTGAGCTACTCAACCGAGCCCCATCCTATCCCTTTCACTAGGGATAGGAGCGTATATCCACCACTTCCTCCAACAAGGGGGAGGAAGTGGATGCCAGCTTGAGACAACCCATACTTTATGTTGCCTCTTGCAAACAGGAACAAGTTCTTGCTTGCTGGTACGAAGAGATACGCTTGCCTCTCTTCTTAGTACTCGGCCCAGAGGTCTGACCATTGATCCTGCGGTGCACACCCCGATCAATTGGACAGAGGCTTGGATCCCTCCCTCCCTCGCTCTTACGACCAGGGAGGCATTCCAGGGATATGGACGAACACCAGTCTGTTCATCAAAAGACTCAGATCCTCCCACCAAGAAGTGAGTCTTCCTATTGTTAAAGGACCGATGGTTTGTATTACGTATCGGAACAAATGACAATTTGTCGAAAATTGCATTTTTCCTAACTATACAAACCTGAGGTCCTTTACATATAGTCCCCTCCTCATGCCACCCCTCACTCTGCGTATTTTGCATGGGCCAAAAGCAAAAGTGATTTGTTTACCTCCCAGTCGCGCGGCGCGCGAATGTCGGACAAGCAGTTAACTACCGTTCTCCCTTGTTCGAAGCTTACGACCGTTCCAGCTGCCGCTAGCTACTTCCTATTGTTAAAGGACCTCAGGTTTGTATAGTTAGGAAAAATGCAATTTTCGACAAATTGTCATTTCAGTGTTTCAGCACTGAATGACTTCTTAGGTCCCAGCGCTTGGCCTTCTTCGTAAATTGTATATTATTGTGTGTATTCCAGAGGGGTGCAGTACTAGTCTTCAGTTTTACCAAACTTATTTTCAAAGACAAACTATTTGCTCTACATTAGACAACATCAGCAACTTAGTTAATTAACCTGGCCCAGCAACTGTCCTTAATGCCAAGTTAGGTTAGGCTAGCTTATTTTTACTAGCCTTGCCCTCACATTACTACTACTTAGGATAGTGCTAACCTCCAATATACAGGTTGATATCCAATCCAAAGCTATTCCATAGGCTAGACCTCTCCTATGAGACCCATGCTATGATAGGCTACGTGTTGTGGTTTGCCAAGATTTGGCTTCATTCATCATGGCTCCTGTCCCTCTGATTGTGACAGTCTGACTTGGCAAGGCTGAAGTTCTGTACTATCTTTCTCTGCTCTGTTGCTTATTTACAGAATATGTCTAGCATATGTTAAGATAATTGATAAATATTTGGAAAGCCAAAAAGGAAATAATTTTCTGACTGAGGCTATTATATTATGAATAGCAACTTTATCAATGCAGTTTAAATTGAATTAAAAGTCGAGTCCTTGATCCTTGTCAACTCTCACACTTGATTGTATGGTGGTACTACTGAATGGTTGCAACATGGCTGTGCCACCAAAATGGCAAAGGAAACGTACAATTATTGAACACTTTCACTCAAGTATGGTTAAACACATTTTAATTTTAAGGTCAAAATTCAAAGTATTTTACAAGCAAAAGCTCTAGAGGGCCTCTTATACAATGAAGAGAGAAAATTTGATTTTAGTAAACAATTATATGAATTTTGTACTCATTTTTGACATCATATAATGCATGGTATCATATAAGTAAATAATGGTTGAGTTGAGTAATTGATTGTAAAGTATCATATTTTTCGTAATTTTTTTTTACTTCTTCATTGTTTCCAGGTTTAGGAAGCACTGTACCGGAGTTGGGGGTCACAGAACATGACGTTCCAATTTTCGATAAAACAAAATTTTCCATGTGCCTTCCACCTGTGCAGGAAATCATCAAAGATAGAGAGGTTTGTTGACATTAGTGTTTATTTCCTTCAAATTATTCTTTTTAGTTTTTTATAATAGAAAACTACTGAGATGGCTATTTGTCTGTCTGTCCACTTTTTCTGTCTGCCTTAGATCTTAAAAAATACTGAGGCTAGAGAGCTGCAAATTAGTACATATGTTGATCTTCCACCCTCCAATCATCAGACATACAGCCCTCAACCTCAGTAGTTTTTTTTTATTTGATTTTTATTTAAGGTTAAAGTTAGCCATGATCATGCGTCTGGGACTCCTATAGGTGCCAACAGCACAAGCCAGTGGAACCAAAGGCAATCTTGGCATTTAAATTTTTTTTTTTTTTTTTTTTTTTTTTTTTTAGACTGTCCTTAAAACAGGCACTCCATTCTTCTAGTGGGGGAGAGAACCAGACTGGAGTTGCACTCAGCCCTCATCCAGGCAGAATCCTCTTTCTTCATAGTAGACTCATGTAGGCTTGTAGACTTTTTTTCCGGTCCCAGTAGAGGTTGCATGGGCCTTCCCCTACTTCGTGACTTTCATAGCTTTTGACAGTTTAGCTTGTGTTCATGCTAGTCTGACTGGTGTGAGCAAGCTACATAACTGAGCACATGTCTGAGGGTGAAATGTACAATCTTTTCTCTCTTTGAGTGGGTGGGTGTCAATTAGGGCATAATCATTCATCTCTGGGAAGATGATATTTGCTGAACCCTTCCAAAAGTATGGTTCGACAAGGAATAAAATTGTGGCATAGGACCTTATCAACTTCATGCTCTGGTTACATGAGGTTATATAGAAGGTTAACAGGAACCAGCCTTTCCCTTTTTGTGAACATAACCAGGGAGCTGGGAATTTCCAGTTGAAGGTGACAAGGAACATCTTTCCAGTTTCTTGCCCTAGATACAGACTGTATAGTATGTGGCAGAGGTTTATAGCTTGAACTGATTTCCATCCCGGTAATTGTCCCAGTTTGCCAAAAGAAAAAGTGTTTGGGCAGTACCCTGTCCTTTCACTTTCCTGTCACTAATTAGTGTTAACTAGCTTCAGGCATCAAATCAGCTTTGCGTACATGGGGAAAAATACAATTTTTGTTGTTAAATATTCTGAGGTTAAAACTATAAATCTTAATGGGTGATAAAGTTAATTAGATTCTTTAAGACCAATATTGAACTCAATAACAACCTTGTTTTGAATTGTATATTATAAAATATTGAAGTTCATAAAATTTGATATACTTAAATGTTTCAAGGCACCTTGTTGTGAAATTAATGAATGCTACACTGTTGAAGATGGTGGTGAGCTATTTTCACTTGCTTAAAACTGGCTTAGGAACATTCTGTGAGACATGAAGGAATTAAACAGTTTTATTACCATATTTGTTAAACTTGCAGCTGAATGTTGAATAGTGTTAAAATAGTTTTGTTCAGTTACTGCTCTTGAAGTTTGAGAAGAAAAGGGAGTAAAGTTGTTAGTGCTTAATGTTGGTGAGGTCATTGTATAGTAAACTGATTCATTCTGAATACTAGTTTACTGTATGGGGTAAAAAATTGTATGAAAGTCCTGCAATGATAAATTCATTACTAATTTAATGTCATGCATTCTGTATGCAGTATGTCAAGATATGTTTTGATTCTCATTTTCTTTTTTCTATTACAGGTAAAAGCCATTGTGCTCTGTGGTATTGAATCCCATGTGTGTGTGCAGCAGACTGCTCTTGATTTCCTCGAGGCAGGGTTAGATGTCCATTTGGTGGTAGACGCATGTTCCTCCCGATCCATGGTAGACAGGTAAGTTAGGACTGTCAAACCACTGTACGAATTTTTTCATTGAGAATTTCTTTTTTGTGATTGTAGTAGTTGTCAGGTGAATTTATAGATACCCACTTCTTTCACTTAGCAAGCCTGATGAGATTCATAAAGCTTGTGGCTGTTAATCATCTTCCAAGATTGATTGGCTATTTCATGTATGTTCAGAGCCTTTTGAACCTTCACCGATGATGAGTGATAAGTAAAATAAGTTTTTTATTCTTTGTATTATATAATTTTATTCCTGTTTGTCCAAATTAACAACAAAAGCAAGTCTGTAGTTGTGAATCAAATAATGCTTCTAAATCGATATTTTCCTCTTCCCAACTTGTTTGTTAGCAGCCACGAAGCAGAAAGGACAGAATCTTGCTTTTAAGCGTTTGCATAGAGTTAGGCAAAGGGGATTTGTGAGTGAGAGCTAAATTAAATATTATTTTGCCACAACAGTCAGCTGCCATCTTAGCTGGATATTAGTGCCCTGTTCATGGTGCTCCATTTTGCAGTGGTGTAGGTAGGGGTTGGTCCCCATGGATGAAGATTGCTTTGGTGAGAAACCATAACACCTCTAATCCAATTAAAGAGAAGGCTGACATCAAAACGTTAATGATGACAATGGCTTGTTACCAATACAGTTTTATGTTAAGAATATTGGTCGTTATACATCCAAGAAAAGCAGCCTTGAAATTCAGTGTTCTTTCTTTCAGGATGTATTCATTTGAGAGGATGAGAGATGCCGGTGCTTTCCTTACCACAAGCGAATCTGTGATTCTTGGGTTAGCTGGTGGATCTTGTCATCCATCTTTCAGAGCCCTACAGAAAATAATTTGGGAATCCGCACCGGATACTGGTCTTCTAGCAGCACGTCAACAGCCACTTGTTGCTGCCATTACAGATGTCTGTGGCCCAAAACTTTGATTGTGCTTATGATAGAAATTTATATTTGTTTATGTTTCATTGCATGAAATAGATAAGGGATTCATACTGTCTAACTGGACAGATTTTGCATTCTAATTGATATGTTAAATCTGAAAATTATATATATTTTCAAGTAAATATATTTGAAATCCTGTGTGTAGCTTTTCCTTCTGTGCCTTGTGCAGTGCACTGCAGACAATTCTAAGGGCTGTAGGAAGCATTTCTTTGATCCCCATCCTTCCCCTGGTTATTGACTATATAGGTTCCTCAGCTGTACGGTAATGGTGTTGTTGAAAATACACTTACAATTAGGAGGGTGAGATGGAATGGCAAATTTTGCCCTCAGAATTCAACCATCGTCAAAAATAGGACCCTAATGGTGGGTCTGATCTCAAAGCACCCCAGTTTAATCATATGAAATTAGACAATCTGATACAAGGTAATTATAATTGCAACTGTAATTAACAAAGTATATGTCCAAGCCAAACTGGTGGAAATTCTTCTGATAAGCGGATGAAGATGTCTTACTACAGGTAAGACGTCACCCGCGGAAATATTTTGAAAGCAATGAAAATTTTCAAATTCCCTTGTGTTTTTCTGACTTATGTGGCACAAGACCATAATTTAGCTACGCTAAAATACCAACACTAGTTCAAAAGACAGCCTTCCTCCTTTGACAACTGAAAGATGACGGAAAGTATAAGAAGGGGAGGTGCTTAGTGACGTCACTCATAGCTATCTAATGAGGACAAAAGTTTTCGATTAAGACTTGTTTGTTCATTGTTTTTTTATTTTTCCATCATTGTCAGTATCAATCAGAAGTGTAACGAAAAATCTAAACTTTCCTCCAAGCTTGCGAAGCTATTTGTATCAGCAAAACTTTAAAAAAAACAAAGGTAAAAATAATTTTTGGTTTGTTGGTATAAACAAATTATCAACGTACACCACTCACTCAAGCTGTTTACGTCTCTCTGCCAATGGTTTATTCAGGATCTTTCCTAGATAGTGACTCCCAGGGGCCCCAAGCCCAGGGCATGTATCCACCTTCCCGGGGCGTCTATAGTACCTTAGTACAAAGCCGTTGGGATGACCGTAAAAATACAAACAAAAGACTGTAAATGTCATAAAATGACCCCAAAGAAATATTAGTCATAGATAACGATCCCAGAACTTTGCTGGGGGCCACTATTTGAGAAAGATCCCTTAGACCTAGTGAGCGAGAAAAAATTATTGATTCTATATGGAAATCATAAAATGGGATTTAAAACTCAATGCTAAATTGATTTTGAAACAACCTCATGTATGTTTCTCCTTTTCCATTCGTGTAGTAAGCTTTTAACTGTGTATGAAATAGCCTTAACAGCTAACATGAAGAATTCGGGTGCACGTGACTGTGATACATTTATTGGGACTTAATGTTCCACCACCCGGTATCGGTAATGATTACGGTCACTTGCAGGAGAATTTTCTACTTAAGAGAAAAAAACTATTTCTTCTTCTTTAAAACTTCTGTAAATAAAGAAACAACCGTTTTCTGCTAAACGCAATCGCACGTGCATGACTATCACCGCCAGTGGATGTTGGGATAGACCATATCCTGTCTTAGAATATCTAGAGTACTTAATATAGCCATGGCACATTAGAACCATGGCGTAGGACCCAGTTAGAACGCATCCAAAGTTGCATCTCAAATTTGAAACGACACCCACAACCGTTTCTACGGGCGGCCGCAAAATGGAACAAGATCTGATCAGAGGGCTGGCTGGGAAGTCCAAATTCTGCTATGAATTATTAAGCGAGTTGGCGACAAACAGATTAGATAATATCTGAATTACTTTCGCCGCCCCCAGAGCCAAACTCCCGTCCCGCCTCCTAACAACACGTCAGTTCTCTTGATCATCGTCGTCCTTTACTCTGATATGCAGTTCAGACAAGGAAAAAAATTAACGAGTTCACTACTGTACTGTAGCTCCAGTCCGTCCACACACGTTTGGGTTATCAACGAGTGACTTTGTGCCTCTGGCACGGTGTTGTCTGAGCGGATAGCACACGCTAGCTGTTATCAATCATCTATTTTTTTTAATAAGTCTGAAGTGAAGGATTGCTGTACCGTGAAAGTGCTCGAAACTGTTCTTAGTGCATTTGTAACGCCAAACAATTCACCTTGAAATTTGTCAATCAGTCTTGATTCAAAAGCATTTATGACCATTTTTTCTGAGAGAAAGACGGCAAAGGAATAATAAACAATGAATTAATGTACAGTTAAAGTGCTCTAAATTGTTCATAAAGCGTCTGTTGCCGTCAAATAATTCCATCTTGAAGACTGTCAATCAATCTTAGCGAGAGTATAGTATCCGTGCTGCTTGATTAGTGATTATCTTGCTTCGTACAAAGACTAAAAAGAAAAAAAAATATAGTGAAAGACAACAACAACATTATGGATAAATGATTAATTTACAAATAATTCATCTTGGAATCTGTCCGGTGATATTTCTTCGCGAGTGCGGTGGTCTGTGCTTGCTCCAACTGTGGTTCATTTGACCTCGCACAGAGAAAATAATATAAAAAAGATAAAACAAACAGAGCTAAAATCACGGACGGCCACTCGATAAGATTTAGTGCTTTTCAGTTATTCGTGCCGCGATATATATACGATATTCATGAGCTTGAAGGAAAAAAAATGAAAGTGCTGATGTGATCGTCGACTTCGATTTGTGACCGCTAGACCGAAGCTACGATTTACTATGTAGGTCTAATTTTTACTCTTAAGCTAATGGTTATTTTTTACCTTTTACTCCTTCTCTTGAGAGAGAGAGAGAGAGAGAGAGAGAGAGAGAGAGAGAGAGAGAGAGAGAGAGAGAGAGAGAGAGAGAGAGAGAGAGAGAGAATTTTCCTCCGAAGCTACCATCTATGATGTTATGTCTAATTTTTACTTTTATGCGAATGCTACTTTTACTTTTATAGAAATCTGCTGATTTTGAGAGAGAGAGAGAGAGAGAGAGAGAGAGAGAGAGAGAGAGAGAGTCTACTTAAGCTGTACGTCTACACGAATGCATGGTTACTTTTACTCCCACCCCTTCTTCTCATTCCTCTCTAAAGCAATTTCCTTCCTTGCTGTCGATATGCGAAGCGTCAGGCTTAGAAGTCTTCATATATTAAACCAAACAAACAAATTCAAGGATGAGATATATGAGCCACTGAGCAAACTCTCTCTCTCTCTCTCTCTCTCTCTCTCTCTCTCTCTCTCTCTCTCGTTCTCTCTCTCTTCTCTCTTCCTCTTCTCTCTCTCTCCTCATCTCTCTCTCTCTTCCTCTCCTCTCTCTTCCTCCCTCCCTCTCTCCCCTCTCCACGTCCTTTAGTCCTGTAGTAGCGGCTAATTCGAATAGGGCGCGCATTCAAAAGTCAATAATACTGGTCATGGGAGGATGCAGATGTATAATAATTTGCATTGGTGAATACACAGATTGGAGTATTGTGAAATGGTCTGGTCACGTGGAAAGAGTGGAGGGGCAATATGGCGATGAAAAGTACTTTTAAATCATAATTGTCAAGAAGAACGTGGGAAGAAGCACCGAGAAAAGTGGTTATCGGTCTAATCTTAAACTTGAGTATCACTCCATTCCTTCAGATAAATCAGATGAATTATCGCAAGAGCATGGGATTAAAGACACTTGGGCATCATATTTAATGCCCTTGTGTTGTAATCAATCCCTTTATGTGATAATTAATCCCTTGTGCTATAAGACCCTAAGTTGGGATTCCAAGTCGAGTCAAAAGAGGAAGAAGTAACATTCCCTGGGATTTCCACACAAGATGTGACGTAAATTATTGCTTGGATTTCCTCTTACGACTGGGGTTTACACCGCACTGCATCGCCATCACATACGCACACATACACCTACACAAACAATACACAAACACACGTATAGTAGGCGCGCACGAATAGGAAACATTCGCTATAATTATAGTATTACATAACCTCACTTTCTCACAATGCATTCTTTTCTGGCAAAAGATTTAGCAATTGCACGCAAATACTAGGCATAACATGCATTCTGTTTGAAGAAGCAACATCACGAATTGTCATAGTGTATTACCATTCATGCAATTTACTGCTTCGTTGTTCGTGATGCAATTCGGAGTTTAATTCTGTACTATTGCTAGTCTCTCTCTCTCTCTCTCTCAACATTCATTTGTTTTTTCGTAAGCACCGGACAAGGGAAATAATAGGCATATAAGGAAAACACTGCAATTAATTTGTGCTGGATAATAACCTACGCTTAAACAGGAAGTTTTTTTTTTTTTATTTCCAATACAGATATATTCAGGTAACCACTAATAATTTTTCCTTATTTCCAACAATATGATTTTTTCATTTATGCATAATCTCTCGTCAGCCAGAAATTTATTAGGTCTACTAGTTGAAACTATTAGATGCATTTTTTTTTCATGAACATCGAACGATTAGAGGAAGACACTGCAATTATGGTCTTACATATTCGCCTGGATAATAACCTAACCTCAAATAGGAAAATAATATAGTCCTATATTCAGACAAACTTCAATTTTTCTTGTTTCCAACATTACCTTTTTATTGAAATTATAGGTCTACACGTACGTTTGTCTGGGTAATAACCTAAGCTTGAGCGGTAAAAAATATAGATAAGCCTATATGCAAGTAACCTCTTATTTTTCCTTAATTCCAAGAGCATTTTTCGTTTTTATTTATGGATAACCTCTTTCGTCAGCCAAAAGTTAATTAGGCCTAGTTGTTGTCAAGTGTTGCAGCAGTTTATTATGTAAGTGTCTTCCAAATAGTCTGTAGATCGTACATTTACAATTAACTTTAATGCAAATATTTACGAGCATCTTGACAATGTCATTTAGTGACGTCATAGATACGTAATACGGTTTCAATGTCGTACATGAATACTACAAAGCCAATTTGGCAGCTGAAGGATTGCACCGACATTTTATTGACATTAAGTGGCTGCAAATTATATTTTAAGAGCTTTAAATATTCTTCCTGAAAGGTTCTTACCCTGTGACGTGAATTTCTAAATTCTCGAATCACATTCGACACAATTGTTCGTCTTCGTGTTCTAGGTCCATTTGCTGATTTACATTTATATACTTCGAGCAACTTCTAAACGTATCGTCAACTTGGGTACGTCGTAATTTAAGACGAGAATTATAATAAGATTAAAATGAATGTATAATTCCAGGTTCACTGATTCAGCTCACCATATTCCCTACACTAAGAAGAGTTGGTTGGCTCAAACTTGTCTTCCTATTAATTGTAATTATAACCTCTGTAAGTTCTCAATGTAGCAATGTCCCAATAAGAACCCTTCGGAAATTGTTAAACTTTGCTATTGTTATCATCCAAATTCTGTGTGTTATCGTACTTCGACCGTGGGTGTTACTTCCGATATACCGGCTGCGTTGTTGGCAACCCTGCAATCCATAGTACCAGTACCACATCCGAGTCCGACATCAAAATATAACTTCATTCCTAGTACCATGCTCCCACATCAGCACTGTAATTTAATTCCATAGTACAGCATTCCTACATCAGAACTAACTTCATTCCTTAGTATACCACGTTAAATATCAGAACGATAACTTCATTCCCGAGTACCACGTTAAACATCAGAACGGTAAATTCATTCCATAGTACCACACTCCTACATCAGAACACCACCTTCATTTCTAGTTCCACTCCCCTACAACAATAATGATAACTTAATCCCTTGTTGTTACAGAGTTCTTCAAGAATAAAATTGATAGTTACAGATTTTGTAGAAGCATCGCGTCACACATCAATATATTTAATAAAAGCAGATTCAGTAACATTTCTACAATAGATAACTTTTGCCCCCTGCGAATGACTCCATATGACTAAAATGATTAATGTGTAAAAACAAAGCATTCGACATTTGTCCCGCTCTCACACTATAGCTTATATCTGTGTTATATGATTCTTGTCTCCAGTCCCTTCCCAGATTGTCCCAGACATAAAAACACTCGCAGTTCATGCAAGGAACCCCGTAACTGCGGCCCTGAGAATCTTTGGGAGAATTCCTTTTTTATGCCTTTCAATGTATTTGAAAATTAAAAAAAACATTAATCTCAAAATTGTTGCAAAAACTTGGAACCCTCCGTAAGAGATTATTATATAATAATATATGGTAAGATAAGGACATTATAATTGTTAAAAGCTACTTTGGTACTTACAGAATAAGTTTTTTCGTGCGTTTTGCAAAGTTTTTTGTTGAATGTGCTTTGCAAAAAGCACACACACACACACACACACACACACACACACATATATATATATATATATATTATATATATATATATATATATATATATAACACACTGTAACTACCGGAGTTGGCTTTTAACAATGTAATGTGTTTATTTACCTAATAATAATATCTTACGGAGCTAGGGTTCCAAGTTTTTGCAACAAATTCATTAATGTTTTCAAGTTTTCAAATACATTGAAAAACATACTAATAAGGAATTCTCCCAAATTTATATAATATAATATATATATATATATATATATATATATATATATATATATATATGAAACTGTCCTGCCTCCAAGATTGTCATGTAATTTGTCATCCAATAATTACTCCATAATCATTGTCTTGGGGGGGGGGGGAGTATTTGTAAGGACAACACTTTTTCCCTATTTTCATTGTAACCAATTCTTCAAGTCGCGTTGTCCTTACTTCCATCCGATAGAGCGTTCCGCGGCCTTTTCGCTGATGTATAACACTTGCAATTCAATTATATGTACGCTTTATTATATCTAAATGAATGTCTGTAAGAAAACACAAATTTACCGTCTCGGAGTCATTTCTGTTTGCGGTGCGAGACTGCACTACATATCCGTCCGCACCTGTTAATGTCAACCCAGTTTGTCTGTAAATAAAGCTACGGGCTGCTCTGTGAGCAAGAGCCCGTGCTGGCACAAGGCCAGCTTAATCTTAAACAACAACAACGTAAATAAATTATCAGTACCCAGCTACCTGTCTTAATCTCTGGTCCTCACAAAACAATCTAAGTAGGGACTGGAGGCACGAATTATACAGCACAGATATAGTGTGAGAACGGGACAAATGTCGAATGCTTTATTTTTACACATGATAATTTCAATCATATGGAGTCATTGGTGGGGGGGGGGGGTAAAAGTTGTTTTCTATTGTAATAATATAACTCGTAGAAATGTGATTGAATCTGCTTTTATTGAATATCACGGACCACGGTGGCTTAATGAATGTAAGCCAGGGTATGTGCAAACTAGAGCCATTCGTTGTTAAGGAGATGGTTGTTTCTTTATAATCGCCGGTTGAGGTGTTCTGTACCTGCTGTAGCACTGGTTTTAACCGGACTTTGAATATTTGTGTTTAAATTTTTTCAGCTTTTATGTTTACTTTTTTAGATGTTCTCGGTGTTTTTAACCTTGCACCTCGAAAATGTGTTGAAATGACACGAGAAAGCGCCTTTGTGAGGAAATATCTTAATGAGAGTTCTGTCAAGAATCTTAGTCATTGTGTCATAAACCGTCTGGATTATTATAACTCGGTGTATTATATATAAGTTGCCCAACGTACGGCACGAGAAACTGGAAAAAAATAAGAAGAGAGCTACTAGACTAATAAAATGGCGTTGCTCCACATGATAGGATTTTACCCTAGTCTTAATTGATTTGCTCTGGCTTCAGGTGAAGGTTAAGATACTATTCAAGCTATGCTTTGGCCCACCAAGTTTAAAGACCTGCTTCCTTCTATATTTGAAGGACCTATTACAGATTATGTGATCCATAAATCGACCTGATACAAGACTATAGTAGATTCACATTAAACGTGCATCTGGCTTACAGTCCTTAACGACACTCCTGATTGGCTGTTAATAAGCCAATCACAGGACTGGTAACTCTCAGTCTCTCCCGAGAGTTTACATACGCAACATGTATGTTCCACCTCTCCTGAGGGATACTTTTGAAAGACGTATCCCTCAGGAGAGGTGGAACATACATCCTGCCTATGTGAACTCTCTCGAGACTGAGAGTTTCCAGTCCTGTGACTGGCTTATTAACAGCAAATCAGGAGTGTCATAAGGGACGGGCCTAGACATCAGATGCACGGTTGATGTGAATTTACTATAGTTACAGATGGCTTCAAGTTGGTCGAGCCGCATTTTCCATTGTTTGTGGCTCCGGAACCATAAAATACACAGCTCCCAGATTATAGTACAACAAACTTCCCTGAGGCAGATTGAGGATTTGAAGTCTTTCATAAAGAAACTTAAAACTTTTTTTTGTTTTGTTTCATAGAAGCTATGATATGGGATATCAAACACTGACTGTGGAATATGTAGGATAAACAACCGAGTTAACTAGCTGCAGCCACCCTAACCGTGTTCGGACCCACCTTCAGAAAAAGTAATTTAACACGTCCTGACACCGGAGATGGGCACCAGTCACGAGCCATGGGTCGTGGGAGCAACACCTCGAGACATGAAACTTGTGACTGGTGCCCATCTCCGTTGTCAGGACGTATAAAAGTACTTTTTCTCAAGGTGGGTCCGAACACGGTTAAGGTGTCCGCAGCTAGTCCACTCAGTTGTTTACTCTATTATGAACAAATATATCTATTGAATAAACTATTGAGTTGATAATGACGGTCTTGCGAGTGCTGTGGAGATGGCGCGGGACCTGAATAAGCCATCAATAAGTAACAAGTAACATTCCCATTTCTGAAATATAACTTCTATCTTTAATTACGTTATCTGTAAACCTACCATCCTCTATGGCCCTTCGAGAACAATGAACAAGAACAATTTACAGATAAGAAAATACAAAGGTTTGGTCTTCCTTCAATAGTCCGATAACAATCAGTCTAATTCTATTGAATGCTATGAACAAGAACCATAATAACAAAGTTGGTTTTTAAACAAGAACTACCTTAATTCGAGAAAAAACAACTAAAAAAATGTATTGAAATACGGCTCAAAGTAGAGACAGACACTACGATAACTGGTGTCAGTTAGACCACTTCAGTAATCGAGAGATAAAGAGATAAGAGTATATATAAATGATTTACTGTAGTGGTGAAAATCTGATTCAGGCAATCCAAAATCAGGGTAGTTTCATGCACGTTTTGATGACATTGAAAACACTTGAAATATGTGTTTCTGCACATTAAAAGGCCTATGTAGCACCAAGATAGGCCTATGTCTCCACTCAGAACAGGAATATGACAATAGGTTACTGACCGAACAACTAAAGTTATATTGTCCAATAATTAGGTGATGCATATCATACGTCTATCAAAACTTCCATTTATTTAATGAAATATATTAGTAAGTAGGTGCTCATGGCATTATTCAAACTTTAAATACTGTATCACCCAACACGCTCATTTGGTATAGTTCGTTTCCTTCACGATTTATTCTTCTTTTCTCATTTTACAGGCCGTCGGTGCCATGCCCGAGGATGTTACGAAGGCTACAAGGTTAGGAAACTACTTTCTTTAATTTCTGTTGTTGTTAGGTGCTGTTAAATTCAATGCAAAACAAAAATACCATTATATTATATATATATATATATATATATATAATTATAGTTATATATATATATTATATGTGTTTGTGTACTATATATATATATATATATATATATAATTTTTATATAATATAATATTATATGATATATATATATTATATGTGTGTGTAATATTTATATATATATTATAATATATATATATAATATATATATTATATAATATAGTGTGTGTGTGTGTGTGTGTGTGTGTGTGTGTGTGTGTGTGTGTGTGTTTGTATGCGTCTATCCGACAGAATACCAATTGTTCACTAGAACTGAAGAAAATTGCAGAGAAGTAACGTAACCCTGTCAAAGCTACGCACTAAATGACAACAAACTAAACTTAGTTCTTTAATGATTATCATAATCTGTTACACTTATTCAGTTTCCTCAAACTAGTGTTAGGCCTAGGATTGCATGCAACAGTAGTAGTAGTACTAGGAATTTGCTTTTGAAACTATAAACTGGTTTGACTTATTTTCGATTACTACACGGGGAGTAAGCCTACAAATTACTTTGTTGTTGTGCTTGTTGGGGGCGGGGTAGGAAAAAAAAATCTGAAAAAGGTGTTTCGTATTAAGGGAAAACAAAAAAAATCTGAAAAGGGTGTTTCGCATTAAGTTAGAGATACAGATATTTTAGGATAGGATATTTATGATTTTTTTTCATTAGAATGAAAATGCAAAAAATTAATAATGTGCATGCATGTCAAACAGCACAGAAAAATGATTTCTAATAAAACATAGCTTTTTAAATTTTCGTTGGTGAAACAACTCGCTATTTGGCCGTAGATTTTAACATTTTAATTTATTTGGTGTATTACTGGATTTAGAGGCTATATTTCTGTTCAATTATTGAATTTCCATTATAACTGTAAATATATTTAAATGAATAATTTGTTTCCTTTTTATTTGATCATTGTTGTTAGTATGAGTAGTACTAAGTATGGGTACTAATTACTTAGACCATTCACGTTAAGTTACGAATACTTGCACTCGGCTGAGTAAGTATGAGTACGAGCAGTACTAAGTATGAGTGCTAAATACTTAGACCATTCACGTTAAGTTAGGAATACTTGCACGCAGCTGAGTAAGCTGGATGTCGGATTACTCCTTGTTCCTTTTTAATGTGCTTAGTCTGGCACCCATCTTAGGAACAAGGCAGCGCCGGTAAAAGCTGTAACTCAAACCCTCCTTCCTTCTTCCCTTCAGTCGATATAAACTACCAAAAGGGAACAGGCTTATTCGGACCATGTACTGGCTCATTCGGACCTTTATCCAGGCTTATTCGGACCTTCATATGATTGGCCGATTTTCCCATACAGTTTTACCTCCTGAACAAGAATTTTAAGTAATATTTATTCGGACGACTGCAATTAACCCCCAGGGGCTCGTACTAAACACGGCGAAATACATTTGACGCCCCAATTCCTGGTGGCTTTCGTAATCGCGGGGACGAACGATACGGAATGCTTATGTAGAAATACCCATTGCTATAATATAAAATTATTAGTATGGGTCCGAATCAGCCTAGCAAATGGTCCGAATCAGCCAATCAGTAGTTGGTCCGGCTCCGAATAATAACAGCCTAGCAAATGGTCCGAATCAGCCAAGATTAAGGTCCGAATCAGCAAAGGTCCGAATAAGCCTGCATCCTACCAAAACGTCAATTTATATAATTGATGGATCGTTGTTCTTACCTCTCAGGGCGTGGCCCATTCCTCGTTCTCTGTGGTTTGACTTTCTTCGGCGTTTTTGTTGCATTGGCCTACATTTCAACGTTCAACGAATCTGCACAGCTCTCCGGACATCCCTCTTTGGCAAAATATACTGCCGGAAGCTTAGGTAAAACTATTCTACGTTTTATTCTTCTGTTTTCATTCTCTTCTACGCTTTGACATTCCAGTGTCTTTAGTAACAAGATTATTGTTGCTGCTTTCATTATCAGAATTATTACCATTGCTGTGACGGCTGATTCCACTTTGTCATTCTGATCACGTAACATTTTTTATACATTGCAGTTTTTCATATCTTAAATGTATCTGTCATTTAAGGACTGCTTTTCTTTACTAGATATGCACAATTTTACTTCATAATTATTTTACCTTTGGTTGTCAATGAAGTAATTCGAAGATAAACTTTAAATTCTCTACAATGTGAAACTTACGTGAATTATTTGAATTTCATACATTTCTTCAGCCGTCCTTGTCAGCTCTTGTAACAAACTCTGTTTAACAAAATGGGCATTCTTTAACAGGTGAAACTTACATTAATTATTTGAATTTCTTACGTTTCTTCAAACGTCCTTGCTAGCTCTTGTAACAACTTGGTTTATCTAACAAAGGTGAAACATGATAATGTTAATTGTCTGAATTCCTTACATTTGCTCAACCGTCCTTGTAACACCTTGGTCTAATTTCAGATGGTGAAATCGGCTCAGTTGTCTTGGTCATCGGCAATGCCAGCAGTTTATTCTCACACGTAGACTTAGTCGAAAAAACCGACAACACGCCCACCAACGATTCAGAAAACATCAGCAGTAGTCTCATACCGCGCAGGAACGCCCACGAGAGTAATGTAGCCATAGGCCCAACTTCCATCGACTGTAACACCATACGCTGTAACCTAACAGACAAATCCATACCCTCCAAAGATGACAAGGAAACCAAAGTCCTGTCGAGGAACCTCACCAGCGCCTCCATTAACATGGGTGACAACAGAACAAGGTCATTCACCAATGACTCTACCAACAGGGAACCGTCCCATTACCTGATACAAACTGCAGGATGCAATATACTAGACTTTCCCTTGTCACACCCAGACATCGTTAAATACACCTTCAAGGAAGTTCCAGAGGTAATTTTAAATTTGGGACAATGTACAGTATATATTTCTGTTGTTTTTTGTTCTTTCGTGACCATTTCAACACTACCGCCTTCTCTCCCTGTTCCATGAATATTTTTAATATTTTACCAATTTTTTCGTCATTCAGTTGTTTATCTTGACAAGGGCTGGATCTAATATATATATATATATATATATATATATATATATATATATATATATATATATATATATAAAGAGCAATTAGCGCCCTTATAAACATACACATTAGGCTTATAATCACTATTTTGAACCCTGTAGGGAATTACACAGTTTTTTTTCCTCACTATGTTTTTGTCAGTCATTCCATATACGTGACCAAAACTACCTCCAAATGTTCTAATTCATCCTTGATGTGCCTTTCTTCCACTACTAAGTATCTCCTTATTTCTAAGCCTTTCATCCCAAAAACACCAATATCTTCCTTTTATTAGCATTCAGCACCTTCACAACTCCCTTTCATTTAGGAGAGCTGGCTCAACAATCCAAGCTTCCAACCTTGGCTTCCAAAGTCTTTCCTGTGACTCACCTCATCTCTCATGGTAATATCCGTTTCATTTACTCCTTAATGTTACCTCTCACACCTTCCGTTCGTGTACAAATAATGAGATAATTAAGTAAATAGATGGGGAATATCAATATACAACAACAATCATCACCACAGATACACAATCTTTTCAGAAACTGGTCACAAATCATCCACTTCGAAAGCAAATACATCACATTACAAATCTAATTATATTCTCTCCCATACAGCTCGTTTGTTCCAACGCTCCGCCCCTGACAGAAGACTCGGGGCTCACCCTAACATTGAGGGAGGACCGGATAGCAGATTATGGGTTAACCAACACTTCCCTCTCTTGTCTTTACCGAGGTATCCTGCGAGTGCAACAGGATCCCAAAAAATATAATTTGGACTGTGACAGGAAATTCAAGTAGGTTCATCTGACACGGAATACTTAGTCTTACAGTGTTTCAGTGTCAAATGGTACATTTCAACCATTTACAGATACAATGTAAGATGCATTTTATCTAAAATGCAGTGTGTAATGTAAGATGCATTTTATCTATAATGCAGTGTAACTTACATTGTATCAGGGATGTAAAATGCAATGCCGAGATTTATGATGAGTGCAACGTTTAAAAATAACTTTTATCACAACAAGCAAAAACTTTCTTTCAATCTTCAGGCTGAAAGAGGAGATTCCAATAGTCAGCAGAGAAACTCACATAGACGAGGACGCCATTTTGGTCACCTGTCGAAAACGAGACACACAAGAGAAGCCCGTCTATCAGAACGTGCACTTTTTCATTCAGCCCACAAGAGCCGAACGGAAACGGGATCTCCTTCAGGTATTTGTGATCAGATCTTATTTGGGACGATTTTTTTTTTTTTTTTTTTTTTTTTGTAGACGTAGGCCTACTGAGAAACATGAGGCCTATTCATCAACTCCTTATCTTTACTAATCATTTATATATTTGTCCGCTGTTATTCTAATCCTTTATTGATCTATTTATTTATATACTTTTGGTAGGCCGAAAGGACACGTATTGAAAATATAACTCACCATTCTATTGTTTATTTTTGTTCTTCTTGTTTTTGGTAGGCCGAGAGGACTACGAAAGGAGGCAGACCGGAGGTGGAGAAGCTGAGCGTCGTCATTCTCGGGACAGACGCCGTCTCGCGGGCCAACCTCGAGCGTCACATGCCCAAGACGCACGACTACCTCACCAACCGCTTGAACTCCATTAGCCTCAAGGGCCTGACCAAAATAGCCGACAACACGCACCCGAACATCATAGCCCTCCTGACAGGTCTCTCGATGGACGAGCTACGCAACCACAAATGCAGGAAGGGCAGGAGCAAATCTAAATTCGACGACTGCCCCATCATCTGGCGAGACTTCTCGAAGAAGGGTTACGTCACGGCCTACGCGGAGGACACGCCGCACATCGGCTCCTTCCACCACAACATGCACGGGTTCGTGGAGCAGCCTACGGACTACTACAACAGGCCCTATTACATAGCCGCCGAGAACTTCACCGGGCACAGCGGGAACATCAAGGGCTCTGTGGGGTATCTGTGCCAAGGGGCACGCAAGAGCATCTCCATAATCCACAACTACTCTCTGGCTGTTGCCCAGCAACTGCAAGACATCCCTTATTTCGGCTATTACTGGACGACCTCCATGACTCACGACTTCCAGAAGGCTGCCCTGAGGGCTGACGAGCCCTGCTATAACTTTCTAAGAAAGATGAAGGAGAAGGGCTTCCTGAATCACACCATCCTCTTCTTCATCAGCGACCACGGGATGAGACAAGGGGAGTTCAGGTCTACTTACGCAGGGATGCTGGAAGAGAGATTGCCTTACGCGAACGTAGTCTTTCCAGACTGGTTCTTACAGAAGTACCCAGAAGCCATTAAAAACATGAGAACAAATACTAAGAGACTAACTTCCACGTACGACCTTCACGTTACGCTTAGAGATATTCTGGATCAAAATTACAAAGATCCCAGTACAATGTAAGTTATAATTAAGTCTTGCCTACACTCAATACAATGCATGTTATTATCGAGTCGCCCAAACTCAGTACTATGCGTTATCAAGTCTTTGCTAAACTCAGCACTGTGAGCTATTATTAAGTCTAGGCTAATGTTTTTTGGAGATGAGAAAAAAAGGCCTTTGCAAGGTGATAAACAATATTTTACTTAGTTAAATAATTATTGTTTATGCTGCGAAACTCATTCTTGTGTAATTTTAAAGCAAAATGGTTGTGAAATTTATTTGTTTGCTCATAAAAAATCGAAAACACTAAATTACTTATTAAAATCACAATTTTAAAAGTGCAAAAATCAATGGGATACTTCGACGCTTTATAACTGCTTTGCTAGACGCGTAACATTTCTCTGTTCAAAAAAGCCGTTTATAAGAGGAGGCTACCTTATTACAAGTACAAGATTTAGACATATGATAAACCGTAATTTAAATAATTCCATCTCTTTCCAGTAAACCGCGGCACAAAAAAGGTCACAGCCTGTTCCAGGAGATCTCGGGAAGTAGGACCTGCCGAGACGCAGGCATCCCTAACCACTACTGCGCATGCGAAAGTACGACAGAAGCTGACGCCAAGGACATTTATCTTAAAAAGGCGGCAAAACACGCAGTAGCAACGCTCAACGAAGGGCTGGCGGCATTCCCAAACTGCTCACAACTTCGGTTGGATCAGGTATAAGAAGTTTATGATGTGGGTTCGTTCAGCTTGATATCTCTGCTTGGATCGGGGTTTCCAAAGACTTCCAAGCAGTTCTATGTGACTAGGGTCACCGAATTTACTTTTGTTCATACACGAAACAAACCTTCGGTCTTAACATTAGGATTTACTAGCGCCAAGCTGGAAACCGGTAGAATTAAAATTACACTTGTGAGATCCAGGGACTAATGGCATCTATACCAGGTCACGGGGCATGTATACCCAGAATGCCCACGGCTACCTGTGACCCATCAGTTATTTTCCTACCGCCTTTAAGATAAGGCGTGTTACTGTCTATCTCATTTAAAGCCGGTTTTTCAGTTTGCCCGTTCTTTATCCATTTCATTTTTTATTTTTCATTCCTTTTCTTTCTCCAAGTGTGATCAGTGTGTGGTAAGAGTGTATAAGTGGTATGATGGAGAATTTTGCCTCAACATCGGGATCGTCTGCCGCTTCGAAGAGGAGACAAAGGAAATGCCCAGGAGTCAGTGGCTTTCCATGTTCTAGGTTCCTAACTTCGGTGTCGACGGATCCTCATCCAACGTGTAGTAGGTGCAGGGAAAACGTATGTACGGTTACTAATCCGTGTTCTGTTTGTCGCGGTTGGTCGGTGGAACAGTGGAAGAAGTTCTATGGGAAAAGCCAATACAAAAGGAAGGGGGTGACGCCATCTTTGGATGACCAAACCTTACCGGCTTCTTTGTATCGGTAATAAACCGGAAAGGCTGCTCCATATGTTTCTCCACCTGCTTTTGAATTGTCTCATACCCCTTCGGTTTCTCCTAGCGGTTCTGTATCGGAAACGTCAGGAGGGGCATTGGGTAATTTTATGAATAATTTTGCACTCTCCTTTGTTCCCAGCAAGTAGAGGGGGAGATCCGCCATCTTTGTTCCAGGCTCCTGCTACTCAAGCGCATAGGTTAGATGGTACGTGGTCAGCGCTAGGCCTACCAGGCGTACCAACCTTGGATGGTCTGCTTGCGCATTATATGACGTCACGGTTCCAGCAGGGTCCGGCAGCGCTGAATGTTCCTCATCCCCCGGGCTTGCAATTTATGGGAATTAATGCCGCGGCTTCACCATCCCACTCAGTATTTACAGCGATGCAGAACGTGGGAGGTAGTTTGGCAGCAAACGTGCGGTTGCCAACAGAAACCTCTCAGTCTCTCCCTACGAGAGGGATGACATCACAACATACGTCACACTCTGAGATGGCAGGCGTGATGACGTCACAGACCGATTCTCGGCCTTTTTCGCTGCAACCAGACGCTAATACGCCTTCTGACCCGTCAATGCAAACTGTAATGCAGAAATTACAGGATATAGAGGAGAGAATGAATAAGAGACGAAAAGAAAAAGTGTGATTCGCCTTCTTCGTCTTCTTCCTCTAGTTCGGCGTCATCGCTAAGTCCGATAACGTCACGGCGAGCGCCAGTCAAGCGTTGGAGGAGGATTCGGGAGTTCCTGGCGGATCCTCGGGCCAAGAGGAGAAGAATCAATTCTTCCTCTTCTTCGGACCAAGACTGTCATTTCCAAGTCAGCAAGAAGGTCGGAAAATCAGTGGCTATTAAGCACAAGGTTGGCAGACGAAGCCGTTCGCAAGAGTCCGAACAAGCGAGAGAGGTGACGGCCGGCGAGCTAGCGGCCGAGGCGGAGTTGCCAGTTCGGATCGCAAAAAACTGAGATACCTCTGGTAAAAGCGACGTTGGCGGCGAAAGGTGCAGCAGAGGATGGAATGCAGGTCCCAGTTTCGCCCGTAAGGCCGTTCAAAATACGTACGAAGGACGATAAGGCTCCTATTAAAAGTACAAAAAATAGAGAGTTGGCAACCTCGGCGGATACATTCGTGGAAGGCAGTGTCCGTCTGGATAGAAGGTCGAGGCCGGGCTCGCCGACGCTCGAAAACGTTGCCAATGCTAATAGAGACGAACTTACCTCTGTCTTAAGGGAGCCTTCATCTTGGAGATCTAGACGAGATTCTCGCTCTAGATCCGTGAGCAGAGAAAGAGTGAGACGTTCTCGTTCCCCTGCTGACTATCCGGATCGAGCCAACAGCGGCCAGCAAAGATCAAAGAGACCGCGGCCGTAGGGGCAGGCGGCCGTGGAATTCCGGGCCGTCTGTCAGAAGATAGAGGCGAGACAACATCCCTCGTGACGGAGAGTGGTACACTAGAGCCGAGGAAGGAGAAAACCAAGAGTTTCTGGCCTCGTATGCAGAGGTTATTGATTTGATTCGTCAATTCAATAGCCTTTCGGAGAAGACAGAAACACCGGCCAGTATGCTTCCTCCTGGAATTGACATGGCGTTTGGACTAAATAGGGATACCAGGTGTCGTATGAATTGCCTTGTTCGAGTCATGCGGAATCGGTCTTGCAACACGTAAACGCAAAGATTGCAGGGAGGGATAATTCCTTAAGATCTAATAGATCATTTAAATTTATTCCCCCTCCAATGATAAAGCAAAGGAAATATATACGACACCGAAGGTACCCTTTGCTGTCTAGACAAATGAACCCTAATGTTGTAAGGTTAAGGCCTGGATTAACCTTGGATCAGGTTAAAATGGAGTGCCCTTCGATGACGTACCAAGAGGCTGCTACGTTAGAAGCAACAGCTTCTTCTGTCTTTCAGGCTGCGTCCTGGTTAGACCTTGGTCAACAGCAGTGGCGAAAATTGCATCCTCGGAAGCAACAAGGAAAGTAGTGGATGAACCATTGTTCATTAGATTACTACAGTCAGGGTCCAAGGCGATTGCGTACCTGACAAACGTAAGTGCCAATGTTTGGGCAAATATCCTGCTAATGAGGAGAGATGCAGCATTGGCTAGACTAAGCCGCAATGTGGATTTGGATTCCCTGTTAGCAATGAGGAATGGGGATATCTTGGAATCGCAACTACTGTTGCCAGAGGTCATACTGGAAGAGGCGATAGATAGAAGAAGGATGGACACTAACGATAGGTTGGTGCAACAGGCAGTTAGGAAAACCTCTTAACAGTCAAACTATTCCTTTGGAGGGAAGACAACAGCAGATGTCTCGAAAGAAGACAGTGAGACATAGCATCCCTAATAGAGTCACAAGACCCTCTTCCCCAAAGAGGATAACTCATCGGCCCTTTCACAATAGAAACAACAGAGGAAGGGGCAATAGGGGAAGAGGGAGAGGCTCAAGAAGATAGGATGGGCGCCTCCCATCACTCGGCCACACCAGTGGGGGGTTGCCTGGCAAATCACTGGAAGGTGTGGCAGGAACTAGGGGCAGAGCAGTGGGTGGTGGATGTTCTCAGGATCGGGTATTTGATTCCGTTCGAGGTAACCCCGCCCCTGACAGATCAACCATTACCCCACGTCACTTATGCCCACAAATCTCAGAAGGCCACTATTCTGCAGGACGAAGTGAAGAAGATGATGGAAAAAGGAGCTGTGCAACAAGTATGCAGTCCGACAAAAGGCTTCTACAGCAGGATTTTCCTGGTACCCAAAGCCAACGGGGAGTGTAGGACAGTAATAGACCTGTCAACGCTGAATCTGTTTATAAGGAAAACCAGTTTCAAGATGGAAACTCCGAAAACGGTTCTACAAGCAGTCAGAATCGGAGACTTTATGCTGACAGTCGATCTAAAGGACGCATACTTTCAGATACCAGTCCATCAGTCTTCAAGGAAATTTCTCCGCTTCAGTCTTGCAGGGAAAGCTTTCGAATTCAAGGTCCTGTGCTTCGGATTGACAACGTCTCCTCAAGTTTTTACAAGAGTGTTTCACCCTCGTGTCGGCGTGGGCGCATGCTCAGGGGATCAGGCTAATAAGATATCTGGACGATTGGCTGGTGATAGCAAAGTCCAGGGAGAAATTGCTCAGGACAGGGCGGCCCTCCTGCAACTTTGTCACAGCCTAGGTATTGTGGTGAATCAGCAGAAGTCGCAGCTGGATCCAAGTCAACGTTTGGAATATCTGGGAATGGTGATAGACACAACACAAGCCAAAGTATTCCCGACAGACCAAAGAGTAGAGAAATGCAAACAAGTGGTGAATGCCTTTCTGGGAAAGCAGACACAGCCAGCAAGACAGTGGCAGGTGGTGCTGGGAATCCTAACCTCCCTGGAGAAGCTAGTACCAACAAGGAAGGCTACACCTTCGGTCCCTACAATGGAGGATGAAGGAGTTTTGGTCACCAACAGTAGATCACCCGTACGAGCAAATTCCCTTGTCGGCAGAAGTGAGGAAAGACTTGCTGTGGTGGGTGGACGACGACAATCTGACAGTGGGTGTCCCCCTTCAACAATCCTCCCCAGACCTCTTGCTGTTCTCGGATGCGTCACTAGAAGGCTGGGGGAGCCCATATGGAGGAGTTGATGGTGTCAGCAAAATGGAGTTGCAAGGACAGAGAACTCCATATAAACGTGCTGGAGTTGAAAGCAGCTTTCCTGGCTCTACAAGAATTCAGGGAGAGAGTAAAGGGACACTCAGTGGTATTGATGTCAGACAACACCACAGTAGTAGCTTATATAAACAAGCAAGGAGGCCTAGTTTCTCGGCAGTTACATGTGATGACAGTTCAACTTCACCAGTGGGCTATAGAGAACCTGGTAGACATCAAGGCAAGGTATATTCGGGGAAAAAGAAACATAGTGGCCGACAAGTTGAGCCGCAGGGATCAGATTCTGGGAACGGAGTGGTCCCTACACCAACAGGTAGTGGACAGGATGCTCATGTTGTGGGAAGGACCGATCATAGACCTATTCGCAACCAGGTACAACAAAAAGTTGGAAGTGTATTGTTCAGTAGTCCCGGACGCAGAGGCAGTAGCAGAAGATGCGCTACAACACCCCTGGGACAATCTGGACGTGTACGCATTTCCTCCATTTTGTCTAATCCGTCAGGTCCTGAACAGGGTAATGCGGTCTCAGAACCTCAAGATGACCCTGGTAGCCCCGTTATGGCCAAAAGCAGAGTGGTTTCCAGACCTACTGGAACTCCTAGTAGATGTGCCAAGAGAGTTACCTCCATGGAGCAACCTTCTGTGTCAGCCTCACGTGGAGAGGTACCACCAGTCGGTGAAGTCCCTATCGCTTCACGGGTGGAGACTGTCAAGTATCTCCTCCGAGAGCGAGGGTTTTCGCAGAAAGCAGCAACTCAGATGGCAGGTAATATCAGAAAATCATCTGCGACAGTATACCAAGGAAAGTGGTCAGCATACTGTGATTGGTGTCGTAGAGGGAACGTGTCTCCACTCGGTACCACTATTCAGCAGTTAGCAGACTTTCTGATATATCTCAGAACAGAAAACATATGTCTGTATCTGCAGTGAAGGGGTACAGGGCTGCTCTAGCCCTCCAGTCTTACGAATGAAAGGAGTGGACATATCGTCTTCATGGGAGTTGGCCATGCTGATGAGGAGCTTTGAACAGTCATGCCCACCAAAGGAGCTAAAAGCCCCAGATTGGAATCTGACCAAGGTACTGAGTAGTCTGACAAAACCCCCCTACGAACCGCTAAGGCAGTCCACGGATAGGAGCCTGACCCTGAAGACAGTCTTCTTATTGGCCCTGGCTTCAACTAAAAGGGTGGGGGAGCTACATGGCCTCTCATATCTCATAAAGCACTCGAGAGGTTGGAGATCAATGGTGTGTGAGTTTGTCCCAGAATTCGTGGCAAAGACCCAAAATCCAACAATAGTAGACGGCAGATTCGACTCCTTTACCATACCTTCCTTGGCAGACTTTGTAGACAAAGCTGAGATGCTCCTGTGCCCCGTCAGGGCACTAAGGGAGTACTTAAAGAGAACAAGGCACCTCAGGCCGGGGTGCCAGAGGTTGTTCGTAAGTACAGGACGGAACAAGAAGGAAGTGTCCAAGAATACAATATCATTTTGGCTAAGGGAGACGATCAGAGATGCTTATACTGCAGAAGACAGAGGGTCAGATAGCCAGGTGGGAGCTGAGCTCATGACATCAGGGTGTGAGTGCTTCCCTGCATTTAAGAAGATGTCCGTGGATAAAATTCTGAAAGCTGGCGTGTGGAAGCGCCAAACAACTTTCACCTCATTTTATTTGAAAGATGTTGCCCATAGATCCTTGGACACCTTTTCCTTGGGTCCAGTGGTGGCGGCCCAACAAGTGATATAGTTCATCCAGTGCCCCTGGCGGGTCAGTTTGCGTCTAGTCTAAGATGAAGGTATGAAAGTAGAATGAATGGGATGACTGGTCTTTTTTCTTTACTACTTTCTTCCTACTCCTTTAACTACGGGCAATATGAAGGAGAGTACCGTCATGTGCTGGAACGGACTAGATGCAGGTGAGATGGTCAGCCATACTGTGAAGCTATCTTAGCTGATGATATACTTTTCAGTAGCAACACACCCCTCTGGATAATAAGGAAAAGAGGGGTGAAGGTGGATCCAGTCGCAAGGGACAAGAGTAAACAGTAGAATGGTATCTACACCCAGTGGGAGGAAACCAATAGATCCGCTTATATCTTTGGTCCTAGGTTCATTGTCCATTCTCTTAGAATTTCCCTATATATTCGGAAATGGATAAGGTGGCAAACTCCCAGTCAGTTGTAGAGACTTACCTCCCTCCAATAGTAAGTCTATCCTAATGTTAAGACCGAAGGTTTGTTTCGTGTATGAACAAATACCAAATTTGTAACTAATTTGTATTTTTCATAACTAACAAACCTGAGGTCTTAACAGTTAAAGGCCCACCTCGAACCACCCCTCTAGCAGTCTAAACTGGGTTAGAAATATAACTGATGGGTCACAGGTAGCCGTGGGCATTCTGGGTATACATGGCCCCGTGACCTGGTATAGATTGCCATTAGTCCCTGGATCTCACAAGTGTAATTTAATTCTACCGGTTTCCAGCTTGGCGCTAGTAAATCCTAATGTTAAGACCTCAGGTTTGTTAGTTATGAAAAATACAAATTAGTTACAAATTTGGTATTTTAAATTACATTATTGTTTGTAACTTTACTAGAGACAGGAAATTGTTTATACTGAATACATTTATCTGGTTATAGTTTACTAAGGCTCAAAGCAATTCAGAACCTTGTGAACTTAAGTGCCACATCCATGGGACAAGTGTCACTGATCTTGAATTTACAATAACGCTTTTTTTTAACTTTACTGTCGACAAAAAACTGCACATTGGATATATTTCCTGCAAAAGATTCACTGACAACAGTATCTTCCCCATGTAAAAATCAAAATATCCTTAAAATGGGCTATAATAATTTTATGAAGGCAACTCCAAGGGACTAGGGTCACTGAAGTTGGATTTACTTTTACTTCATTTATAATTTTACCGTAGAAGAATTTGTTTAAATTGGATATATGTAAAAGATTAACTTCATGAAGTATATTCCTTCAGTAAAAGTCAAAATATCATTAAACTGAGTTATAATTACTTTATAGATCCTAGGAAATGTATTAGCATTTCAAACATACAACTTATCTTAACTACGGCATCTTCCTCACGTCTAAAGTTCAGCTGTTCTAGATCTAATAGGATATCCTGTCTCCCAGTTAGTACACTCAAGAGATGCCTTCATTAATTCCCTTTTTCAAGGTCATGAGAGGACGAGTTGGAACTGCCAGCAGAAATACGAGGCCTAAAATGAGGGAGACAGCCATTACATCTTATATCGTCACCTTTTCAACTGTCCCAGGTACGCAAAATGATTGCAGTTACTACCTATTCCAGCTCTAGAAAATACCTTTGAATTTGATATATACAATTTTGTGCGTATGGAGTTAAATAGTTCTTTGCATTTGTCACGATGGTGTGCATATGTCTATTTAAGCCCTAGAAAATGTAATGAGTTTGACCAATACTATTTTGTATGTATATGAGGTTAAATAATTCTTTAAATTTACTAAGGTATTGTATATAGGTCTATCTCAACTCTAGAAAACGCACCCGAATCTGACAGATAGTTATATATGTGTGAGGTTAAATAATTCTATAAACTGGGTCTACTTAAGCTCTGAAAAATGTGCTTGAGTTTGACAATGTTCTTATGCACGTATGCAGCTGAATAGTTCTTTTTATATGTTCGTAAGATGTGTTAGAATATCCTCTCTGTAACCTAATGTGTGTAAGTTCGAATCTCACTGCCAAAGGTTTCAGATCCTATTGCTTAAAGGTTTCGAATCCAGCGGCACGCGGTTACAGTTGCTTCATCTTTTCCGAACATGGACCCTCGTGGTGATAACCACATCCCAAAATATGCGAAGAAAATGGGAAGTTTAGAAGCCACTGTGCCCAGAAATATACATATAATATAGCTATAAATACACATGATTATTCTCCCTGACGTCTATATACCAATTTACAGGCGGCGCCATAATGGAGGCGTCTGTGAAACGACGAAAAGAAGATTACAAGGTGTCGTCTGAAATCTCCCGGATCAACATGTACGGGAACCAGAGCCACTGCATAAGTGACGAAATCTATCGGAAATACTGTTTTTGCAACGATCTGTTGAGATAACGCACAACCCCTCCCACCAGATGGGGTTGCTGTTGGGGGCTGGGTGGGGAGAACCCCTATTACGTAGTATATCAATCCACTGATTGCTCAATATGAAATATTCATCGTGTAATGACCTGATTTTTAAAAGGATTTTTAAAGCAGTAAAGATTTATTTTGTACCTTTATTTTTCTTTTCAGTTTGACCTTACCAAGGACCGTTGAAGGGTTAGGTTTGTGTGTGTGTGTGTGTGTGTGTGTGTGTGAGAGAGAGAGAGAGAGAGAGAGAGAGAGAGAGAGAGATTGTCAGGTTTGAGGCAAGTTCTTAGAAGGATGGATAATATCCTATTAAGCTGCTTATGAAACGCCTACTCGCACGGAGAGAGAGAGAGAGGTATCTCAAAAGCACAGTAAACTCCGAAGCTTACACAAATGTCAGCTTTTAATAAAACACATTGCCCGACTGACAACGTTTCAAAGCAGCAAGGACATTTCAGTGCGGTAAAAAGGCACTTTCACATCTATCTTTTAACATTACCAGTAAAATTAACTCAAAAAAGGTATATTTTTTAAAAGCGTGCAATATATAAATATCACTAGACGCAATTCCTAAATCAATATACGTGTAAAACTCCCCTCTAACGGAAATCACAAGCGTTTAAAATCATACCGTACCCACGGTCTAGGTATAACATAGACCCAAGGTATATAGAATCCCTTATTCTATATACCTTGCATAGACCGTGACCGTACCGAACGATCATTTGCGCGTGTGCGGTTACACAAACACGTCTTCCCTTCTATGAAGGGACACCCACTTTGCTCTTCATCTCCTCGAGGGCTTTTCCGTACCAGGTTATCTCCTTCACCACCTTCTCCAGGTTGTTCTGTATTCTCTCGTCGGTGCAGTCTCCTTCGTCGGTGAATTTCCCAACGACCTGAAGGATGAAAGACGATATGAGATATGAGAGAAAGCCAAGCTTCCAATCGAAGAGAAAAAGGGTTTTTTAAGATTCGCAGAAAGACGAAATAAATCAGATATGAATGATAAACCTCAAAGCAAATGGGAAATGATTATATACATCTAAATTCTTTCCGTTTGCTTTGAGATAGGCCTAATATCGTTCGTGGTTGAAGGATATTAGGCCTATAGATATATCTCCATTAATGGGTTCAATGGACTGACGGGAAATTCTAACTTACCTGGGGTATGACGCAGACGGAAGGAGTGGATACCATTCCCAACTCACTCAAGAATGGTCTCGCAAAGGAGGCTGCTCTTATCCCGCCAAAGCTGCCTGAAGATGATGATACGGATTTTAAAAAATAGGCCTACTTTCTTAACAGTTAATATTCTTATGAAAAATAGACCTACGTACTTTCCTTACATTTATATTCTTAAGGAAAATGGGCCTACGTACTTCCCTTACATTAATTATATTCTTAAGGAAAATAGGCCTACGTACTTTCCTTCATTAATTATATTCTTAAGGAAAATAGGCCTACGTACTTTCCTTCATTAATTATATTCTTAAGTAAAATAGGCCTACGTACTTTCCTTACATTAATTATATTCTTAAGGAAAATAGGCCTACGTACTTTCCTTACATTAATTATATTTTTAGGAAAAATAGGCCTACGTACTTTCCTTACATTAATTATATTTTTAGGAAAAATAGGCCTACGTACTTTCCTTACATTAATTATACTCTTAAGGAAAATAGGCCTACTTTCCTTACAGTTGATATCCTTGAGAAAAATACCCACTTTTCTCGACTAGATTAAAATGTATTGTTTCAGTAGATTGAAATATATTGTTTCAATGACTAGAAACAACCTTATTGCAAATGGGAATTGCTAACATTCTCTTAATTAAATATCTTATATGTCTATAAGCTTTTCCCCTTTTCTCTTCCCTCCTATAAGCTGTCCAACTTTTGAGACTTTCCTTTTATTATTAAGGAGAGTCTACAGTGCACCATGCAAGGAGAACAACAAGCGGCCCTACCCATGGGAGTAGAAAACAATTTAAAAAAAAAAAAAAAAAAAAAAAAAACGTACCCATGGAATAGCAGACGATCCCGCAAGGTTTGTGTCTGTAGGAAGCCGGAGGGAAGTTGTCCAAGATGGAGGTGAGGGCAGGGGGCAGCCCACAATTGTATTCAGGAGTCACGATGACGTAGGCATTAGCCTCAGCGATTTTGGCGTTGGTGGCGACCATCCACTCGGGGACGTTGTTTGGGTCGCTGTAGAAATGCATCGGTTGGTGGACGTGGCCGTCGCCCCCGACCGTCAGCGGATCTGGAAAAAAAAATAGTTGTAATAAGTAGCAATAAATGGTTTCACTGTATATAGTGAAACCCTGGTGTTCACCGTCTAAAAGAGCTTCATTGTTTATTAGTACTACATACACACACACACACACACACACACACACACACACACACACACACACACCACACACATATATATATATATATATATATATATATATATATTATATATATAGATATATATATTATATATATATATATATATATATATAATGTAATATATAATATAATATATATATGCACATTTAGACCTATAAGTCCACGTTATGGCAAGGCCTTTATATATAGTACGTATATAATTTCATTTAAACTTCAAAACTTATGAAAGTTTAAATTTACGTACAAAATTATGACCAAGGCTATAGTTATACACAAATTTATCGAGTTTAGATCCATAAGTCCACATTTTGGCAAGGTCTTCACATAACAGATATGACTGAACACCCATGCCCCCACCCACCCGCCACCCCTACCTCTCTTCAGTGACAGGGACAGGTAACCGTGACAAGACAGACAGGCAGACAAGGAGTGAAAAACTTCACGCCATATAGTCCCACGATTCTATTGATCAGGACCTGACATTTCAACTCCTGATGCTCTCTCCCTTACGTCAGACTACTAAGCTGGTTATAAATAAATCTTTTGCCACATTCCGCATACGAATGAGTATATAAATTCCATTCTCTCGCACGCTTAATATTCATGGTCATACAGGGTGTATTCATCGGGAATACATAATTAGAAATATACGAGATTGCTCTTATGCCCACCTGACATAACATAGGTCTATAATTGCTAGACCAGAGAGCAGTCGAAAGCAGCTTGCAATATGTATGAGACTTCTTACGACTGTTGCTCAATTACTGATTGGTCATTCAGTAACAGAATTATGTACAATTATTTTACCATTCCTTCACTGTTCATATTCCTCTGCTGTAAGTCTTTACCTATCATCCTCTATACTCGATTCTTCTGGCCTGAGCTACAAAACGAGATTAGGATGCCCATTAAACTAGCCTCAGCGCTTAGGCAAAGAACAAAAGTAATATATTACTCAGCGACTCGGCCTAAAGTTCTCATCCCCCCAGTCTTTTATATAATTTATTGAAACCAAATCTCTCTAGTTACTTTCGCAGAAAAGAAAAAAAAAATGGTTTCGTTGTGCGTGATCTTTTGCGAGTGATATTTCGAAATGCCAAGGATATATTGAGCTCTTGCATTCATTAAAACGTTCTCTCCTATAGTCGTGCGCGCTTTCTAAGAGAGAGAGAGAAATAAACTTATTGGTCTTCAGACAGCCATTTCGTAAACAAATCATTGCCGGAATAAGAAAAAGAAAGGCCGGTAGCCAAGACTATGTCTGGTTTCAAAGGGAGAGAGCTCTTCAAAACATGTACCATTTGGAGGGTGACACTTGAAAAGAAGAAGAAGGATAAAAAAAATAATAGTTAAAAATAGTCGACCTTCACGCCCATCTCTTCAAGATGCCGATTCACCGAGGAAATGACGATAAGTCTTAAACAGTCACGATGACGTCAAGGTTTTTGTAATGGTTGTTGGCATGCATGACTTAAGATACAATATACGCAATATTTATCTGCGTATCTTCACTTAGGATTACTCTTTGTCTGTCGTATTTTCAGTCTAATGAAAAATATGGTGTTGCAGATTTTTTGGCAATTATATATTGTTTATAAAAAATCGAATAAAGTGCCTTAGTCTAGCACACTGTCAGTCTAAAGGGCTTACTATGAGGCAACATAAAATTAGTTTCGCGCTTTGAAAAATCGACGTCAGGTAAAGATAATAAACCAAAGTTTATAAAAAACAACACAAACACACGTGCAAAGATCAGTCCTAACTTACCCTGGCACTACTGGCATTTAAATAGGTTACCAAAGAGGATTATAGAGAGCCTGAACATGTATGGCTTAGAAACACGACGATTGCGAGGACAATTAACAGATAGGAACATTCAAAACACTGAAAGGCATAACAAAAGTAGACAGTAACCTATTTACGTTAAACGAGCAACCAGACAAGAAATAATAGATGGAAACTAGAACTGAAGAGATACAACACATCCCACTGTGGGAACTTCTTTACATGCAAGATATGTGGCACATGGAATAAACTGCCTCCGGAAGTTGTAAACAGCAACAGTGTGGCAGAGTTAAAAAGAAAGCTAGACAAAATCATAAGGACACTGTGAATGCACAGTAAAACCTGCTCCCAGAGATAAGTGAGCACACGATGTCTCCTCGGATGGACTAACAATAGGGGCGTCATCTCATTTTTCCTTTTGGAGAGGGGGGGGGCGTGGGCGGGTTAAAGGTTTATTTTGAGGGCCCCCCACCTCCTGAAAGAAAGTTGGGGGGGGGGGGGGTAGGCGAGCGAAGGGAGCCAACCAGCTGGAGGGTCCGGGGGCCTGCTGTAAGGCCCCCCGAGAAAATGGACTAACACCAGGGGCGTCATTTCATTTTTCCTTGTGGGGGGGGGGTGGGGGGGGGGGGGGGCAAAGGTTTATTTGAGGCGCCCCCTTCCTGAAAAGGGGGATGGAGGTTGGCGAGCGAAAGGAACCTGACCAAACGGGGGGTCCGGGCCTGATGTAAGGCTCCAAAGAAAATGTTTCAGAATTATCAACAAAATATGTGCAATTTGAAGCCACCTGTAAAGGAAATTTGAAGAATTTCTATTCCTTAACAAATGTTGTACATCATATTTTGAGGTAATAAATGAAGGTGAAAAGGTAGTGGAAATTTCTAAACAAATCAAGTTATAAACTATTAGTCCTAGAATATCTGCAATTCAACATGTTGCATTAAATATAGCTCACTACCTACACAAGGGTCATTCAGGAAAACAACAGAAGTTGATGTGAACAGGAGGATCTTAAGCTTGGGAAAATGTGTAGAGATAAAATGGTACATGATTTTAACAAGGTTCATCTGAGGAAATTTTGAAATAAACATATGCTTCATGCATTTCAAATATTATCTACTGCATTAGTGGATACCTCCTTGATCTTAATTCTGCAAAATTATTAACTATAACAGATTCACATCAACCGTGCATTTGATGTCTAGGTCAGTCCTGATTGGTTGTTGATAAACCAATCACAGGGCTGGAAACTCTCAGTCTCTCGAGAGATTTTAAGAATTTCTGAGTAGGCACATTCTAATGGTTAAGTTCACCGTACAATTCAAACAAATTCTTATGCTTTTCATTCTTAGTTAGAAAGTGACTCTTTGCTACAGAAATTTTGGGCATTTAGGAAGATTTCATTCCTGTATATCCTTATAAAACTGTACTATGGTGGACAGTTTCCTGTCATTTAAAAAGTCATTAGAATTACAGTGAAGTGCATTCATTGCTGCTATCAGTGGCATATGAGTGAATTTATTACCCATCTCAGAGAGTAATCTGTCTGAAATATCAAAATAGATTCTTTTGAATGATATCACTGGAGCAAGACATGTATTGTCCTCACTCATTCCTACAGTTGAATCAAAGAAGTCTTTTAAAATTAGTTATAAAGTCTTTTAACTTGGATGAGATCTTTTGGATCCTCTTGGGCCTGCCTACTTGACTGGAGTCTTTCAAGTTTGTATCAATCTCATATGCAGCAAAAAAAAAAAAAAAAAAAAAAAATCTTGACCTTGTCAAAGATTTTAGTGAAACCTTCATCTGTTCCCAAGACCTGTAGTTCGTTAATAGCAGACTGTATGAGAGAGCAAGCTTCAGATAGCAACAATGCCTTTGCTTGTAGCTGTTCTGGCAAGCTGTTGGTAACTTTCAAGACTTGTTTTGCAATATGAAGGTTCACTACAAACTTGAAAGACAGCAATTGTTTGTAGAGTCCACTTGCTACAGCTGCAGCTTCTGAATCAGAACTCTCTTCAACTTTGTGAAGCACTGCTAACACACTTACCGATAATAGTAAGACCATCTTGTTACAGCAGGTCTTTCTGTCAAAACTTGCAGGTCTTCTGCTTTCTGTGGCTCAGTTGGTAACCTTGTATTACTCTATTAGTTACGAATGTGCAACTATTATATGTTGTGTATTATTTATATTGTTCCGAACAAGCAAAAAATAACTAATTTAAATTAACCCCTCACTACACATCAACCTTATAATAATTATATAAATAAATATATATACATATAGATTTTTTCCTATTGCTGATTTGGAGTCCCCTAGAAAGCTTGGGGGGGAGCAGCGCCCATCAGAAGCATTTACTTTTTCAAAAAAGGAGAATATAAACAAAAACTATGCTGGAACAAATATAGACCTACGAACCTCCTAAGGCACTTAATTGTAATTCTATGTTTGTCGTCACGTTGTGTAAGAGGGTAGACGAAAATATTCTGGTGATAGTTTCGTGCTTTGAAAAATCGGCGTCAGGTAAAGGTAATCCACCAAAGTTTATAAAAAGCAACACAAACACATGTTTAAAGATCAGGCCTGACTTATCCTAGCACTACTGGTAAATAGGTTACCGAAGAGGATTAGAGAGCCTGAACATGTATATAGCTTAGAAACACGACGATTGCAAGGACAACTAGGTAATAGAAACATCCAAAATACTAAAAGGCACAACAAAAGTAGACAGTAACCTATTTACGTTAAACAAAAACTAAACAAGAAATAATGGATGGAAACTGGAGCTGAAGAGATACAACACATCCCATTGTGGGAACTTCTTTATTCCATGTGAAACATGAATTAAACTGCCACCAGAAGTTATAAACAGCAACGGTATGGAAGAGTTTAAAAGAAAACTAGACAAAATCATTAGGACACTGTGAATGAACAGTAAAATCTGCTCCAAGAGATAAGTGAGCACACGATGTCTTCTCGGATAGACTATAACAAGTCTATGAGACATCCTAAGCCTTGTAACCCCTTTTAACTTATCGGGTACGTACACACAGTCGAGCAGTGTTCGTCGGACAAATTGTCCTAGGAAACTTCGACCGCTTGGGGTACCACCCACCACCCTAAGCACGCCTTCAGCCAATCTGGAACGAGTTCCTGATATCATTGTGCTATATAATATGACAGGTTTTAGTACTACTAAAATAGGAAAAACCTTTGTCTTAGTTTATATAATCACGTCTGTTGGGATATCCACACTTTGTTGGGAAACCACACTTCATCACTGGGTACAGACTCGTCTCTCGCATCATCTGCAAAATTATACACAGCGGTTTTTCCAACAGTTGAATATTTATATTAATCCGTGAATTATTCCTTTTGCCAGCATGACGTATGTTAATAACCCAAGTGGTTATGGAGAATAATGAGGTGGGAGGTTGAAATACAGGTTCGCATTCTTTGAGTTACGGACTTAGCCTAGAAGTCTCTTTCCCTACTTTCGTTTTTTTTTTTTTTTTTTTTTTGTCCGACTTTCTGTTTTTCCTGTCTTCCTCTTCCCGGCTTTCACTGCTTCTTTTCTTTATCCTTACTTTCTTTAGACATGTGCTGACATAGTTATGGAGTCTTCCCGTCACAGAAACATTTACTTTTTCAAAAAAAGGAGAATATAAACGAAAACAAAGTTGGTACAAATTAGTAGATCTGCGAACCTCCTAAGACACTTAATTGTAATTCAAGCTGCATAAATATTTCGTATATGTTTGTCGTAAAGTTGTGTAAGAGGGTAGACTAAAATATTCTGGCGATAGTGTAGTAGGCCATCTGGTATACCAGAGTAAATCATCTGTCCTTGACGGCAAACCAGTTGGAAACGATTCAAGGTCGAGTGCCGAGAAGCATTCAAGCGTGTCCTTCGGGTCATTTTATCTAAGGGCCTAAATGTAAAATGCTTCAACTAGCGACTTCCTGGAAGAGCCAAGCCTGCCTGGATAAGTAAAATGATAAGGAAGGTAGGAGATGAGATATTTGTCGAAGGTAGACGCAGGAAGGACATGGGCTGCCGAATATCACAGAGGTCCTTCGCATTACCCGGCGGGCCGGCATTGGAGGCATGAAACTGGTAGGACTCTATCATATATAGACTGTCCTGGGTAGGAAAAACCGCGCTTGCATAACGCCTGCTTAACACCCCCCCCCCCCCCCCCCCACACACACACAGATGACTCAACAACCTCATAACTAAACTTATAATTAACTAAGCGTTAAATCTAACATCATAAACTGTTGTTATCATGATTGTATAATACATCAGTGGGAGGACTTTGTTATAGGCTAGCTTGGGTGCGAGAAACTGCACTGGCATAAGGCCTGTTTACGCAAGCAACACTGATGACTCTACTGCCTTAAAACTAAGCTAAAATAAACTCAAACGTTAACGGTTTAAAGCATAATTACAATACCTAATAGTGGGATCGAGGACTTTGTTATACATCAAGACAACTTTATACCCTTAAAACTAAGCCAATGGCTAAAACGCTGCTTACTCTACACGAACAACGACAGAGATTACAATTAAACTAAAATTAACTCGTGCGTTAACTATAATAATAATAATAATAATAATAATAATAATAATAATAATAATATAATAATAATAATGATGTCTTAGAAACCGAACGCATTCAACGCACCATTAAATAAAATGTCGAACCCAACCAATTAGAGTATGATAATATTAATGATATTAATATTAATATTAATGCACCTAAACATAATAAATAATTTCGAAGAAAACCAATTATATAAAAGGGGAGAAGAATCACTACTCACCAATTAATTCCACTTCCTGTTCGGCTTCTTTCAGCATTCTGACGACACATTTAGCCACGTTCTCTCCCATTCTTCCTTCCCGAGAGGAGCCGAGGAAAACCAACATTCTAAGGGCCATTGCAGATGAGGTAATAATATATAAAAGGGAAGTACCTGTAGATATGTCTTTATGGATGTAAAGATTGTTCCTTACTGTAGAGTCACTCGGTGAGACGGTGACTCAGGTGCTTGGTATATCAGGGGTTGCCGGATGGTAAGTTACCAAGTCTTTATTTGTAATTTAATTAATTCCCTTTATGAAATAACTCATAAATTGAGAGAAAATAAAATATAGAAGGATATATTTTCATATTAAATTTAAATAAAATAAAATTGGTAAACTCAAACTAATCAACTATAAAACAATCTATATACAATCAACTACATGCCAACATTCCCGCCTATCAACCGTGAATCAGCAATCCTCGGACCCCAAATAACAGCGCGACCTTCGAATTGCATTCGGGATGAGGCCATCATGAGGGATCTAAATCCTACAAGTCCTATTTTATCGATTCAAAACCGCGATAGGATCACTGCCGTTGTCTGTAACAAGGTCTGTAGAATACCTTCTATAAACCTTGGCCTGTATGACGGGAATAATTACTTCGCTATCATTTTGATTATTTGATAGACTTAATACGCAAAGTACTAAATACGTGTTAGGTAACTTTTATATAACCCTGCAGGATTGTCAGCGTAGGATAATGTCTTCCGAAGGATTAATGATCGATATTAATATCTTATATAGTGATGACTAAATTTTTATTGTAATTTCTGTATAGAAGTTTTTCGTTACAGTTAAACATAAGTAAATAATTATAATACAACCAATAGTTCCCCCAAAACACTTGTCAATTATCTATTCACTTTAATGGAAATGCATATATATATATATATATTGTGACGAAAAAGATGGACTTATAGTGGACTGTATTATATGCTTAACGTTGTTACTTGGTCAAAAACAGCTAAAAGCCTTACGTAACAACTCCACAAAACTCCCTTTGCGGTTTCTAAATTACGGGGAGATATCTCTCAACCCAATTCATTATTAACGAGGATAACACACCAATATCATTAATGAATAGTAGCACAATTAAGTACTTTCACTTCCTGAGCAGTCCTTGTAGACATGAACTCAGATCATAAATCGCTACACGAGATACGACGAGAGGTACGCGCCTCTCTCTCTCTCTAAATGTTGCGAGTACTCACGGGTTGATTTTCAGACCTTAGAGGACTGCTGTGTTATCTCGTTTCTAAAAGTTATTTGCATAACCTTAAAGTATGAACACAATAAAGGTTTATCAGATCAATTTATATTCACCATCCACAAAACTGAAACATAGGAAAATGAAATAAAATCGAAGGATATTGAAACGCATTTGATAAATGTAAAGTTAAAATTAATTTAATAACTAAAAGTTAAACATATCAAAGAGTAATAACATATAAGTGACAAATGAAATTAATCACTCAAGTGGAATTGTAAATCAATGGCACTCAAATGAAACAAATTACGACAAAATTAAAAGAATCAGGGCAATCGCCCTTTCTAAATCCACACACACATCACTACACAACACTAGATAACAGGTCACCTCAAATCAGGGCTGCCAGATTTTTTTTACCAACTTATCGTACGGACGATTCAAAATTATCGTTTTTCCACCAAAATTATCGTAAAATATATCGTATGCATGTGAATAATTATCGTATCTTTTATCACCACATTATGCTCTACAGTAATCAACAACATTTCTTGGTATCAAAATAAATACATTTAAAGCTTTTATACATTTATTATGATGAGGCGAAAATAGTATTAATAAAACTTCTGTTCTCATTATATAAAAATAAACAATGTGGTATTCTACAGACAATAAACATATGAAACTGAAACCCTACATCATACAATGTACATAGCAAAACAATAAACCGAAATTAAAGATATATTTTTTTACTAAAATTAACGAAAGGGCTCTTTACTTTACGCTACGTTGTCATACAGCTGTGAACTGTTTTTTAAACGCCTAAGCATGTCTTTGGATGGCGTAAACATGACACAGGACTCCTGGCTTTTGATACATTCAGAGGCCAACAAAGCACCATTAACAGTTTGTGTGTTTAAACTGTTTCTTGTTTTTGTCTTAAAAAGGTTGATCTTACTGAACACTCTCTCGCATTCAGCATTCGAGTGGGGAAGACTTACCGCACACAGAGCAAAATTTGCCAGTTCCAAGAAGTTATCCCCACTCTGTAAAACTTTCACCCAGAATTTATCTACTGACAATATATCATCAATATGCAGTCTATCTTTGAGTGCTGGTAACATTCTCCATTGATCATCAATTTTCTGTATTAGTGAACAATTATCTGGTGACACAATTAAAGGAAGTTCAACTATGAGAGAGTATAAAGAGGGGGTTGATTTTCTAAAGGAATTAGACACAGCATTTTCAGGAGTTAAGCAACACAGCTTGGAGATCACACTGTCCTTAAAATCATACCTTTTCTTGATCTCCGCACATGCTATTACTAAGAAGTCCCTACAGCGTTTATAAAACTCATTCAAATTAGATTTATTTTCATTTGGATTTAGTTTGTCAAGTTCTTTACGTACCCCCAGTCCAAGATACAACTCACTATCCCTGAGGTATTTATCTTGCCTAAAAGGATCAACTGTCTCAAGATCTGTCTTTATGATGTACTCTCTTTCCATGAAAGAAAGTAGTAGCTCCCTATAAAGCATGCATAACTTTTCATGCAATACTGTGATTACTGTTTTATCCGACTGAAAATATGTATTGAAACTTGTGAATTTTGGCAAAATCCATTCAAGAAAGAGGTAATAGGACTTAATGAAGGGATTGTGAAGATCATGAAATATAAGCTCGGCTGATACCACCTTCTCAGAAAACCAAATATCTGTAAAATACATCTTAAGGGCTTCCCATTGCTCTAACAGACGAATAACAACTGCAACTAATGACAACCACCTAGTCTGGGAGGGGTGCAAAATCTTATGTGGTTTCAGGTTAAGAAATTCCTGAAACTGTACTAATTCACTCTGCCTCTTGCTGCTGCATTTAAAGTGATTAAAAATTTCTCTTGCCAAATCTTCGCATCTTCTGGGTAGTGCCTTACAGGCTTCACTTGCACAGAGATGTGCAGAATGGCAAACACATTTCATCACAAAAATTCCTGGACATTGTTCTCGAAAGCGACTTGCAACAGAGTTATGGGCCCCCATCATTACATTACACCCATCAGAACCAAATCCAATCATATTTATTGCAGGAATATCATACTGATTAAATGTTTTCATGAGTCCTTCAAACAAGTTTTTTCCTGTTGCACCTTCCTTAGTGTTCTCTGGGTCTTTGGAATTGTAAACATCATACAGTTCCCAAAACTTACATTTAACTGCTCCTGCATCTTTGTCATAAAACCGTACCACCACACATGATGATTTTATAGAACCCACATCAGTTGACTCATCGCAAAGTACACTGAACTTTGTGTCCTTTAAATTTTGTGCTAACTCTTCCTTAAAAGAAGAACCAATAACATTTTTTACAATTGCTGTTGCTTTCGTTCTTTTTAATTGCAGTTCTTTTGCAGTGTTTGGATCAGATAATATGTCTTTCAAAAGATCTGTCAGATGATCCATTACATTGAAAGCAATGTTGTGTTCCACAAGAAAAGCACTCAATTTAATTTCTGCTACAGAAACAGAATCAGATGACTTACTCTGTTTCTTCTGTAAAAATGATGAAACTGATGGCTGATTGACAGTTGCAGTTTCAAAAAAGGATTTATGCTTTTTACCTTTTGCATGGTTTTTGATGACAGTTAATTCTGCAACCATTACCACATTGCATACTGTACACTTAGCCTTAAAAGGATTTTCAGAGACCCCACGAAGCCATGCCTTGAAGTCTGGACTAGATTCCCATTCCTGTCTGTACCGCTGCTGACGATGTGAACTTGAACTCAAACTAATCTGAGAGAAAGATTTTATATATATAATTTATATATATATATATATATATATAATATATATATATATATCTATCTATATATATATATATATATATATATATATCTATATATATACGAAAACATAAGTTATGTTTTCCAAAACACTTATTCTTATTGTCATAATAGTCACGCTTAACCAAATTCTATACATTCCTTCAAATTGTTAAACAGCAGCAGCTTCAAACTCTGTTATAATTCATATAGCTAACCTTTTTCTTTTTTGATGGGGTTGCAAGATGCCTTTCCTCCTCGCTGTCCTGGGAATGATAGTGATCACTGTCACGGTCACCCATAATTGAATATTCGGTAATGACTATATCAGTCTCACTGTCTGCCACTTCGTTGAAATGGCCACATCAACAGCGAAGGAAGTTACTGATACTGACTGAACTATTTTATACAGCACAGCTTGTAGTTGAGTTGAAGCTGTTTGTTAATCATCTTAAAATGATCGCTTGGATGTTTACAATATCAGCATGATTGCCTCGTTCCACGGGAAGAGAGAGAGAGAGAGAGAGAGAGAGAGAGAGAGACTTAATGGTCTCATGTCCCTCTTAAAAAAGGTCAGCGATAAGGTGACCTCTCGGCCATCTGTAATTGAGTAGAGGGTGGTGGAAATACGCACGGTACCAATGCAATTAACCTACCGATCTCAATAATCTCAAAACACAATTATCTACATATCTTAAGGGAAATTGTTACTTTAAATTTTCATTATTTTCAATTGGAAACATTTAATCTTGAAAAAAATGCTTTTTAATCATCTGAAAATACACAAATGCCAGAATTATCGCATAAATTGTACGATAGTTGGATCTGGTATCGTACATCGTACCAGAGGCAGTTTAATCGTACATGTACGATAATGATGATGATTTGTTGAGCCAAGAAGCTGTCCGTTCCGTCCTGCTGCTCCTGCATTCATTCTGGTTTTGTTGGGGAAAAGAGACAAGTTATACAATTACCACGAATGCAGAACTGACTTACAAGGTTTTCATGAACATAAAAAACTTTACAATAATTATCAAGTTCGTTGTCAAAAATAAATTCCAAATAAAATAGTGTGCAACTTCAACATATTTATTAGATGTAGTGAATTAATTGGTGGTGTGTGTCAATACAATTTTGGGCGATATCATGCCCATACAGTGTACTACGCACATACGCATACACACTCCTAGAGGGGCATGCTAAGGAGCGTTCAGAGGGGCGAACTACTACCCTTCCTTTCCCGTCCCGATCTTTTGACCTCTCCTAATGGCTTCTCTGGCGAGAGGCACAAACAAGACCCAATGACACAAACTCTTACCATACGTAATATGCGCAATGCATTCACAAGAACATTTCATATATATATATATATATATATATATATATAGATATATATATCTATATATATATATAGATATATATATATATATGGACTGGTAAAGGTGTTCTGTAACAACAGAATTCCATCTAATAAAAGGAGCCCATAAAAACACCAAAATGTAGAGAGAAAAGTACTATATTTCAGAGACTGCTGTCTCTCTCTTCAGGTATATGAATGAGAAAAGTTTACAGAAAAGGTGGTATTTATACCAAGAGATTCGTCCACAAGTAAGCCAATTTAGGTCACCCCCGCTGATAATCTTCCTTTAATCTTCTTAAGCGTTGGTTGAATGAACACTGCGTCGACGATGTCTGATGTCCAATTCCCTTTTGAGATGTTCATTACCTGCTTCTCTTTTATTAAGGAACCGATTCCATCATTTGACTCTTGTACCGGCAGTTGCTGCTATAAATTACACGTGACATATTCCAGTTTATTCTATGGTTATGTTCATTTATATGATTGAAAATAGCCGAGTTCTGTTGTCCATACCTAACTGACCGTTTGTGTTGTATTAATCTCTGGGGAAGTGATTTACCTGTAAATCCGATGTAAGATTGGTCACAGTCCTGGCATGGGATCTCATATACCCCCGAGTCTTTGGGCGATGTCTTTTGTTGGACGTTAATCAGGGATTTGGCTAAGGTATTTGGGTAGGTAAATGCAAAAGGGTTGGATTTCCCAAGGGTGTGAGTTACTCTCTTAATCGTCTCCAGGTGGGGAATTTTTATTTTATTGTTGGGTGTGTCTCTGGTCTTGTCTTTAGGGGGTCGGTAGAAAATTACGTTTGCTTTTTGAATTGCTTTCTCAATTATATGGTCAGGATACTTTAAAGATGAGAGCTGCTTGCGAATTAGTTCAAATTCTTTTTCCAGGAAATCTGGGGAACAAATTCGTAAGGCTCTTAAGAATAGGTTGCTAGCTAGACTTATCTTGATAGTATTGTCATGATAGCTAAAGTAGTGAATATATGAAAGTGAGAACGTTGGTTTTCTGTATATGGTAAATTTGTATTCTGTCGTGTCTCTGATTATTAAAACATCAAGAAAAGGAATTTTGTTGTCTGTTTCCCATTCAACTTTAAATTTGATGCTGGGCACTAATGCGTTTAATTTTGAGAGGAATTCATTAAAATTACCCCACTTATTATCCCAAAATGTTAGTATGTCATCCACGTATCTCATCCACAGCATGTTTTTGGGTTTTATTGCATTTATTACTGTAGTTTCAAAGTATTCCATGTACAGATTGGCTAAAATAGGACTTAAAGGACTACCCATACTACACCCGAATTTTTGCTTGTAGAATGATTCCCCGAATGAAAATACGTTATTAGATGCACATAATTCAACTAACTTTATTATTTTGTCAAGTGCCAAAGGGAAATGATCTGAATAGGGGGATAATTTTTCCCTTAAAAACTGAAGAACGTCCTGTACTGGTACTTTTGTGAATAGGGAGTCTACGTCAAGGCTTAAAAGTTTTATGTTGTGAAGTGGTATATGTGCTTCTCTGAATTTGTGACAAAAGTCTTCCGAATGTTTGATGTGACTGGGAGAAAAAGTGCCTAAAAAAGGAGAAAGGAGGCCAGCTAACCATTTAGAAATTTTGTAATTGAAAGCTCCGGCGCATGAAACGATGGGTCTGAATGGAAGATTGTCTTTGTGAGTTTTGGGAAGACCATAAAAGTAGGGTAATTTAGGATTAATTACTTTAAATTTCTCTAATAGTTCAATACTCTTTTTGTCTTGGCCAATTAATCTTACTTTCCGAAAAAATTCTGTGGGAACGTTCTGGAGGGGATTTTTCGTCAGTTTTTCGTAAGTATTTGTGTCGCTAAGGAGCTGGTTGATTTTGTCGAGGTAGAAGTCTTTGTCCATTATTACAATTTTGCCGTCTTTGTCGGATCTACTTATTATAACATCTAACTTTTTTAGCGAGTGGATGGCTATCATGAATCTGCGGGGAACAGGATATTTCTTATGAAGGTCAGTTAAAGCATTTAGTAACACTCCTTTTAAACATATCTCTTCACGGCTGTAGTTTTTGTCAGATATGAATTTATCAAAAGCCACTATGAAGTCTAGGTTGTTTTTGCGGTCTGGCATTAGGGCAAAGGATAAGCCTAAATTTAAAACTAAATGTTGATTTACAGTAAGGGGGGTGTTGGATAAGTTTAAAACTTTGTCTTGTTGTTCAAGATTATTCCATGCACTATTATCTATTAGGTTATTTAACTTGCGTAAAAGTCTGTTGGAATGAGTCACAAAATTCCTTTTCTTGATGTTTTAATAATCAGAGACACGACAGAATACAAATTTACCATATACAGAAAACCAACGTTCTCACTTTCATATATTCACTACTTTAGCTATCATGACAATACTATCAAGATAAGTCTAGCTAGCAACCTATTCTTAAGAGCCTTACGAATTTGTTCCCCAGATTTCCTGGAAAAAGAATTTGAACTAATTCGCAAGCAACTCTCATCTTTAAAGTATCCTGACCATATAATTGAGAAAGCAATTCAAAAAGCAAACGTAATTTTCTACCGACCCCCTAAAGACAAGACCAGAGACACACCCAACAATAAAATAAAAATTCCCCACCTGGAGACGATTAAGAGAGTAACTCACACCCTTGGGAAATCCAACCCTTTTGCATTTACCTACCCAAATACCTTAGCCAAATCCCTGATTAACGTCCAACAAAAGACATCGCCCAAAGACTCGGGGGTATATGAGATCCCATGCCAGGACTGTGACCAATCTTACATCGGATTTACAGGTAAATCACTTCCCCAGAGATTAATACAACACAAACGGTCAGTTAGGTATGGACAACAGAACTCGGCTATTTTCAATCATATAAATGAACATAACCATAGAATAAACTGGAATATGTCACGTGTAATTTATAGCAGCAACTGCCGGTACAAGAGTCAAATGATGGAATCGGCCTTAATAAAAGAGAAGCAGGTAATGAACATCTCAAAAGGGAATTGGACATCAGACATCGTCGACGCAGTGTTCATTCAACCAACGCTTAAGAAGATTAAAGGAAGATTATCAGCGGGGGTGACCTAAATTGGCTTACTTGTGGACGAATCTCTTGGTATAAATACCACCTTTTCTGTAAACTTTTCTCATTCATATACCTGAAGAGAGAGACAGCAGTCTCTGAAATATAGTACTTTTCTCTCTACATTTTGGTGTTTTTATGGGCTCCTTTTATTAGATATATATATATATATATATATATATATATAAATATAATATATATAATATATTATATATGATATATATATCATTTTTTTATATAATATATTATATATATAATAAAGACAAATGAATTATCATAACTAAAACAGTAATTATACTTCGTTACTAAAACGTCTAGACGTTTATGTCAAAAGACTTCGTCTTTGTGTAAAACCATCTTTTCAGTGCTAACCGCACCACAGATATACGTACTAGAACATAGCAAAATCAGATAATATAATGTTAAGTGTCATTCTCGAATAGATGTGGTTCTTTCACCCTTATTATGTCATGCAATGTAGACGTACATATCTTTACAAAATATAGGGCATGCGAATATATTTGGTTTTCACATGAATACAAATACAGTAACATAGTTCCTGTCTGTCGATTACCTGACAGACGGCAATACGCAGTGAAAATCAATCAACAATTTCTTATGAGACAGACACTAATAACTATAATAAAAGAAAAATAGTATGGAAACAAGTGAATACACAAAAATATTAGAAAATAAAATCGTTGTGAGAGGAATTCCTCACACTCACACACACACACACACACACACACACACACACACACACACACACACACACCACATATATATATATATATATATATATATATACTATATATATATTATATATCTATATATAATTATATATAATATTACTTATATATATATATTCATTAATATATATATATATATATATATATAATATATATATCTATATAATGTGTGTATTATCGAATATTAAGCCAAAACTAACACATTTATATCAAATTCACATCTCTTGAGAGATAGCTGAAACCCAATGGGAATTGTAATATAAGTACCCAATTCTGACAAAGGATTCGAATCTGCATTATATCTTGGTTAATTCAGGCAAGATGGCAGTTATCAAGAGAGGTTCGAATTTCTGGTCAGGGCAGATTCACTTAATTGTCATATATAATTCCCTATGAGTACTATAAGTTCATTCCAAGATCAGGTGAATTCAATATCACCGAGCTTATAGGCTCGTATTATTACAAAAACTATCTTCTTTTGATTTACTGTTACTTATGTGTACAATAAATGTTAACTTATACTGTAAAATTTAATAATTTTCAATAAATGTCTTCAAACATCAACAACTAAATTTCACCGTAATTAACCACGATCTTATTCCAGTGCATTGTGTGAATTCGGGCACCATTTTCCGCCCCCCCCCCCCCCCCAACATAGAACCTTTTTTTAGTAAAGAAAGAATTTGCAGTCAACAGGAACTATTTCATTCAGTAAATGATTTTTTTAAATTAATTAAGCGATGTAGAAATAAAGTGTATGCAGAAAATAATGTGAAAAGAACTTTTAAAAAATACATCAGTTGACCTAAGTAAAACCATGTATAGGATATCATACCAAAGACAAATGATGACATTGCTTTGGATCAAATGGAATTCAGTAAATAAACTCAAATTCTCTGCAATTATATCTAAGGCCTCCATGCTTTCCCAGTTTGCGTGTGCTTCTTTTGCTCTTAATTAGGATAATAAATTAAATCAATAAAATAAAATTCTTTGCAACTCTTGAGGGTGCTAACCAGAGTCGAGACTGTTTGCAACATAGTAGGTCTAATCAAATCCACTGGTCTAGGGCTTACATGTTTTACCCATTTATGCGTATTTCTTTTAAGAGCAGGTTTTTATTAAATGAAATACACATGTACTGAGGTATATTTTAGTCAAAAGTGTGATTTTTCTAACTTATAATCCAAGTACTGTATACTGATTGTATTGAAAACTAATGTGGTTATATGACAGGTTTTCACATGGTACACTTTCCTTATATTTAATTTCATGCCAACTTCTCTCTTCGAACTTCGAAGTCAGTTGACACTTAAAAGTTTAAGATTGTGTTTAAAAGTATTTTATTTTTTCTATTAAAAGAAAACCTGAAAAAAAGGCAGTAACTGCCTGTTGTACTTGAGTCTTGAGAAGGAAAACAGGCACGAAGGCACGTCACAGGTTGTAACACGAAGCGCATTCCCTGTGTTGTAAAGTTTTCAACTTCCAAATGACAGCCCATGTTGGACAGAGTTAACATAAGTTAGTGGTTGAACGTTCCAAAGTGTCAAATGTAATTGGTTAATGTAAGTAAAACTGAATAAAAACAAGACTTGGGGAGAAAAAAACGTGCACACGTTCCTTACGCTGTCTAAGTCAAACAATGTGAAATTAAGCGTTTGAAAGTTATAGAGTGAAAGATTAAATAATTAAATATTAGGTAGTACCAAACTAAAACAAATCATATAAAAGTCAATTGAATTTCCTCTCGAGAATTACTAGAACAAACGTTGCGTATTGTGGAGACTGGAGATCGGCGTCCAAGAGGAAATTGCATTTGCAACTACGCCGATCAAATTATCCCGGAATTTGTCGCACTTGTCGACATTTCGCTTTGCTTGTCGCTATGCCAACATTCGTTTTACGTTGAAGGAAAGGTATGCAAAGACCGTAATATTAAATATTGTCGTTTTATTTAGTTTGAAATGTGTTATGAACTTATGATAAGATGCCTTGTTTGATACACGTAATCTAGGCTAGACTTAGGTACGTTAACTACCTAAAATAATGGTCCTAGTTCTTCTAGCCCTAGTTGTCACTTTGGTTGTCGTTGTTTAAACACTCGTCCTACCTTAAAGGAAAGGTATGTTAATTATCTTAATTCAGTAATACTATTTGTGTCTTTATGTATTTAAATGTAGATTGTGTAAGCCATATAGCTATGGAAGCAAGCTGCAATTATGCCTTAACCTGTCTAGCCTTACACCTATAGGTAGTACTTAGGCCTAGACCTGTTTGCTTAGGCCTATACGTAATCCAAGCCTAGGGTATTTTTAGAAGGCGTTAAAAGGAATACTAAGAGGCCTGGTATAGGCCTGTGGACTCTGCCTTTCCATCTAAAATTAAATTTCTAAACTGGGAATGTAGCCTAGCCTAGCGTACCCTAGGCTAGGCTAAGCCTACGTGGCATTGATTTTTGTGGGTTAGTTTTTGGGGGTGTTCTCTCCAGTCCCCCCTGTACCCCTAGCCTTAGTTTAACATCATCGCCTCAGTGGCATGATCAGTATGGTGTTGGCCTGCCACCTTGTTGGTCGCGACTTCAATCAAACATTCCACTGAGGAGCCAGAGATGTGTATTTCTGGTGATACTAGAAGTTCACTCTCGACGTTGTTCACAAGTCATGTAAAGCCTTTGGTCCCATTGCTGAATAACCACTGGTTCCAAGCAACGTAAAAATAGGTACTAGGTACTACTATACAAACAAACAAACCCCAGCTTAACCTTGTGTTGTTATATATATGAGATTGCAAGGTAATTCTACAGAATAGTCCTAGTTCCGCACGGACTGCGAGGAAAGTAGTAACTGCGGATACGACATCCACTAGGGATTGGGGTGTCTAATTTATTTCACCGTGTTTAGTACTGGCCCCCGGGGGTCAGTTACAGTCATCTGAATAAATATTACTTAAAATTCGGTAGATCTAGGGTACTTATCCGCGACGGCCTAGACTATGGCAATTGCAGTTTTTCTATGCAGTTTTACCTACTGAACAAGAATTTGAAGTAATATTTATTCGGACGACTGTAATTAACCCCCCTGGCGAAATACATTGGATGCCCCAATCCCTAGTGGATGTCGTATCCGCGGTTACATTCCTTTCAGTCTGTGCGGACTGCTTCTGTTGAAATATACCTAAAATTCTTGTTCAGGAGGTAAAACTGCATAGAAAGACCGCAACTGCCATATTCGAGGCCGCCGCCGAATAGTACCCTAGATCTACTGATTGGAACCTAACCTAACCTATATTTGACCAAACTAGCTAAATTTGGCGTTTATGTCGCACATCTTATAGGTAGTCCCCTAGCCTAACCTTTAATCTCTGGTTGTGCTCTGTGCCTTTATATCATAGCAGGCCACGTGGGGTTTTTCACTCAGTTCATTATTTACAATTGAAGCAAATATCAGATTCATCTAAATCACTTCAACCATATCTAAACCATAGTCTAGTATATATGGTACATTTGAAATTATAATAAATATGTTGTATAGGCTAGGTTAATACCTGCCAATCATATCTGAAAAATGATAACCTATTTTACAGTTAGCTTTAATTATTTTAATTTTAAGGTATATACTAGGCCTAGTATGTGAATTTCTGCTATTTACTTAGTCCCACATGCAAACTATGGCATTTGCAGTTCACTCTGTTTGGTATTATGTACAGCCCTCCACATTTTCAAAATAAGGTGCCTCTTATATTTTATAATGATCTTTTTGTGTTCTCTTGTCAGTAACATAGCTCCTGCAGAGTAGTTGAGTATTTAGTTCCTTTTTAAATTTGCTTTTTTCTTGTATGATCTTCATTTCAGATGGTATTTTGCCTTAGAAGATTATTAGTCAAAGCCATGATCCATATATTTTGCCTTTACATTTCTTCTTTATAGTATTACTACGGCCTTTCTTTGCACAATTTTTATGCTTTAAGGTGTTGCTGGCACATTCATTTAATTTGTGATTTTCACCACATCTGTGGCAGACTTGGTCATTACTACAATTTGTAGCGCTACGACCAAAATTCCATTGACTATACAGTGCATGTAATTTGTCACCTCTATCATAGATAGCCTTTCTTATTGTGCATTTAATGATATAGTGCATACATATATGTATGTGTCATCTTTGGCTTTCATTTCCTTTCCAATTTTCAGGTTATCGTTTTCATGACTGAAATTACATATCCAGGGATTTTCCTTTACAATGTTATTGACAATGTTATCTTTATCATTTGGGACATATACTATTTTTATTTTTAGTTTTAAGTTTACCCTTCTCATTCACTGATATAGTGCTGATTCCTGAATCTCTCAGTTGCCTTTTCTAAGGTTTTTCCTGTTTGGAAGTCTTACAAATACGTATGTCCATCCTTTGTTGTTTTAACCTGTTCAGCTGGCACCGTTACTTTACTCATAATTTGCCTCTTTTCATTTGCTGTGGTACTCACTTCATTTATGGATGTGATCAGAAGCGCTTTCTTTGTCTTTAGTGATTCAGCATAAGTTTTGTCTTTGTCAGTATTTACATCTTTATCAACATTGTCAATTTGTTGTGAATTTCATCTATGTTGATTATTACATTACTAGATTTTTGTAGGTCCAGAATCAATTTTGCTAATATATGTGTGTTTGCCTTTATTTCTTCAAGTTCATATTCAATGAGTTTTTTTGTGTGTTCTTTGTTCAGCCTCTTGCAATTGTTACATATGTACTACGTATATGTTGTCACAGCAAAGTATGGGTGTGTATTTGCCCTCATTACCTGAACATTTAAAGTGGAACCATGTATCACATATTTCACAGCAAGTTCCTTTGTCATCAACTAAATCAGAGAATGTGCAGTTGATGCTAAGTATCTTGATGGCTGTGTCCCAATCTGATTAGCATAGTGCTTTTTGGACATAACGTCATAGTTGACGTTTGTATAACAGGACAACAAGGAACAAAAATAATTGCAAAGGGCAGCACAAGAATTTATTGGAGCAAGGTCAGTGTGAAACAGACTGTCTCCTCTGTGTATCTTGATAAAATATTTATTTATAAGTTATTTGATGTAGACAGTAATTATCCAGAATTTGACTGGATTACTGTATGTACCTTTAATCTGTGCAGGTTTATATGTTGCTCAGCTCTTCTATAATGAGGTCTTACATCTCTTTAATTTCTTGCCAAAATCATGAGCATAGTATAGCAGACCTGCTGATTTTCAGCTTGCATTTAACATTTGCAGCAAAGGTTCTTTTTCCATTAGAAATATAACTCATGTTATTTTTGGTAGGTTTGACATTCCAAGTTGCCCTTTCATTTCTAACATTGAAGAAGTTTATGGATTCATTCCCCAATAACTCAATAAGAGCCAAATGGTATGAATTAGGGGTTTAGGGTGGGGTATGAGTTGAACAGCAAACAGTGGCAGATTTAAAGGAGGTCCACCTGTTTACGTGCCCCACCCCCCCAATGGATATGAATAATAGAACATTGTTTTCTTTCATTAAATCATTATTGGTAGCAAAAATCTGCTTATTTAATGATTATTTCAACAACAACAACAACTGTAACTGAGTATATATATTCTGAGAAGTACTCAATAGTAAACATATTTCAACCAAGTACGTAATACATACAGGCAGTCCCCAGGTTACGACGGGGGTTCCGTTCACGAGACGCGTCGTAAGCCGAAAATCGCCGTAAGCCGGAACATCGTCAAAAATCTTAAGAAAACCTTACTTTTAATGCTTTGGGTGCATTGAAAACTATGTAAACTGCATTCTTATGGCATTTTCATAAAAAAACCTCCAAATATTGATTATTTTGCATTTTTGGTGTCATATTTCATATGCCAGATGAGGGTTGTAGGCGTCGTAACCCTGGAAATAATGTCTGATGAATATAATTGAAAAGCGTCGTAACCTCGGAACATCGTAAGCCGAGGCCTTCGTAACCCGGGGACTGCCTGTATTGTCTTTTAAAGTCAGCAACACTAATGATTTGATAGATATTTTAGTATATTTTTGTATGTTCAGGTCAGATTTTGTTGTATCCAGTAGTAGTTAATTATGTTTTGATGATTTGCATGCTATTAAAAGTAAATAAAATTTTGTAAAGCAGTTGTCTATACTTCGGATGAATAAACAATGTGTACAGTGTTGATTTGCCAGAAATACTAACTATTGTTTTACAAGAAGTGCCCTTCCTGTTTGCTTTCAGTTGGCTGAAGGAAACCACCATATTCTGCAGGTTGCTGGTAAGAAGAGCCTCTTACAAAGTGAGCTTCTTCATTTACTATTCAAGTACCACTCACAAAGCATTTGGCATTTAGAACTTTATCCAGACCTCTGAGACCAGCAGAAATGACATATAAAGACATTTGTTTTTATATTAATAAAATAGTTTTAGGTTATTTTGTTATAGCACGCTTCATAAAATTCCTCGAGTTGAAGGTGATATTGGAATATCCTGTCTACTGATAGAACTACTATTATACATAACATAATATTATCTTCGATGAGGATAAATTAGACATTTTTCTTGAGTGAAAGTTTTTATGTTGCTAAATTAGTTAAATTCTTATCAGGTAAGAACCAGATGTAAATGATATGTTTTATGTAGAAATTTTGATATAGCTTCATTTATGTAATGATTAAGAAAGTTGTCTTTGTAAAGCTTATAGAATTTTAAGTATATTTTAACAATGTATCAAGAATATACTCAAGAACAGGTTCTTATTTTATATGCTCTTTAAAGAATGTGGTCGTTCTTTGTAGTCTTTGATGCCTTTGATGTTTTTTTTATCTTGTAAACATAATCATATTAACAGTGAATGGTTTTTAAATCTGTGGCAAACTGAGTGTACAGTTCAGAATTTTTGTACATGAACTTCCCTGCCAGATATATACTTAGCTTAGGTCTCTGACGTCACGACAGAAAATTCAAAACTCGCGGCACACGCTACAGGTAGGTTGCTGGGTGGCGGATGTAAGAACCAGTCCCCCTTTCTTGTCAGATTATTTTCTGTCGCCGGCTGGACAACACCTGTTGTTCAGTCCTTACGATAGTTAAATTCGTTCTCGTTGCTGACGATTTGGATTTTGGTGAAGTACCCTTTGTTTGTTGGCTTGGCATATGCTTTTTGGATTGTTTTTTGGATTTTTCTTTTGAATTTCTCTTACAAAATATAATCATGGATGATTCTGAAGTTAAGAAACCTAGTTTATTTAGGGTTTGTTCAGTGAAGGAATGTAAAGTTAGGCTTCCTAAAGCTGCATTAGATCCTCTCACTGTATGTACGTCTTGTAGAGGGAATGAATGCTCTTTTATTAACCCTTGCAAAGAGTGTGAGAATTTGGATGAGGATGGTTGGAAGGCTCTTTCTTCTTATGTGAGAAAGTTAGAGAAGGATAGGGTGCGCAAGGCTTCTTCAAGGAGCTCTAGTAGATCGAGGGTGAGTAAAGTTGACGCTGAGAATCCTGTAGTAGAAGTAGTTCCTTCTCCGGTTTCAGCCCTGCGCCCAGCTTTGAACCCGAAGATTCGTTTTCGGAAGTTGCTTCTGGGAGAGCCTCGATCAGGAGTAAGGAGAGCCTCGCTCGCTCTCGACAAGGTAAGAGTGATGATAGTGCAAGTGATCAGTGCAGTGCCCCTAGTGCAGTGGAGGGTGCGTCTGACCGGCTCACTAACGCTTCCAGGCCTAGACCTCTTCCAGACTCCCAGACCCAGTGGAGGAGGAAAGTCGAGCCGCAGGAAGGTTAGGGAGAACCGCAGGAAGGTTAGGGAGAACCCCCACCGGTCAGGCGTCCCCTCGGCAGACCCTGTTGCTCGTTCCCAGGCTGCCTTGGATCGAACCAAGAAGGATTTATTGCGCCAGTGCTTCTCGTCATCTTCGTCGCCTTCTAAGCGTAGATGGAGCGCCTCGGAGTCGTCTCGCCCTCTCAAGAGGCCCTGGAAAGCTCCTTGCGCCCTTCCTTCCAGCCCCGAATCCTTCGCGGAAGAACCAGAAGTGGAACGCAAGAGAGCCAAGATTTCGTCTGTTAACGCTTCTCCTGTTCGGTCTCGGACTTCGTCCCCTGTAGAGGAGTTTAAGAGGTCTCCTGCGCGTATCCTGGCGGGTCTGCAGGCGCAGATTGCGGCTTTAGCGGAGTCTATTGCCGGGACTTCTCATCGTCGGAAGGACGCCTCACTTCCGGTGAAGAAGTCTAAGAACGTTCCTTCTGCTAGATCTCCTCTGGCTAGAGAAGTTTTTGAGCCTTGTAGCAGGAAGTCAGAAGTGCAGGCTGAAGCTCGGGATCTTTCTCCGAGTAGGCTCTCCTCTCTCCCCAGCAAGAGTTGTGAGCATGTCAGGCGTAAGGAGCCGGACAGGCTCTCTCCTCAGGATTTCCGCTCCTCTTCAGTTAGGCGTCAAGAGCTTGACAGACGTCAAGAGCCTCGTTTTCGTCAGGAGCGAAGGAAGAGTTCTTCGCCTGGTGGCCTCTCTCCTTTGGACGGACGCTCGGAGCCTAGTAGGCGCCAAGAGCCTAGTAGGCGCCAAGAGCCTTGTAGGCGGCAATGGAAGCTTTCTTCTCCGTTGGATCACTCCCGATTGGATAGGCGCTCAGAGCCTTGTAAGCGCCGCGCTTCTGACAGGGAATCCTCTTTGGATGTTTTCTCTCCCCGTGGCAGGCGTCAAGAGCTGGTAGGGGTTTTGAGCCTGATAGGCACCAAGAGTGCTGGCAGGCGTATTGAGGATGGCAGGCGCCAAGAGCCTAGCAGGCGCAGAGAGCCTGATAGGCGCTCTCCCTTATCCAGACGCTCTTCTGTGGATATAGAATTTGTTTCCGACAGGCGAGCTTCCTCTTGTAGGCGCTCTCCTAGTAGGCGCTCCCCAAGTAGGCGCTCTCCTAGGAGGCGCTCTCAAAGTAGGCGCTCTCCTGGTAGGCGCTCTCCAAGTAGGTGCTCTCCTGGTAGGAGTTCTCCTAGGAGGCGCTCTCAAAGTAGGCGCTCTCCTGGTAGGCGCTCCCCATGTAAGCGCTCTCCCAGTGGATTTTCTCCCAGTAGGCGCTCTCCGAGGATTAGCTCTCCTCCGGGCAGTAGAACTTCTAAACGTCATTCTTCGGAAGAATTTATTGGGGATTCTGAGGAAGATTTGCCCAAGGATGCTTCGGTTTCTTCATATAAGAGACTAACAGACCTCCTCTTGCAAGATTTTGGGGAGTCTCTTTTGGCCGTTGCTCCTCCGTCCTTATTTTCAACGACCAATACGGCTAAGAAGTCTTCAGTCGTTAAGATGAAGCCGACAGTGTCGATGAAGAAGGCTCTTAAGAACTTTGACGACTGGTTGGTATCAAAAGAAGAGAAAGGCAAGACCGTTTTTTCTTTTCCCCCGTCCAAACTGACGGGTAAGATGGGGTTCTGGTACGAGTGAGGAGAGCCCTTGGGTCTGACTCTTCCCTCTTCAGCAGACTCGGACTTCTCTTCGTTGGTTGATTCCGCACGTCGCTCGGCGCTGAATTCTGCGAAGACGACGTGGGGTATGAGCGAGTTGGATCACCTTCTGAAGGGAATGTTCCGAGTCTTAGAAGTTTTTAACTTTCTTGACTGGACCCTTGGAGTCTTGGCTAAGAGGACTCAAGAGCAAGACACTCTTTCACCTGAAGACCTTCACGCAGTTCTGTCTTGTATGGACAAGGCAGTGAGAGACGGTTCCGGGGAAATTGCTTCACTTTTTGGTGCAGGAGTAGTAAAGAAGAGGGCCATTTTCTGCTCTTTTCTTACCAAGGCGTTTTCTCACGCACAGAGAGCTTCCTTGCTGTATTCACAACTTTCTCTGCAACTCTTCCCGAAGAAGATTATTAATGATATCTCCAGCTCGTTGTCAGCAAAAGCGATGCAGGATATGCTGGCTCGCTCTGCTAGAATCCCGAAACCTTCGTTTCAACAGAAGACGAAGAAGGAGACTCAGAGTAGGCAAGAACCCTTTCGAGGAGGCCCTTCGTCTCGCTCTTCTTCCTCCAGAGGTTCGAGACCACCTAGAAGAGGAAGGACCTTCTCTCGGTCTATTAGGGCCAAGAAGTAGTTCGTGTGTCCTCCAGACAACTGTGGGTGCCAGACTTCTGAACTTTGCAGATGTCTGGGCACGAAAGGGGGCGGACAACTGGTCCCTCGCTATCATCAAGAGGGGATACCTCATTCCCTTTATCTCGAGACCACCTTTGACCACCACTCCAAGGGAACTGGTGGCCAAATACAAAGACCCACTAATGAATCAAGCCCTCGCTCTAGCAGTAGAGCTGATGTTAGAGAAAGAGGCAATAGAGATGGTTCAGGACCCTCTTTCCGCGGGGTTCTACAACCGTCTGTTCCTAGTTCCCAAGAACTCAGGAGGATGGAGGCCGGTTCTGGACGTGAGCGCCCTGAATGTCTTTGTGAAGAAGAGGAAGTTCGCTATGGAGACGACTTCATCAGTCTTAGCAGCTCTTCGTCCCGGGGACTGGATGGTGTCACTGGACCTTCAGGACGCTTACTTCCATGTGCCGATCCATCCTTCTTCTCGCAAATTTCTCAGATTCATGTGGGGAGGGTGGGGGGAACGTTTTTCAGTTCAGGGCCCTATGCTTGGCCTTTCCACGGCCCCCAAGTATTCACAGGGCGTGATGAAGAACGTTGCCCAGTGGCTTCATCTCGAGGGAGTGAGGATTTCCCTCTACTTGGACGATTGGCTTATCAGGGCCAAATCCAAGGAGAAATGTCTGGAGGACTTACGATTGACGTTGAATCTAGCAGCTTCTCTGGGTTTGCTAGTGAATTTCGAGAAGTCACAGCTAATTCCCAGTCAAGAGCGTATCTATCTGGGGATTCTGATGGCTTCTCAGGTTTTTCAGGCGTATCCGTCCCCAGAGAGGATAACCCGAGGTTCGGAGAAGGTAGCAATCTTTCTAGAGAAAGATGTATGCACAGCGAGGGAGTGGATGAGTCTGTTGGGGGGACTCTCCTCGCTGGAGCAATTCGTTTCGCTAGGAAGGTTGCACCTCAGACCCCTACAGTTCTTCCTGACGAGGAACTGGAATCGAAGATCTCAAGGTCTGGACTTTGCGTTCAAGATTTCGCAAGAGATAAAGGAGGATCTACGTTGGTGGCTAGACCCTCTACTGTTCAAGGAAGGCCTTTCCTTGCAGGTTCGGAACCCCAACCTAGTGTTATATGCAGACGCTTCGGACATAGGTTGGGGAGCTACTCTCGGGTCGAGAGAAGTGTCAGGCACCTGGATGGGGGATCAGGTGTCCTGGCACATCAACAAGAAAGAGCTAACAGCGATTTGGTTAGCTCTCAAGACCTTCGAACCCCTCGTAAAGGGAAAATCAGTTCAGATCAACTCGGACAACACCACAACCCTGGCTTACATTCGGAAACAGGGGGGGACTCACTCTTTCTCCCTGTACGAGACAGCGAGATCGCTCCTCCTGTGGTCAGAGGAAAGGAAGATAAGTCTTCTCACCAGGTTCGTACAGGGAGAAAGAAATGTCAGAGCGGATCTGCTAAGCAGATCTGCTAAGCTCCTGGCATACGTCTGCACGCGGACGTATGCCAGGGGCTGTGGAGGACGTGGGGCAGGCCCCATCTCGATCTATTCGCGACCTCCAGGAATGCGAGGATAGATCTATACTGCTCCCCTATTGCAGACCCAAGAGCAGTGGCAATGCATTCCTGATGGATTGGAGGAATCTGGATCTTTACGCGTTCCCGCCTTTCAAGATTCTAAGGGGAAACGTTAAGGAAGTTCGCAGCTTCAGAGGGGGCAAGGATGACTTTGATAGCTCCGTTCTGGCCCGCCCACGACTGGTTCACAGAGGTACTGGAATGGCTGGTGGATGTTCCAAGATCCCTACCACTAAGAGTCGATCTGCTCAAACAGCCCCACTTCGACAGGTTTCACAAAAACCTCCCCGCTCTCAGTCTGACTGGATTCAGACTATCAAGAGTCTCGTCAGAGCTAAGGGCTTTTCGGCAAAGTCTGCAAGGGCTATTGCTAATGCACGTAGACCTTCCACATCTAGAGTCTACCAGTCGAAGTGGGATGTTTTTCGACGTTGGTGCAGGACTCATAGTTTCCTCCTCCAGTACCTCTGTGACTCAGATAGCAGATTTCCTTATCTTCCTGAGGGAAAAATGCGGGTTAGTTGTCTCCACCATCAAGGGATACAGGAGCATGCTTTCCTCAGTTTTTCATCATAGAGGATTTAACTTATCCGAAGACAAGGACCTCCATGATTTAATCAGATCTTTTGAAACGGTTAAAAGAACCTCCTCCTTAGTTCCTAGCTGGAATCTAGATGTCGTGCTGCTCTTCCTGAGGTCCTCAAGGTTCGAACCTCCCCATACAGCTTCGTTCAGAGACCTTTCGATGAAGACTCTTTTTCTCTGTGCGTTAGCGTCAGCGAAGAGGGTCAGCGAGCTGCAGGCTCTAGAAGGTGAGGTAGGTTTCCAAGGAGGCTCCGCGGTTTGCTCTTTTCTTCCGGCTTTCCTAGCCAAAAATGAAAACCCTTCTTCACCGTGGCCCAGGAGCTTCGAAATTAAAAGCTTATCCTCCTTAGTTGGGACAGAAGAGGAGAGATCTCTTTGCCGGTGAGAAGCCTGAAATTTTATCTTCAGAGGAAGAGAAGACTTGCTGCTAATGAGAGCAATCTCTGGTGCTCTGTAAGGGACCCCAGTAGGCCCTTATCTAAAAATGCCCTCTCATTCTTTATCAGGAATGTTATTAGAGAAGCCCACACTTCTTGCAATCAGCAACAGTTTAGTCTTCTGAAAGTCAAGGCGCACGAAGTACGGGCCATCGCGACGTCTTTGGCTTTCAAGAAGAATTTGTCATTGCAAAACCTCATGAAGGCCACTTTTTGGAGGTGTGAATCAGTCTTCTCCAATCACTACCTAAAGGACGTATCGATTACGTATGAAAAGTGTTTTGGGCTAGGCCCTTACGTATCGGCGGATTCAGTGCTGGGGCAGGGAGCTGAAACACATCCTTTTTAATCTTTTTCCCTGTTAGTTTTAATTTTGAGTTTTTGGTTGTACGAAGGAGGTTGCAGGAGGCAGCTCCTTCTTTCGTATACTAATGTTAGTATTTGGTTAGGTGATCGGTTGTGCTTGAGGCTCCTTGCAATTGGTAGTGATAGGCTCTGGCATGTAAGCGGGTTGATCCCCATTGACCAGACCCTGCTTGGATTCTGCCAAGTAAGTGGACTCAGTTCCCATTGGTAGACCCAAAGAGTTCTTCAGCCATAGGTCACGCCCTCGCTGAGACTCTTTAGGCAACGCAGACTAATAGACAGTAACTATGAAGTCTTCTGCCTAAATCAGGTAAGAACCAGAGGTTTATATTTTTTATTCCTTTAACATGTGTTGTCCCCACTTTCTAGGTGAGTATGTGTCTCTTTCCCTCCACCAAGGGTTTCAATCAGCTAAGTATATATCTGGCAGGGAAGTTCATGTACAAAAATGATATTGTTAGTATACAATAAAGTTTTGTACATACTTACCTGGCAGATATATACGATTGATGGCCCGCCCAGCCTCCTTTCAGGAGACAGGTGGAAGAAAATAACCTGACAAGAAAGGGGGACTGGTTCTTACATCCGCCACCCAGCGGCGGGTAAGGTAGATCACCTGACCTACCTGTAGCGTTTGCCGCGAGTTTTGAATTTTCTGTCGTGACGTCAGAGACCTAAGCTAAGTATATATCTGCCAGGTAAGTATGTACAAAACTTTATTGTATACTAACAATATCATTTTTGCAAGTTTGATAAGAGGAATGAATTTTCTGTTAAGAGATAGTTTGCGAAGAAGCAGTTGAATAGTGTAATAGCGAGTTTCCTCATTCTTTCAGGTACCAGCCTGAGGATTTGTGTTGCTGTTACATTGTGAAGAGGGTTGTAGGCTGCTAGCCTACAGGAACTAGGTGAAAAAATGGCCCAAAGGAAAGCTCACATTATTGATGATAGGGAAAGAACTGTTGATATTCAGACTGAGGAAAATGTTGACTTCAGAAGCATGTATTTATCAGAGCATGTACTCAATGGATTAAAAGCCACAGGCTTTGAAAGGCCAAGTCCCATTCAGTTAGCGGCAATTCCACTGGGGAGATGCGGTCTTGATATGGTAGTGCAAGCCAAAAGTGGTACTGGTAAAACGTGTGTGTTCGCTGTTGTTGCGCTCGAAATGATTAGTGTTTCAGCCTCGACAACCCAGGTGTTAATTTTAACCCCCACTCGAGAAATAGCTGTTCAGGTTACTCAAGTCATCAGTGCAATTGGATGTAAAATACAGGGACTACGAGTTTCTACTTTCATTGGAGGACTGCATTTAAGTTTGGATAAAGCCAAGCTCAAGTGCTGTCATATAGCTGTGGGGACGCCTGGTCGCATTACACAGCTGATTGAGATGAGACTTCTTCGCTTGGATAATGTGAGACTTTTCGTTTTGGATGAGGCTGATCAACTTTTGACAGGACAGTTTGCCGATGGAATTGCTCAAATAGCATCAGGCTTGCCTTTAAATAAACAGGTTCTAGCACTCAGTGCTACATATACTGAAGATGTTGCTAAAGTAGCAGAAGGTCTGATGAGAACTCCAAATCATGTCCGACTGGGAAAGGAGTCCCCTGCTCTTATTGGTATAGGTCAGTTTGTGAAATTACTTCCTTACCATCATCAGCCACATCGTAGACAACAAATCAAGTTAGAGGAACTTATGAATATATTATGTACAGTGACTTTTAACCAGTGCCTTGTATTTTCAAACTCCCAGTTGCGGGCTGAATCTGTGTGCAATCAGTTACGATCAGCGGGTTGGCCGGCAGCCTTTTTGACTGGTGGTCAAGCACAGCAAGATCGTTTGGTTGCTCTTGATGCTTTGTGTTCCTATAAATGTCGTGTTCTGGTATCAACTGATCTCTCTGCTCGTGGTTTAGATTCAGAGCATGTCAACCTTGTGATTAATCTCGACCTGCCAAAGAATCATGCCACTTATCTCCACAGAATTGGCCGTGCTGGGCGATTTGGTTCTCGAGGAAATGCTGTTACACTTGTAACTGAAGGAGAGGAATGGCAAGTTGTTCGAGCCATTGCAACCTTGGCTAATGTTCAGATTGCTTTGCTCCATGGTGACTTGACTGCAGATATTACCAGCAAAGAGGAAGAGAACCATGAGTTTGTGGAGTTTTTGTCAGGTGATGAATTTGAAGATTATTTAAATGTTGCAGATACACAGGAAAATAATTTATGCAAGAAAGGAAAGTCTAAAAATGTCAAAAGCAACATTCCAAATGGTAATAAGCAGTCAGGTAATAGTTGTACAAGTGAAGAGTATGTAGAAAGCTTTGCTCATGGTAAGAATAAACAAGGCAAAGGTAATAAAAAAGATCATTTGAATGTGAAAAAGTCTTCAAGAAAGTCCTTGCAGAAAGAGAGGAAACTGGAGTCAGATAAAAAGGCCGAAGAGAAGGAAGAAGCTCAGCGTAAATCTTTAGCTAGTGTCATTAGTATACTGAAGAGATTAAATTTAGAACATGCTTTTTTGCCAGTGTCTTTCAGTGAAATAATGACTGACATTGCCAGTAAATATGACAGTATATCTGCAGATGATAATCCTTTAGTTAATGTACCATCCTTGCCAGATGCAGTTGAAATGTCAGAGAAAGACAAAAAGGACCTCCTGTCTCATTGGAAATGTTTAGAAGACAGTCTCCAGAAAGTCATCCTTAACTCAAATGATTCATGGAAAGATTTCATGTTCTCTGTCGAGAATGGTCTTCACAGTAGGATAAATGGTGAAACAAACCCAATTGAGGGAATAGACATAGGAGAAACCGTAAATATTAAATTACAAAATGGAAGCGAAGCAGCATCATCCTCTGGCTCGGATAAATATTCAAGCTCAGAAGAAAACCAATTTGTCCCTTCCAAGCACCAATTTAAGGAGTCTTTAGGCAGTCAGAAGAAGAGTTCAGTAATCAAGCAAGGAACACAAGCAGAGATGAAAGCTCACAAAAAGACTAGTAGAGTAAATAAGAATGAAAGTGTGGGTAGCAATTATCCTTATTATCCTGGATATGACCCATGGTCATATGGTGCATATGCTGATGAGGAAGACATTGAAAGTTACAGCAGTAGTGATAGTAGTCAAGTTGACAATAACTGGTTCTCTGTGGGTGACATGAAAAATGTATCTGATCCTATTTATGCAAATGCCTCCTTTGAAAACTACATGAGATATAACTTCATTATGTATCAGAAATATCTGGATAATGTCGAAAAGTTCTCAGCTATGATGGATTATGTTCAGACCATGGGAAAAATTAGTGCTAGGATTGCTAGGGACTATCATTTTGGTTCCTAGAATTGTTTTGCTATGTAGAAATTCACTTATATATTTATACTTTTTTTTACTTTGGAAATAAAGTTTACTCATGATATATTTCTTTAAATTCATTAGTTATCCTCAATTTCAGATAGATCAGAGTTACCAGTATGTGTTGGTGCATAAGCAGTACATGAACATATCTCTACCTGTATAAGTCACCAAGGTGATAATGCCTAGGAAAAATGAGATGCTCAGAATCTGCCAGACCTGATATTTGGAACAGAATGAAATGACTCAACAGCAATACAGTAAACCTTGGAAAATTTATTATAGATTGATTGGTACCAATCAGTAAACCCATTACTAGTTGATGTTAGCTGTAGATTTGTAAAAAGTTGAACATAAGGGATTGCTGCAATTGCAAAATGAACACTCGGAAGTTTTGAGACATAAGTGAGTAGCATCCAGCTGCTATTGTATATTTAATGACAGTCTGGATTTATGCGTAGCAGTTAAACAATCTTGTGGTAGCAGTTGGTTTCTTCCACTTTGACAGAATACTGCTAACACCCTTTTTTTCTTTTAATTGCATGTAAATGAAGTGTCTAGCTTCCTTGTGTATAGTATAGAGTGGGCCCACAGCTACTACTATGCATTCTGGAGGTTGTGAAATAGTGTTTTTTGTAAATAAAGCTTTTAAACTAACCTATAGATTTCCATAGTACTAAAGCAATAAGTGTTTCTAACATTGTCCTAATTTATGGTAGTACACTGAATTGACAGATATACTTAATTAAGCCATTTGCTCTTGGAAAAATTACCAACTTTCCTTTGACCGTTTTGAACAAGTGGTGCTTTATGACATATCTGATGCAGAGTCATCCTCCTTACCTAATTACATACATGCATTTTTAAAAAAATTGACATCATACAATATGTTAATTTGCTTTACAAATATTTTGTATGGCACAGGGTACCTACAAAAACATTTAACCATAAGGTCAAACAACCATTTGAAAAGGTACAGTGGAGGATATGCTATAGACGTCACTGATAACTGTTACCACTTTTGTGGATGGTTGGGTGGCTAAGTGCAGCTTTAATATCATTATTCTTTTGGGTATAAAATTTAATGAAACATACGTCTATGCACAGTACTTCTGAAAATTAGGATGAAATTTGAAACAGTCAGTGCTTTATTGGCATGGAAATCTGTAAGTTGGTTTAAAAGTTGTATACAAAAAATACTGTCATGGCCTTTGGAATGCATAATAGTAGTTACTAATGGACATTATGTACTTGCAAGTATACATTACAACCAATTGCAAATTAAAACTAATATTTTTATAACTTGTTTTGTCCTACAAAGGTGCCTTGTCTTCTTGAACATAAACACTAATTCATGTAGTATTGAATGTTGATAAATGGCTAATTCAAACATGAGAGAGTTACTATTTATGCCTTTTATAATGTAATTTTGCTAGAGATTGGTTTTTAACTGATAAGAAATTAATTATGTGAAATGATGATAGGGATGATAGTTGAAGCATCACAATGGTTTTAGTATTCAATAATGCATGCAGCAGAAGGAATGCTTAAAGTAACCAGACGATACAGTTCAACATATTGCTTGAGAAATTTTGGAATGGAAAAGAACTTGTCAAATGTAAAATAAGAAATAGATGAGAAATATCATTACATATCAGAAGAAAAAAAAGCAAATATCCAGGAAACACTTGATGACTTCTTCAGAAAACATAAGCATGGACTTTTGTACATCTTCATTGAGCAAGTTTTCTTGGAATGGAACATCTCCGTTGAAGTTACTGAAGAGGGAATTTATGGTGTTATGGTTTTTGCTTACATTTGTTTTTCATTTGTACTTAATTCTCCTTTGTCGTTGAATAATATTACTTGAGCTGGTTGCTTTGGAAAATTTAGTATTGCAGTGATAATACCTAAGTTTCAGTTTCAGGGTGTCCTTTTCTTCAGTTGAAGGATATTCATCTACCTTTCATCCACTTTCAGTTATGGCAAATCTAAGGTGGAAAGAGAAATGTTCACATGATGGGCTGAATGGTATCTGCTTTGACTGTATCTGAATGGTCAATTGCATTATTGCAGAATGTACATCTGGCTATGAAATGACATCAGTCTCTCCTCGTTACAGAAAGGTACCTTACCCAACTCTCATTTTGTACATTGCTCATGGTATTGGTTTCATTCATTCAGTTATTGACCTCAGATGATAAATTTCCCAGTGATTATGTGTGTCTCTGTAAAATCTAAATTGGAAACGTTCTATTGAATTTACTCTACTGCAGTTACATGACCTTTGGTTTATTGTAAATTGGAGATGAAATAGTTTAGGTTTTAGTTTTCAAAACTATTTGTTGTTTTCATATGTGGACAGCTACTGGTACTATCTTTAAAAGCAATTTTGTTGGGTTTTTACAAGTTTTCATAATTTTTGTAATTATTGAACATTATTTGTAAGCAAAAATTGGGTGGTGGCCATTTGTAGGTGAATTTTTTCCTTGTAGATATAATTTTATGAAACAAAGACATTCCACTAACTCTGCCTTCTAATGTGAAGTTCTGGTGTTCATATTTGTTTTTACCTGGCTTGTTATTTCAAGATTTAATGTATTAATTTGTATTAACCTCTCAATATAAATTGAGTTAGGTTTGCTGTCTAAACAGTACTATTAGTAGTATTTATTAATATTCTTTACTGCTAGAATTTCACCATATTCTGTTTGTACACACAGCCAAAAGAAGAGAAATAAATAATAAATTCTGGCAATACAAATTACCCAATATGTTGAAAAAAATAGGAGCCCTGATACAAAGTAAACATATGAATATGTTGACTTCAAAATACGTGAGGCACAAGCTAAGCTGATTATAAAAAATGGTTATGTTTGAAAATGTTTGAAACAAATAAAGTTTTGTAAGATGAAAAATACTTTGTCAAATTCACAACATTGTTACTCTTGGCACTCCAAAAGAATTCTTACTAAAGCTTATGTGGTTGTCATTCTACTTCTCTATTGGATATTATTGTAATTGTGTTTGTGGTTTTCATTTTTTTTGTGGGGGGGTTGTTACATGACAGTTTGCTGAAGATTTGCAGTGCCCGCAAAAAGAAGGTTAATTTTGCTTTTATAATTTGCATTTTCATTTCCTTTTAAAGGTACATAATGGATGATGTCGTTAGCCCATACTTTGGTGGTGCTGATCCAAAGTGTAGCACAGAAAGCAGTCATTCATGTTCAGATGAAGTCCCATCTTGTGGCAAGAGATTAGGAAAGAGTTTCTTTGATAAGGAGTGCACCACTTTAGCAAAAGAATTGCTTGGTAAGTTTGAAATTTTCCTGTAGAATTATGAGTATTGACAAAAAAAGAAAGGTTAATAAATCTGTCAGTTAAAGAAATCTGCCTTGAACCATGTCACTACTTATCCTTCTGAGCTGTTAATTCAAATAAACACAGTTTATTCCAATAACATTTTGATACTGTCATTAATACTTGAAAATGTCCCATTGTTACTGAAAGCCTAAAATAAAGATATGTAGTCTGTATAGTTATACTTGTTTCATTGAAGTATATCAGTTCTTTGACTTAAATCTTGGTTTGAGATCTGTATTTTACTCTTGATTTTACTGAATAATAGATCAAGAGATTTACTGTCTCTAGTATTGTTACATATAATTGATCACAGACAGGAATAATATTTCAATATGCTTCAATGAAATGTACCTTTTAATGTTACTGAAACATGGAGAGTATACCTGTCAGTATAAAGAACTTTCCTTGGAAAACTAATATTCATTCTTGTATTTAAGGTCAGGTTCTTGCGCGGAAAGTCAATGGTGTTATTTTACGAGGAATGATTGTAGAAACTGAGAGCTATCTTGGGGGAAACGATGTGGCTTCACACAGCTACAATGGAAAGAGAACCCCACGTAATGAACCCATGTACATGGCACCAGGAACATTATATGTCTACAGCATTTATGGAATGTATTATTGCTTGAATGTGTCAAGCCAAGGTAATTGTGAAGCTTAGTGTATAATGGTAATTTTCTCGTCCATGATGTCGTGAATGTTAAAGTAGACTGCAGCAGACAATTACGTAGATGTATACGTTACTTATCCCATGTGTTGTAAGTAGCAATCAAAGCTTGCAAGCTATCATAATACAACATTCAGTAAGAAATCCTTCAGAGTAATGTAGTTATTATGTATAGGCAACAGTATTATTAAATTCCAATATTTCTGATTCATCTGTTTACAAATTTCTCCCACAGGGGAAGGCTCATGTGTGCTAATCCGGTCCCTGGAGCCTGTAGATGGAATAGATGAGATGATTGCTCATCGATCTGTCAAGCGTACTTCTAAGTCTAAGCCATTAAAAGAACATGAACTTTGCAATGGACCCTCTAAACTATGTCTGGCAATGAATATATCAAAGGTAATTTTTCTTAAACATGCATCCAAATTTAAGCCCCGTCCATATGGGCGAGCTTTGCTCGATGTGATGTCAGAAGCAGAGATACAGCGGGAAAAGTTCAGACTTTCCCTACTTCTGACGTCACATCGAAGATGACGTCACATCGAAGAAGTTTATTGAACAAAGTTTGACTGTGTGGATGGGGCCTTATACAGTGTTCTGTGTTTTTAATTCTGAAGCAATATTTTTCATAGATTTAGTGGTACCAAGTTTCAATGTCATATGTGCAGAAACTTTTTCTGATTAGCATAAATCCTATTGTTGCACATTACAAGTTGTTAAACTCTTCCTGGACTGATCACAGTAGGAGCAAAGCTCTAAATATATGCAATCTCTTGAAGCACTGTGTGCTTATAAATTTAGCATGCATGGCATTTTTTTTCCTTTTACTACTGTATTGCATCTCTTTGAAGTAGTACTTCCAAGTTATGGTCACCTCTACCTTTGCAACCTCTCCAACAGTTGCAGTGTCTTGCTACCTGTGACACTTCAGTCAGACTTTTTGAGGTGATCTGCTACTTTTCTTACTAGTTTTGTTGGTGAAGGAGTGGTGGTTTACTCCTTCTGATATATTGATATAATTCAGCTGTCTGTTCTAAACAAGAAAATCAAAACTACTGCTTTTGACTACCAGTGTTCTTTTGACTTAACCTGGGATGATTAGCCTTTCCTTTCATCAGTTTGTAGTCTGCCAATTAACCAGTCTTATGAGATGAAAAAAGACCTTTTAGCAGTAAACCTTTGTTGACCCTGTGAATTTGCTGATCTTTTGTTTTATCTTCTATATCATTTCCACTTTTTTGACACTGGTATTCACCTGTCTTGGAAGCCCACATAATATACAGTGCTAGTATAGCCTGTTACCAAGATGGGTAATATTTGTAACTCCTCCAGCCATCATAAACATTTCAAGTCTGCTTCTGTATGCAGACATAAGATGACTTCCCTCCATTTTCGTCCAGTGCGCTTTCTGCCATAACTTCCATCAGGTCTAGGTCTTCACTTATCCCTCTATTTCACGAAGTGTTTAGATCCCTACTCACTGTTCATCTTGAACACTTTGACATCTCATATCCATCTATGATCACCTGTTTGGAATCCATAATGCAGTATTACTATGTAATCTCCAATACTTTCTTAGTAACTGATGCTTGTTTGTTTGCATGGTCTTTTTACATTGCATGGAACCAGTGGTTATTCAGCAGTGGGACCAATGGCTTTACGTGACTTCCTAACCATGACGAGAATGAACTTCTATCACCAATAATACACATCTTTAACCCCTCAATGAAATGCCCGAGAATTGAACTCACGGCAACAAAGGTGGCAGGCCAGGACCATACCAATCATGCCATTGAGGCGCTAGTAACTGATATTGCCAAAGTTTATCATAACTTGGTTACAAATTATAAGTATTTTGACTAGACATATAAACATAAGCAATAACAGAGATATTGCCTGTGGAGTAATGGAATGATTGGAGCCATACTATACTTCTTTGAAAACATTCTAGATAAGAAATTTCTAATAAAACTACTTTATTGAATTTACTTTTCAGGATTTGTGTAACAAAGTTGATGCGACCATATCAGAGGAAATCTGGTTAGAAGAGGGACAGTCTATACCAGAAGGTGACATTGTCATTGCGAAGAGAATTGGCATAGAATCTGCTGGTCATGAATGGGCCAACAAACCTTTACGATATTACGTATTCAAGAATAAAAATGTTAGTGTGAAAGATAAAAAAGCTGAAGCCAGTCTTTCTGAGTGAAAAAAACAATTACTTAAATGATGGATGGAACAGTTTGAGTATAAATCTCTGATCAAACTTCGTGTAGCCTTTATGAATTAGGTTACTGATTGTTTAGCTGCTGTTCCCTATTTATTTATTGAATTATATTCTGGGATCAATTTTTCACGATTCCCCTACTTTAATTTATATACACTATGATGTACGTACTATCTAAAATCCCAAAAGATTATTTTTAAGATGTTATGCAATATAGTTTGGTTTCCCAAGCCTGGATAAATAGGGAGAGTTAGAGTTAGGAAGGGCATCTGTCCATAAATCATGTCAAACCAATCATGAAAAGAGTAGTTCAGTGCTGTTAGAAAGCTGGAACAGGCTCATTTAAATCAGTGACCCCTACTATGCATTTACTTCTGTCATGAAGTTTGCCGTACTAGATTTTCACTGGTATGCCACACTGTCAATGCCAGATAATAGTACCTATCACTATTATACCATATATAGATATGCATTTTTTTGTAATGACCACAACAGATTTTGGTGTCCTATCTAAACATTTAAGTAGTACTTTTGCACAATAAACATCTATAGTTTTATATTATCTTTCAAGAGTACATTTCTTGTTAACATTCTGGTGGCTGATAGTCCATAATAAAAGCAGCAAGTATCCCCCAACACAGTAAGTTCAAGATCCTAATATGGAAAAGGTGTTAGCAAAGCTACAAACAATATGGTGGTTGCCGGTGACTTAGTATATTGATAATGTAATTTTGTGCATCCCATTGAAAAGCTAAACCTTATGTTGGTGGTTTGTTTTGCAGTCTTTCAATCTCTATTCAAAGTAAATGAAAGTTAAAGTTGAACACACTTTTCCATCTTGTAAATTTATCTTCACAACTTACGTTTGTAGTTGAGTTTAACATAGACAGAAATTGGTTAAAATACATTGATAAAATAAAATGACACAAAGGATAAGAATATAGAAGTGAAAAGTCAGTAACAATTTATGTAAAATGAAGAAAATATATGGTCACTGGAAACATACAGTTTAAAATTGATTCTGACAATATTTATATTTGGTGGTGTCTTGTCAATAAAAATGGAAAAAACTAACGTTTAGCAACAAGTCATTAAATAATCTCAACTTCATATATGACTAGAGATGTCACTGATAATTTTTCCCATTTCTCTTTGAGTAGATTACACTTTACAGGGCACAGGTAAAGAAGCAAAACAGCTGTAACAAAATACAAAAAACAATATTCTCTATAATTAGAGCAAGTGATTTACCCTCATGATTTAGCTCTCTGGAAAAATAATTTACTATAGTTTCGGAAAAATTTTGCATCTGAGGTGAGAGCCTGGCAATATTCATCAATGAGTTCTTGTGACATATCCATCTTAGGAAGGTACTCTGATTGCAGGTAGGTTATCAGTTCTTCCCCGCGCTTCTTATAAACAGACTGCAAACAAGTCACAGACTCATGGAGGGCAAGTATTGTTTGTGCATCGTTCAGGTCAAACGTTGTCTTTAACGGAGCCAAAAAACATGCTGGCACAACCTGGAAAGCAAAATAACTTAATATACCCAGTAATTAACTACATTCTTTGCTGTGATGATAAACATGGGAACCAAAGTTCTTGGACATACTCTTATGTTAGTGTGCATCCCGTATTCACCACTTTTTCATTTTCTCACTTAGAGTGGTAACCCCCCCAAAAAATGTATGCACACTAACTAAAAATAATAAAAAGCTAAAATGTTATTGCTTCCGTTCCTTTCTCATATCACTGCAAACAAGGAGGGTTATGTGCAACCTACAAAATGAATTTTCAGGAATTTATTTTTTTCAGCTACCCTATACAAATTGATTCACCGGTTTGATTTTGGATTTACAGTATTATTTATCCCTTCATTTACTGTTAATAAGAATAACATGCATTTACAGTGCATGGCACTCTTGTCTGCATTTGGAGAGAAAAAAAAAAAATGTAAAATAAACAGATGACCAGTTCATGGGACACTATGCTAACTACCTCCTAAAATTGTAAAAGAAAATGCAAATTATTAATTACTTTGGTAACTATGCTAACTGTCTCCTGAGATATGATGGGATATAATTACATTGTTCACTTATTTCTGAACCTATCATTAAAACAGATCTGAGCTCTAGACATACTGAAATAGAAAACTGGCCATACCTGTGTATAGAGGAACTCGATAAAACCAGGAGGATGGTCGTTCTTGTCACACCATGCTTCTGTAAGTCGCCGCAAAATCACAAAACAGTTCTTTTGGGCCACAGGATCAGGAAACTCGATTGCACCTTGCACTATGGACATTAACACCTGTGAGAAATGAGAAGTACAAAAAAAATAATACAAAAAATTCAGCATTAGCAACATAAAATTATCTAAGGTATAATAATCAAATATACGAGTGAAAGAAAATTGAACCAACAACTAGTTTAATGACAAGGAAACTGAAAGACAGTAAGGCGAGCATCTAAAAAAAAAAAAGTTTAAAAAGATTTTTTTTTTCTAAGGAACATTTAACTATTTGGTTGAATATATCAAATATATATATATACATAAAATCTTATAGTAATTGCAGCTGGTACCCTAAGCTTGACAGAATACCGATTTTTGTCTACCTCTCATCTTCCATTTACATATTCTGACATACAGGTCTACATAAGTTACTAATCTGATCACTATTCTCTGAAAATGTGAAAATGTAGGGCTGCTAAGCATACTTTTGAAGACAATAACATTAAACAAGCAGTAGTATGGCAAAAAATAAAACCGTATTACATTACTTACTTGATGCAAGATATTGGACTCCAATGCAGCAATCACATCTATTAAGTTGTTGGAAATTATTGTAGTCAAAAAAAGGTAGTAATTCCTTTGTAACAATGTTCGTGTCCTTTTTTCCTCTTCGTCATTGTCTTCAATTGCTTCAGACAAGGCAGCAAATATAGCAGATACCAAAGGGACAAATATATTATGGAGGAATACACTTATTTCATTCTGTAAAGAATAATAACCATACTTATATCGATAGTCTTCAGCAGTACAAACTGCATACTTATGTGTACATAGTAAAATGATTACTGTAACTACACCACCATAAACTGGAATTCCCATATAGAAAGAATTTCTTCATTGATACAGAAGTGCAGTAGCACCTCAGAAAGACACTTTGAGGGTCTGGCCCCTCTGATAAGTAACAGTTTATCAAGTAACAAAGACCCTACATTACAGGCTGCACTGAATATTTTCTGGGTCTCTTACAGCTAACAGTTATTCCACATACTGCCTACCCTAAACTAACCTGCACTGTCCATATAACATTCAGTTTAAGAGATTCGTCAAATATATCGCATCTAAAACCGTAGCATGGGTGAAAAATATAATTATTACAAGGCAGCTGACAAGCACTGAAAGTGCTAAATTGAAGTTGTACTATATCTTTCTTACCTGGAATTTTGTAATGATTTGATTAATAAGTGGCAGATATTCCGTCAGCACTACTGAAGAAGGTGTGTGCAAAAGTGCTTGGGAGGCAGGTGGCAGCAGTGGAAGTAGATTTCCTCCGTCTAAACAAACCACAAGCCTGTGCATAAGCTGTCGCACACCAGAGCCTATAAGTTCCCTTTCAATACCAACCTGCAGGGAAGTACATACAAGAATTCATGAGGACTATTTATCAAAATGTAAACCCAATTACAGTCAACCCCTGCCTATTTGCAGTTCTGGATTCGCAGACTTGCCAATTTGTGGATTTCTCTATGGAACATAATAGTATAGACATTATTTGCAGAAAATTTTCCTATTCGTGGTATTTTTCACCGAGAAATACTCGGTAATTACTATGTTTTTATGATTAATTGCACTTTCTGTAGTAAAACTATTAAAATACTTGGGTATAAGCATTTTAGAATTTTTTTTTCTCTTGAACTATCAAAATAGGCCATTTTAAGCATTTTTAGGATTTTAAGTATTTGTAGATTTTAGCTATTCGTGGGGGGAGGGGGTTGTGGTACACATCCCCCACAAATACCAGGGGCAAACAGCAATTTAATGTTAAAAAATAAATAAATAAATCCTAAATCACAATGGGGCGACAGTGGAGGGTTCTCTAAGATTTCATATACAGCACAGTATCTTGCCTACTATGGCTTGTATGTCCTTTTTGTTAACTAAATGATCTCATATCATTACTAACCATGATAGAATGCTCATAAGGGACAAGCCTAAAAGGTCAACAGAACACAGATACCTTCGTTTAATGTCACAAGTATCATGCAATCTATTGTTATATTGAACACAATATACATACTAGCGTAAGTTAAAGAATTGATAAACTGCCAAAAATGAAATGGTTACTAACATTAACATTAAAATTATCATTGGTAGATAATTAACCAATGAAATACACTTATCATAGCAGAAAACACGCTGGAAAATTTATATGAAAAAATTTATATTTATGACTACAGTGGATGTGAAACATGAAGTTTTCATAATAAAACTAATATTTTAATACTTACCTGAACACCTGAATTAGCCCTGGTCACTGACCACCCCGAACTATATCCCACATATTTACCCACTAAGTAGGTAATTTTAACTGTCAGCGTTACCAACGCTGCAGGTAAAATCTAGTCAAATGAGTTACCTGTGTTACCGTTGGCAACGCTGCCGCAAATACCAGCCACCAGTGGCCTTCCTTCTCAATTGAATCATTCACTATCAAATTGAAGTGGGGAGGAGGGTGGGAATCATTCAGGTGTTCAGGTAAGTATTACAATATTAGTTTTATTATGAAAACTTCATATTGCAATACACTCCCTGAACACTTGAATTAGCCCGATTAACAATATTTACTCGGAGGCGGGATCAATCTCATTCAGCCCGACCTGTCCACGGAACATACCCAGGTAACTCATAAGCAACCTACCGTGTATAAAAGCATGTTTCCTCACCTAGTTATCTAACTCGGAGGTGAGGATGTTTGCAAAGAAAGTACTTCAACATCAGTGTTGAGTCTAAGGTACTGTCTAAGTCAGAAGTACTTCACATGTGATAAGCTATACTTCTTATTCATGGAGGTAAAAACAAATCTCCTCACCTGGTTGTCCAGCTCAGTAGGTGAGGATGTTTGCAGAGGAAGTACCATACCGTCGGTGTTGAGTCCAAGGTACTGCCTGAGTCTGAAGAACCTACCATGTGGTATTCTATACCTCTCATGTATGGAGGGGAAATGATGAACCTCCCATGTGGCTATGTAGCCTCTCATGTATGGAGGAGAAGTTGAGTGTGCAGGACCTTCAGTTCTCTACTGCTCACTGATGTAGATGACTTGTGCTGTAGTAGTAGCTATTCCAACATGACCCTCGGGATCTGCCTAACCTCAAGGGCCTAAGGGACAATACACTCAGTCTAAGCTTGACCAACAAAAACACTAGAGTTCATTAGACTATCACTGCCTCCCTAAACTTCTAACACCATAAAGTTCATTTAGACTATCACTGCCTCCCTAAACTTCTAACACCCTGAAGTTCATTTAGACTATCACTGCCTCCCTAAACTTCTAACACCCTGAAGTTCATTTAGACTATCACTGCCTCCCTAAACTTCTAACACCCTAACTCTACCAAGCCAACCTACCCACTCGGAGGCTTGTGGTTCTCCATTACCCCCAGCACCCATTAGGGCTGGTTCTGGAACAGGCAGGGGGGCTGAAAAAGAACTATTAGAATCAACTATACTACTAATATCACTATCTCTATTTTGGTTAAATTATTCGTCAGGCTAGAAATATGCTTAACATACTAGATGATGACCTGTCCACTAATTTTTTGAATAACTAACTAATGTTTCCTTGTCTCCTGACCAAGACAAACATCTCTGACTGGTATTGCACTGAACCTTCCTACATGAAATAACGAAAAGAACATCGATCATGTGTGAGGGTACTCATCCTACGCTTGAAGGTTGTGCAGAGCTGATGAGCACCAATATATCCAGCAGTAGGAGGCTCGATCGTCGAAAAAGGCTAGATCGTTGAACTGTAGATAAAGCAGAAGCAGAGGCGTTTGCAGACAGCGACGACGTTTATTTTCTAACTTATCCATAGCGAGTACAAAGTAGCTATCCAAAGTAAAACGGGAGAAAAAACGTTGATAACAGTCCAAGGTCGTAATCTGTATCCAAAATACGAAAACTGTTTGAGTGGGGTCGGGCTAAATGACCAAAAGTTCGCCTGATGTGGGACTGATCCGCACAGCATGGCGAACAAGAAACAATTGAGGAGAAAGGTCACTGGTGGCTGGTATTTGTGGCAGCGTTGCCAACGGTAACACAGGTAACTCATTTGACTAATTTTACCTGCAGCGTTGGTAACGCTGACAGTTAAAATTACCCACTTAGTGGGTAAATATGTGGGGATATAGTTCGGACTGGTCAGTGACCAGGGCTAATTCAGGTGTTCAGGAAGTGTATTGCAATATCCATTTTTACCCTAATAGTCCTCAGATCCTTATATTTATCATTTACAAATAATAAAAAAACCACCTGTACACTATACATACATTGAGGCAATTAATAAAAAGCTGCAGAGCATCTAGATACAACTGTACACAGCCACAAGCGCTCATAGAGTTTTGGTTGGAGAAGGCCTTAGATGTACGTGCAGTGACAGACATGGCATGACAGATGCCTTTGGCATAACCCATCTGAAAAAGAAAAAAAAATAGTTTATATTCATATTAAGGTTAGAAATAACCTTGTACAGCATACACTACACCTTTTCACATATATTTTTTTTTAAATAACTACAGAATTGTCCCTAGTGAACAGGAAAATCTTGTAGTTGCACAATGAAACAATTGTTAGGAGCAGGTGGAAAGTCAGATGGAAGAAACAGAACATGAATGGAGGTATGATAAAAGGAATGAAAGGGTTGCAGCTAAGGGCCGAAGGGATACTGCAAAGAATCTTAAGTAATGCCAACTGCACTGACAGCATTACGTTTTCCCCAACAAGGAATTGTGCCTAAAGATTTATTTTAATTCTGTAATGCTGAGATAGGGCTATGCCTTACCCTTTGCCCTTCTCTCCTTCACAATAAAGTTTGGTCTTTCTCATAAAATTGCCAAATATAAATCAACCAACCTGTCTAACTGGATCTTGCTCTTGTTGCAGTTTTTCCATAAGAAGTGTAACTTTTGTAAAAACTGGGGACAGTAAATTTCTCATTAATATTTCCTTGTTTGGTCCATCAGAAGTTCCGAAGACTATCAGCATTGCAGCAGCTTCAAACAAATATAATTGGTCATCATTTGACAAGAGTGGCACAACTGCAAAGACAAAGAAAGGAGAACTGTAAAAAAAATTATTTCACTTTTACTCATCACACTGTGTACTGAAAGAAATAGGAAAATCATCAAATGTCATTATGAATAAATACAATGTCTGTAAAGGTAATTTTGAAAATGATCTAATTCACTGACAAGGTCACTATCAGTACTTCCAAGTAGTTTGAAAAAGCCTCTTAAAACAAGCTTAAAGCATTTTTGCTTATTTTTTTCATGAAGGCTACACAGTTTTCTTCATTTTAAAGCTGATAAAAGTATCTCTCATTTTCAACTTAACATTAAAATTATAATTTCATCACACATTCTTATAAAACACAGTCTATTTTTTTTATGAAGAACTGAAAGTCAACAAATGATCCATTTGTCAACCTTAGATACATCAAGATACAGCATATCTTAAGAGTGAACACGGTACAATATATGACAAAATTCACCTACATGAATATTATTTCTAACACCAGCAGGTAGTCCTCTAGCGTTTTATTCACTGGTAAGAAAAACGATGCCACAGAGTAGTTACTCCAGGGACTTAATTTTTCAACTTAAATATGGCTGAGTAGATCCTGTCAATACACACTTGGAATGTTCAAATGCATATGTTTTATATACTTCATAATTAAGCCTGAAAATCATTATATATCATACATATATAAGGGTACCTTTCTATAAGTAATTGTTTTTTTATGATATGCAGAAGAAATTGACTTTCCAGGATGTACAGAAGAAAGTGTCTTTCTTCTGTGTGCAGATTATGACCTTCCATGTGGAATGTCTGTATGAGCAAAGATTATATCTTAAACTGAAAATTAGCTCATATTTTATGCTTATCTCATTTGACGATAATAACTTCTAGTCAATTATTCCAATATTAAGGAACTACAGTGTTCCCCCTGTATTCGCGTTCTCCGGATTCGCGGACTCACACATTCGCGGATTTTTCTTTGGAACCTATCAAGAAATTATTCGCGGACGGACTCGCCCATTCGCGGAATTTTCCGACGAAAATATTCACTAATTAGTGTATTTTTATGTTTATTTTCATGACTAAATACATTTTTATGATACAAAAAAGATTTACTAATTTTCAAATATTAATTTTGATTAATACTGTATTAGTAAGTTTAATAAGTTTAAATGATATCACATAATAAAAATAATAATTCTCTCTCTCTCTCTCTCTACTACAAAGATGTGTTTTTTTGTATGATAAATAAATGATTTATTATTTTCAAATATTAATATTAATTTATACAGCAATAATATCAATTCATTAAAGAAAATACCATAGTGAATTAGTAAGATTTTAGCTTATAAATTTTAAAAATTATGGAAGAATGAAGGAAATCCCAGTCAGATTCTTACTCTAACTCCAGGTACTAAAATTCAGATATAGGTATAAAGTTAAGTGACCGGAGGGGGAAGGAGCTGATTTGTTGCCGCCATCATGTGCTCATGAAATTTCCACCCCCCTCTCTCTCTCTCTTTTACTGAGATGAGAGATTTTTATGGTACATGTATGCGTAATATTTTCATTAATATTTTCAAATAATAATAATTATAATAAAAATAATAATAATAATAATAACTGTAATTACAAAAATCATATGTGAAAGTATTTTACAAATACTACGATAATCTCTCTCTCTCTCTCTCTCTCTTAAAGCGATGTATGGTTCTTGGATGATGATTTACTAATTTTCAAATATCAATATTAATGTAAACAGCAATAATATAAATTCATTAAAGAAAATACTAAAGTGAATTAGCAAGATTTTAGTTTATAAATAAAAAGAATTATGTAAGAATAAAAGAAAATGCATTTAAACCCGTGTCTTGTTACGTAGCCAGCTTGGTTGGCTGGGTTCCAACTGTCAAATCCAGTGTTGCCATCTACGGATCATTGAAATTCTCTCTCTTTCTCTTTTGCTGATATAAGATAATTTATATGGTACATGTGTATGTTTATTAATATTTTTGCATAATAATAATAATAATAATATAACTAATCTCAAAATTCACATGTGATAGTATTTTAAAGAAGTACAATAATCTATCCATTTCACTCTTTTAAATAAGGACAACCCTCTCTCTCTCTCTCTCTCTCTCTCTCTCTCTCTCTCTCTCTCTCTCTCTCTCTCTCACACGAGATACTAGCATGCGCTAGTGGTAACTCTCGCCCTCTGTTTGGGCTGGAAGTGTATGTATAAGTATATCTTTAAGGACATTACTACATTTTATGGTAAAATAATAATATTCAGTACTAGTTTACAAATAATATTACGTTTAATGAGATTAAACAGTAACAATAACATTCTCTCTCTCTCTCCCATATGTTTATTTGTTTTGTAGTGTAAATAAATGATTTACCTTATAACTAATTTTCAAATATTAATAAGATTAATTAAAAATAGCAATTCCCAGTCTTTTTATCCACTTGGAGGAACATGGGCGGGGGGAGTAAATGAGTTTGATATACGAATTGGTGGAGGGGAGGAAGCGGAGTCTAGGAGTTATTCTCTCTCTCTCTCTCTCTCTCTCTCTCTCTCTCTCTCTCTCTCTCTCTCTCTCTCTCTCTCTCTCTCCATTATTTTTCTCTCTGTCTCAGAAATAATTCATAATTTCACTCTTGAGGGTCAAATATATGATGTTGCCATTCATTGGTCTCTCTCTCTCTCTCTCTCTCTTTTATTTGCTGTAGGTATAAATTTTTCATGGTAAAATGTTTAAGATGACTTTAAAATAATATTAATATATAACCTCAAAGATTAATGCAGTAATAGGTTAGTAATTTTAGGTATATTTGAAGTAGGATGTTATTAAAGGTATACATTTGGCATCTGAACTTTCAAGAGAGGCAGTTATAAGCATTTTTAGTGGTGGTTTTAATTATTCGCGGGGGTGTCTGGTACACATCCCCCGCGAGTATGGGGGGAACACTGTACAACAACAGAGCAATAAAAGGTAAACATCTAAAAGAGCATTATATTAAATGAAGATGTAACAAATACTATAATGAACATGAATTCTGGCACTTACTTTGACCATTATCTGGCGGAGCTAGAGCAAGGAGTTCTGTAAGCTGGCTAAGAATATCTTCGGTATACTTGATAATGTGATTTTTAAGGCAGCGAACGATGCGAGAAAACAGGTAACTTGTTCTACTTCGAACCTGAAAAGTATAGAAAGACTGTTGACATTTTTGGAGTAACAATCATGTTAATTATAAAAATCATTTTGTAGCCTATTGAGTTTTATAAGCTTATTAAGAACTCTTTCATTATTATTATATTATTATTCAGAAGGACCAATGACTGGAAATTCAAGCTTTCATAGGATATGGTGCTCATTTGAAAGAAATCACAGAAGATAATAGGAAATACAGAAAGAGTAAATGTTATTAGAAAACTAGGATAAATTATTAATAAAGAGAAGACAAAAGCATTAATACATTACAAAATGTACAAGGGGAATTGTTTTAGTAAAATGTATATTATTTTCTCTGCTTCCAAGGAGCTTCACATAAAAAAAAAAAACCTCATGTAACCAAATTCATAGTAAGAGTAACAAGGTTGGATCCAACCTCCAGCTTACTCGGGACACATGCAAGATTTTCCCCTCATGCATAGCTGTAAACATTATATTCCTAACTTTCAATGTAAATTAAAAGTGCTAAAATCTACAGTCAAATGGAGCCTTGTTTCACCAACGAAAATTAAGATAAATAAACTATATTTTATTAAAAATAATTTTTCTGTACTGTTTAACATGTAAATTATTCATTTTTTACATTTTCCTTCTAATAAATAAATCATAAATATCCTATCCTAAAATTCCTGTAACTTTAACTTAATCCAAAACACCTTTTCAGACCTTTTTAGGTTCTTCCATAGACCTTTCCTACCTTCCCCCCCAACAAGAACAATGTAGTTCGTACGGTTACTCCCCCAGTAAGTGAAAATAACAAAACAGTGCAACCAAGGTATTACACAATAGGTAAATGATAATTCCAGAGGAACTTTTGCAGTAACACTTACTCTTGGGGTTTTGTTTCTCATGCCACGTGAGTCGAGAAAGGCTGTTAAAATACTTGGAATGTATTCTGGTTCACAAGTGAAGAACTTTTCGTATCTTGCCACGCACTCAAAGAACTGAAGAGACACTGCCGGATGGCTATGACTTGACACGCCAGAGGTGACAAGCAAGCGCATCATTTCTTGCATTGCAGAAGTTTTCAACTGTGTAAAACAAAGTATCAAAAGCTTAAAATTGATCAAAACCACTAATTTAAAATATACTCACTCTGCTCTAACATAGGCACACTTAATGCTCAAGACAGCACAGATTGCTGCTTGAAAGTACTATACGTTTACCAGTTCCTTTGGATGCATAACTTTTCTCAACATCTTTATATTACTTATTTCTCTTTTGTTAATATTTATTATTATTAATTTTTTTACATATTACTCTATCACTTAACTTTTTAAAAATTTCTCTTCAAATAAACCAATAATATACATCTGTCTTAAGAACAAAAGACCATCAACAATGAGTTTCTTGTGAAATACTGTAACATTTATTAAATACATGAACCAGATCACTTCTAACATGCGTAACCAACCTTCTAAATAAACCATACCTTGCATATACTCCCTTGCTGCTCACTAATATCGTTAAGAGTATTTGGTAATGAAAAGTGGTTCCCATGAGAGGCAGGCAGAGCTTCCCCTAGACTATAAAACAAGGAGACGGCAGCTTCAACATCTTCATAAGATGAGGCTTGCCACCTGCTTAGAGTTGTTATTACATAGTCCTTGCTCACCTGTCAACAGAATTAACTTTTTTAATATAGACTGATAACAGCTACAGTATTTCAAACGCTAATATTTACAATAAAAGTTTTGTAAGGTTTCAATTTTCTCAACAATTCTAGCAAAGGAATTCAATAATTTAAGACAAATGTAATTTAATAGCCTAATCTGGCCTAGTACTTCATCAACTAATGACTGTCTTTCATTTCATTGCCTTTAGTTGATTTTGGGTGCTGCAATCTAGACAAGCCAACACCTAAAATAAAACAAAGTTGAATTAAACCTATAAACATCTGAAAACAAAAAATTACTAACAACTGCACAAATGTATTTTCAGAAAAATTGTTTTAAGTCATAAACAAGTGAGGGGTTACCAAGAAACATTTCAAGAAATAAGAAGATAACAGAAATGATATGGATACTTACAGCACTTACAAGCACTACCAAGGAAGTTTGTTATGTGTATTAACATTTCAATTAGTTTTACTTAAAAATCACATGCTAAACCATAATGAAAACAGTAAGTAGGCAAGCATAAATAAAATCCTTACTTTCAAGACAAGCTCTGGTACCAATGCTGCCAGGTTGTCAAAGACAACCTTCAACTTCTTTCGATATTCGTCAAACATTGCTTCTTCTTCTCCAGCTTGTTCAAAATTGTAAGACTCGTCGTATTTCGTTTTTGTGATGACAACAAACAACATGTTTTCTAATAAACCTTGCTCAACATTTGATATACTTCCAGTCTGTTTAATAAGCTGAAAAAGAGAGGCATATGAACAAACTTATGTTAACATTATTACTCTGAAAACAATCAATACCTGACACTATTTCAATTCATCACTCAAACATGATTCAAATTTTTAAGACAGATTTTTCAATTAAACCAAAATTATCCAAGAGCCACGAGAAGATTCATACCTGAATGTAGTCCCGTGCAAAATCGAAAACAGCCGCTGATATGTCATCATAATCACTTGCTAAGAAGGTGAGAAGTAGCGTAACTTTATTTTCAATAGCAGCTCGCACCATCTCTCTTTTTTCGTTGTCAGCTTTATCTAACCTGCAATCAAATTAAAGTCAATTAGATTCAGTGGTCCATTACAAATTTCAAAAATTAATTTTGTTTAACAGACTCACCACTATCATACATATTCCCAAACCCTATCTTAACAGTATTAACAGGTCATGAAACACATCACATTGTAAAGATTGCAGAGAAGGTAACAAGGATTTATGGAGGGTGGAACTAACTGCACAAGAACAGGTAGGACTTGAAAAGTCACACAAGATGTGGCAATGACAAAAAAGGAAGATTTTCAAAATGTGAGCCTATGGTATGCTATGATTCCTAGCTGCAGTGCAGAGGACGAAACTGGAGAGAAATGAGGCATCAAGTTGCTAGAAAATAAAGTGAAACCTCATACCACAGGAGATAAGGCCCACAAAATAAATGAAAAAGGAATAGGTCTTTACTGGTTATATCCTTGGTGGAAAGAATCTTTTGAATAAATTCCTTATGCACTTATAACTTAATCAAGTCAAGATTAACACCACTAGTATGCTTAAATGGTATATTAATATTTTTGGTTAACATATCCCATTAACAGCTCCTAAATACATACATGATACATTAACTCTGACAACTTTTGTTAAAAAAGTACGTACTATATGGTATTGTAATTATTCTGAGCAAATCTTGCTCTGTAAAGTACCAGTTACTTTCCAAATGTTTACATTACACTGACTTTTCTTAGAAATCCCAATAGTGTTTAACATAACAAGTTCTTTTTTAAAAGCACCAAATGACAAGCAAAGAGGATATTTCCCCATTGGGAAAGACATTTAAGTACTTACTTTTGCCATGATAAAATGAGCTGTACACCAATGCCATTGATCAGTCTTGCAAGTTTGACAAGGAAATCTGAATCATCATCCTGAAATAAATCACAGAAACTTTTAACAATAAAGATTTTCTCAAGGAAATGTGGTTTATGAATATATACAAGAAAAATATGACAATTCATTTTTAGCTACTTCTATGGAAGTACAGAACGCAACAGACAGGCACTTAGGGCAGAAGTGTCAGGAAGATCAAAACCAACCATATTTAGCACACCTACTACAGTAAAAACTTACATCAACTGGCTTCAACACTCCAGCCTGATCCAAAACAGTCACAAAGGATTCTATTAGCTGAGTTTTAGTCAAGGGGTCCATGCCTTTAGTGATAATTTCATGGATACAGTCTGCAGCAGCTTCTCTGAGTAGTGGTTCCTTTAGATGGTCTACGAGCTTACAAACAAATCTGACAAACAAGTAGGAATAAATAAATAAAAACTGATACGTATTTACTTTATTTTACCATAAACAAGGTTAAAATGAGAGTTCGATAGGTGAGACCCAGTGATAATCTCCACTTCACTACTTTAAATGTGATTATTATCATTATCAATCATCTTTACACTCATTATAAACATTAGTGTTAGCTTTTCCCTTTATGTGGTCAAATGTGGAATGAGTTCTATCTTGGAGTAGGTCTTGGTTTATTCCCTTTACTGTGCAGGCAGTCCCCAGATTATGACAGTTTTGGCTTACGATGTTCCGAGGTTACGACACTTTTCAATTATAATTATCATAAATCATTTCCTGGTTCATGACACATGTTCCAGGGTTATGCTGCTTACAAAGCTGATTTGATGGAAGAAATAGGACTCCAAAAAAGCAAAATAATCAATATTTGACATTTTTTAAATGAAAAATGAAATAGTTTTCAATACACCCAAAACATTAAAAGTAAGGTTTTCTTAGTATTTCTGACAATTTTCTACGACATTCTGGCTTACGACACATCTCAAGAATGGAACCCCCATGGTAAACTGGGGACTGCCTATACTTTACTATGACTCCTGGGCCTTCCTACAGGTTGTCATCCTGCTACTTCCATAGCTAAAGGTTTCCTACCCAACTGTTCCTGACCCCTCTCGATAACTCTCTGAGCACTTGGATATTTCCCACTATAAGCAAAAAAAAATTATGAAGTCTGTTTGTTGTAAATACATTAAAAATTGCAAAGTACTTACCTGTCATTGGCAATGAGGGAGATGTCGATCCACGCTATGTAGGCACCAATGACTTCATGGCACTGACACACTAACTCTGGGTTTGATTTCTCATACTTCACCTAAAAAAGAGGTTAGATGACTTTCAATTACCCTCAGGAGTAATTGAAAAAATCTATGCACTAACTTCCTCCAAGGATGGATTGGATAAAAAAGAAAAAGTTTTTACATTGCACAGTTCTAACTATTCTGAGAAATTTTATGAAAAGGAAAGAGAACTTTTATCAAAGTTTGATTTTATACCTCAAAGACACAACTCACTGACAAAAGGACACAACACAGGGTTAAATCTTGCAATCAAGTTACTCAAATATTACACCAAAACCTAAACTAGCATATTTCAAATGTACTTAAAATGTCTTCTCCTTAAAAGATGAATACAAAAAATCTTACCAGAATATTGTACCAAGAATTAGTTAAGTCCAATACACACTGTTCTCTCATAGCATCCTTGATAAGAGTGTTCCGGTCAGTTTCAACCTGTGTATGGATCACCTCTCGATCAACAACCTGGAAACAATATGTTTGATATTAACAAATCACTAAAAACAAAAGCAGACTACCTGCTCCCTGAAAATTTAGAAATGCAATGCATTACCTTACTTTCTTCAAATTCAGATCTACTTTTACTTATGACTAAATATGGTCTGTAGTAAACTGATCTAATAAACATTTTGCAAAAATGCTATACCTCTGTGTCTACAGCTAACAGGATTCTGAGATACAAATTGACAGCAGGAGGACCCATTTGCAGCACTGAGAGGAGATCAGTCATGAAGGTAGGCCATCGTGACGGGTAATCAATAACAAAAACCAGAGCCATAATCTGAGCAGTCTTATTGAGTATGAATACCTGAAAATAAAAATAACCTAGTCAGTTCAAAATGGTCAAAATTCTTGGCAAAAGAAATTCAATACTGTACCTTAATGTAAACTATGCATTAGAAACCTATCACTGCATACAGTAATACACACATGGGCAACATTAGTAATGGTTGTGCATATGACTCACAAAGGAAGCTGTGTGGTTTAATTTCATCCTGCCCAACCTATTTAATAATTCTGCAATTTATGTCCCCAATTCATTTGGTGGTAAGAGCTTCACTTTGACTAAATACATATAACACATGAATGACACCATCTTGGAATGCTGATTTTATATTCAATAAGCAAATTAGCAAAGAGGTAAAAAGCCAGCATGAAACAATGATCCAAAACATAAGATAACTTTTTGAAAACATCACATGATAAGGTTTTGATTTGGCACCAATTTTCTGCTAATACTCTTAAGAACCCAAACACTTATGATTTACATATATGCTTAAAAGAAAAAAATTCCTATGATAAAATCAATTTTTTAGGTAGTTACCCCCTATCATTAACTTTATCTGCAACAACTTGGCACAGGTTTGACAAGTGTTAAAACTTTAAATAATCGTTAATGAACGCTCCAGGACTTGCACCATAATCTACATAACTCACATGATACTGAAAAAGAAATTAGTGGACTTTCCTCTTGTTATTAGGAAAGAGTTTGTAGATGACTTATACGTAAGTCTCTGGAGCTCAGAAGCTAGATAAAAGTTCTTTGCGATTAGACAAAGCATTTTGATATTTCCGTAAAGCTTCCCGGTCCCAGCTTGATGGAGCAGTTCTGTCTCTGAACCACTGATATGTGGTAGGACTGGGAACCAATGCCTCCTCCACCACCCAAGTGCAATTAGAAACATAGTGAAGTTCTCTGTAGTCCTAAACCCTAGAGTGCGCCCTTCAACAGCAGAAACATAGAGAAGGCATACATGAATAAGTTTGTCCAATCTTAAATCATAATGTCCACTGTCCAGACTTGAGGGCCTGAAATTAGGGAGACACAGACGAAGACAGTGATTCAGTTTGGCTGCAAGGAGATCAATGAGGGTTTGACCACTCTCCAAATCGCTTTGCAAGCTACAGGGTAAAGAACAATAGCAGGAGAGCACCTTTCCTGGATTACATGTCCACCAAAAATACAGTCAACTAGAAAACAACTGAAGCATATGGATAATATTCCTTTTCACTGTCCACAGGCTCAAATCCTGGTGATGGCTACCAAGGTTTCCAAACTCAAACCTCGGGCCTTCAACTATACATGAGCTAGAGAAGGCATGCCTGAGGAGATGCATTACTTGAACCCCTTCTGGCTGGTCAATAGCTTTTTGCAGTTCATGAGAAGATTCACTTCTACTGGCAACACATCCTAGAAGCAACTGGTTCCCGATAACCCATACCGCCATCACTGTCCAAGGCAACTGAATACAGTGAGAGGTCTGGTTCAAGGACTCCAGGAACTTCCGTGCAAGAAGCAACACTATGGACAACAACCTTTGGCAGATGAATCTGGATCCTTGCTGCCAAAAGGACACTTCCTCCCTCTTGAGCCCTGAAGGAAGACTGGGGGAAAGAGGTAGAATAGCCCAAAGTGCATTTATAGTAAGCAGATGAGGAGGAGACTTCCCTTAGTGGCCTGGGAAAGGTGGAGAAAAGTACTATTCGGTCTTGTGTGTCTCCTTCCCTGTCCCTGAAGCTATGGAAACAGATAGCTTGTTGTCTACTACTTCGCAAAGGATGAGCTGTGACATGAGCCAGTTTACCAATTGCATCCAAAAAAGCCTTGTTAAGGAAACAAAAAACCTTAGGGCTTTATCACAGGATCCCTGGCCCAAGGAGGAAGGCCACCAAACTCCTTCAAACACAATAATTGTCCAGCACAAAGAACTAAAGGGTATAGGTAAGATGGCATTATCCACGTTTAATGCATAGTCTCAGTCTCCTGAATCGAGAAATGCAGCTTAGCAGACATAACTGCAACTCTTTTGGCTGGAAAACAATGGAACATATCAACTGAATCTGAAGGGGGGGGGGGGGGGGGGGAGGAGAGAGAAATCCCCTGCTCGATACACCATAGCTTCCTAGCAGACAGCAAGGGAGACAAGAGAGGCCTTTCTGAAAGGAGACTCTCTTTGGCCAACCATTTGCCATTGAGCCAAGTCTCCCAAGTACAGAAACTGGTAGCTGAAAAGGACTGCAGACATCGTTCAAGAGCAAGGCCTATAAGAATCCTCTTCCTTAAGAACAGAAGTAGTCCCAGAACCAAATGGTCTCTCAAGACCAAGAGCTAATGTTCTCATATTCCATGTGGCAGAAACTTGAAAGTCAAAAGTGGACTCACTGATGCCTTGTGCAGACTAGCTGAAGCCCAATGTGGACTCACTGATGCAAATAAACCTACAGACAGAAGGTAAGTTTCAACTAAAAATCAATGTTTATTCAATATAATTATCATTCAAACATCCCATAATCCAAAAGAGACTATCCTTCACTACAAGAAAAAGTGGTATGGAAGAAACTACTTGGACACTTATGCTTAATTTTGGGCAGAATTGGGACTTGGTGATTGTTTTCATAAGTTTGCCTTACAATTGTGCCTAAATAAAAGGGATTATAAACAGTTATGGATAGTACGTATAAGGTGCTTTGCTAACATACGTACTTTCTCAGGTTCATTACACATAAAGAGGGTTGACATCCAGTGAGAGAGATGTTGTCGAAAGATTTGCTGTTCTTCAACTGATGAGGTTATATATCCCGTGCGAGCAAAATGTTCCATCACCTGTAAATAAATCTTGATAAAACATGTTTACAAGAGTATGTAAGCAACGTCAAGAAACACTAAAAACTCCAAAAATAATACGTATGTTACGTTTTTAATAGCCAAGGATACAGTAAACAGCCTAGGCTAATAGCACATCCATACTTGGAAACTACACAAATTGAACAAATGATAATAATAATCTCAAACATAATAAAAGACAATATGACTTATCTAAAATAGAATAAAATCACGATTATTAATGTATTAAAATATTACCCAATTAACATGGATGAAGAATTTGACTCAAATATTACGATTGGTATTCCAAATGGGGCATTTTTTCAAGAAAGAGTAGTTAAATGATGAATGACTAAGCATCTAATAGCTCCCCACAAACTATTCAGGATAGCTCACTTTATAATCACTGAGTTGAATATCTACTTGCTTTATTATTATCTGGTTAGGTTAATATACAGTAGAGTTTCATGGAATAATAGGGTTCTTGCACTGCTTGGAAACACCCATAAACAATAAATTCTCTATAAACTAAACAGTTATCCTGCTAACTTCTTCAACGTAGCACAGACCTGAAGGCAAACAAACTTGACTTTCTCATCCAAGAGAGTTCCGCCCGTATTAAGTGTTGCTCCACACATCTGCCATCCGTCTTTACTTTCACGAAGTTTCTGTAGGTATTCGAGAGCCTGAAATGATAACAACACATTATAAAAGATGAAGAATCTTGCCGAAGTTTTATTTCATCATAATACCAACAACCTTACATATCCCACCATGTGTGGTCTCTAATGTCCCCAGAACTTTTCTTTCCTTTTTTCAGGAGATAAAAGTATGACTGGTCATTACAAACAAATCAACCACTTTGAGCCAATTCAACTGTTTTCTCTGGAATTGTTTTCGTTTTTTTTTCTCTTTTCATTTCTTTATTTGATGTTTAAATCTTTTTCACTATTTCTTTTAATTAGAAAGATTAATGAGTGACAGACATTGTAGAAATATGAATTCTTTACACCTTAGCAGGTTTTACTCACAATATAAAATACATAAATGCATTGTAAATTGTCTTACATACCCTTGTATGTTGTTCATGGCTCTCTGGAGCCCACAGGCCTTGAAGCATATGGGCATCCATCTTGTCAGGAAGAGGTAGGAACAAACTCCTGTGATTACTTCATTTAGGCAGCTGATTCTGAAAGTATAGAAGATTAGAACATACTTAGTGTAGTACTGTCATTAGATCAAACATTTTCAAGTGTAGCTATGAAAATTACCCTCTGGTGGGGGTGTAAAGAGACTACCATTGTTGTCCTGCATATTGTAAAATTCAAACTAGAGAGAAGAGGAGAAGAGAGAGGAGATAGAGAGAGAGAGAGAGAGAGAGGGAGAGAGAGAGAGAGAGAGAGAGAGAGAGAGAGAGAGAGAGAGAAAATTTTTTTCTAAATGTGAAAACTTCCTCATTAGCACCAGCAACTGGGCACTAACAGTCACGATAAGGGAATAAATTTTATGAAAAGTACCTTGCCATTTGAAAAGAAAACAGCAGGGAGAACAAAGTTTCACAAAGAAAGTTTATATTTTTGTTAAGGAAAAGTGTGAACGGGTTAGTTCTTTGGAGCAAAACCATTACATCTATATGCTATGGCAGACATACTTAGAACAATTTTTTGTCAGTGAGGGTGTTTTGGGAGGCAGGATGGACAGACAACCAGTCTGGATTCTTCTGAGTTTATGTGCCAAAATGAAATACTAACCATCCTATAAATGCTATTATGTACAAAGTGCAGACAAAACAGGAGGCAGATTACCAGGTAAGTATTACTGGCCACAAGCAGCTAGAAATATGAAGGAAATGAATTTGGGCACTGGATGTTTTTCCTTTTCACTAAATTCCATTTTTCCTTTTTCTTATAATACTTCAGTTAGTTAACATCATTTTTTCTTTGAATATGTAATGGAACTGAAAATAAATGAGCTTAATGACCATAGGCTAAGCTTAATTCCTTTGAATAGACTATGCTAAATTTTCCCATACACCATACATGCAAAATCATCCCATCCAAATAATCGAGCAGGGATTAAGGTCTTTACCAATGAAAACTTTGTTAGATAAAATAGAATGAAAACTTGATTTAAATTTTTAAGATTCACAAAAATATTTCACAATAAACAAAGCATTATTGACTGTGTATTGATCATTCACTTTAAAAATAGTATTTATATGGGATGTAACCACTGGAAATTACGACTGAAAAATTTTCATGAGTTTTCCACTTGATTTTAGGTAATTTTTCTATTTACACATTGTCAGGAATGACTTACACTTGAAACAAGTGAATGCTT
>NC_087218.1:54731077-54788489 GCF_015104395.2 Macrobrachium nipponense | reverse complement strand
GAGGTCTAGACCTAGGAGCGTTGCGGAGCCGACCAGATGCCCCCTCCACTAAACTGGGGACACTCATATCACTGTCCACTGAAAAATCACTAGCCTTACCTTGCAGGGCAGCCATTTTGTTTTCCATCAACTTGAAGGCTGCTTTTAGATCCACAAGTTCTTTCGCTGAATCTACAGGTTCTGCAATAGGAGAAGGGGCTGCAATGGAAGGAGAAGTAGCAATACTTACCCTTGGGGAAGATCCCAAGCTAGGAATTAGTTCATTAGATCTCGAACTACTTAAACTTCTATAAGAAGCCTTCCTCACTCTTTCTCTCTCTAACTTTTTCAAATAATTTAGTTAGATTCTCCATTCATTCTCACTCAAATTCTCACATTCCTTGCAAGTATTAGTGAAAGAACATTCATACTCCCTGCAACCCTTGCATACAGTGTGAGGGGTCTACCGAAGCTTTCGGCAACCTCACCTTACAGCCTACATTCACACAACGTCTCACAACCATTCCAATGTCAGACATTTTTAAAGAGAAAAATCCAAAATCAAGTCCACAAAACAGTCCACAAAAGCGTATGCCAATCCAACAATCCAGATACGTCACCAAAAGTCGGTCAAGAAGATCAATTGCCGGTGAAAAAAAGAAAAACCAATCGAGAGGAACCAACAACAATGTTGATGGTCCGGGCGACAGAAGAATTCTGATTAGAAAACGGGAATGGTTCCTAGTCCTGCCACCCAGGGCAGGGCGGTAGATCACCTGACCTACCGGTAGCGTGTGCCGCGAAATTTGAAATTCTGTCGGAGACGACGGAGTCTATAGCTAGTATATATCTGGCAGGGAAGTTGAATGTATAAAATTGCTGAATTTTTGTTTGCTTGAAGATGTAGCAAAATTCCTTATAGACTAGTAACAATGTAACCTATAGTCAATAACATTTATCTTAAAATGTTATTGTTATGATACAATAAAGTTTGTTCATACTTACCTGGCATATATATATATAGCTGTATTCTCCGACGTCCGACAGAATTTCAAAACTCCCGGCACACGCAGTGGGCTGGCCAGGTGGTTAGTACCCATTCCCGCCGCTGGGAGGCGGATATCAGGAATCATTCCCTTTTCTATTCAGATTTTTTCTACACTGTCCCCTGAGGGGAGGTGGGTGGGTACTTTAATTATATATATCTGCCAGGTAAGTATGAACAAACTTTATTGTATCATAACAATAACATTTGTTCATGAAACTTACCTGTCAGATATATATATAGCTGAATCCCACCATTGGAGGTGGAAGGGACAGAATAGAAGGATTTAGGAAACACCTCAAGTGGCAGATGATTGACATCTTGATTCCTTACTGTTAGCATAGCTGACTTCTTGATTACTGTCACCGAAGTCTGCTTTTGCTTTACTAGAGTTACCAACAAGGTAGTGACCTGTGTAGTTGGTGCGCTCTAGATGATCTGTCAACGGGGGCGTGACCACAATGTGACTAGACCATATTGACCATACTGTGAGGGCAACGAAGCTAAAACCACCACCTGACCTAACCTATCGAAGTTAGTCCCATAACTTCTAGGCTAACGAAAGGGAAAGCGCCTCAAGCGACCAACCCTTCAAAGTTAAAAGCACACCTATCCCTTTTCTATAGGATAGGATTCGTGCTGCTTCCTGCCTCCAATAATATTTCTACGGATATGTATGGTCCCCTAGCGACTCGCAGATCTCATATGTCGTCTTCACATCCCGTTCGGGAGTGTGAAGCGAACACAGAGTTGCTTCGCTCAAACGTGGCACTCAGGATATTACTGAGTGTCATGCTCTGTTGAAATGCTTCCGAGGCCGCGCCCTCACCTCGTGAGCATTTACTTTAAAAGGTTTCAAATCTTTGTTCAAACATGACGAATGAGCCTCTTAGAAAGACTCCTTAAAAATAACGCCAGGGCGTTCTTCGACATGGGCAAGTCTGGTCTTTTTACGGAACACCCGCAGATTGTCCGAATGACCTTGACTTTCTTTAGTTTTATCAAGATAAAACTTGAGAGCCCCGACAGGGCACAGGACTCTCTGTGGCTCTTGCCCAATAATTTGTGCCATCCCCTTGATCTCCAGGCCTCTGGGCCAAGGGTTAGACGGGTTTTCGTTCTTAGCAAGAACGGAAGGCTTAGAGGACACCGAATTATGTCCTCTAAAGCCAAAACCTCTGATGATGGCTAAAACCTCAATAACCCTCATTGCCGTAGCTAGAGTGGTTAGAAAATTAGCCTTTCTGGTCACGTGTATTAAGTTTACAGAAAGGAGAGGTTCGAAATGCTTTGACATCAAGAACTTCAGACTACGTCTAAGCTCCATCAAGATTTCCGCAGACCTCAAAGATCGTGAAGGGCTTTGTTGTTTGACAGATCCGAATCTCTGAGCCTAGAGGCCGTCAACAACATATTTCCGTATTCTACAATCGTTGGGACTGTTAGCTTATCCCATAATTCAGACGGAAAGGGAAGACGGTAAAGTAATTCACAGAGGTGGAGGTGTAGGAGCAGTCATTCTTCCTGCACTATCTCCAGAATCGGCCCACTCCGATTGGTACACTGCAAAATATGCAGCATGCTTTGCTTTGGCAATGAGACTTGTAATTAATCTTGAAGATCCTCTCGCTTCTCGACAGTCTGAACGCATCCAGACTCAGAGCGGAGAGGTTTTAGGTACCTCTCGAAGTGAGGCTGTTGTAGTACCGATTCTCTCGGGAAGGGTCCTTGGAAAATGCCCTCTGAAGGACGTGACCTCTGTGAATCCAGCCTCTCGAAGGCCAACATGGGGCGATCAGCGTCTTTCTCGCTCCCTCTGACGCCAGCGATTATCTTATCAGCTTTCCTAAGCTTTTGAATAGGGGAAAAGAGACTAACCAACTATCCCCATTCCATACTATATGATTGCGTCTATTGCTACCGCTCTCGGATCGAGAATAAGGGAGCAACGTAGAGGAAGCTTCTTCGTCTTCAATATTGCGAAGAAATCTACGAAAGGACGTCTCCAACGTCTCCACAACTCTCGACATACTTCTAAGCGAGGATTACTCAAGACGTCAGTAGTTGATGCCGCCGATCGAGAAGATCCCGCAACGGACGTGCAATAGTGTAACGAACCTCTTGAGGATCGTTACGTTCCGTGCCTATGTCGATAACCATCTCTCTCTTCTTGGGATATGAGAGAGCTGCGAAATTATCTGAGATGATTTGGACCAATCGACCAAAAAAACTCACTCTTCGAGGAACTGGAGAGCCAACCAAATTGCTTCCAATTCTCTTAGATTATGTGCCAGGACCTCTGTACCTCTGTCCGGATGCCTGGCACCCTCTCGGTTATCACCTGAGGTGGGATCGTTCAACCCATGAGAGATGTTTAGAATTATTTCTAGATCTTTGATGTTATTTCAGTCCTCCTGCAGGAAAAACTGTAGAGGTCTGAATTGCAGTCTATTCAGGAAACAAGCTTCTCCAGCGAGGAAATGGTCCCCAGCAGACTCATCCATTCCCTCACTAAGCATGCTTCCTTCCCTAATAAGGCTGCGCTTTGCATAAGCAGGAGAGCATTATTATAGTGCTATGCCGCGGTAAACTCGTACAGAATTCTGTTACAGTGCGGTAAGCAGCGCTGAACAGGTCTAAGAGATATCTCTGTTGAAAATTTCTTAGCAATAGAAGTCGTGTTTATTCATGATTACTAGAAATCCCCTCAACCCGAGGCGAAAGTCATGATTGTAGGGTAGAGATATGGTTCGTCAATCAATCCCGCGGGAGAGAGAGACGTAACCGACTGAGCAGTACAACGAGCTACCTAACACTGAGTTGGTGACAGTGTGAGACACTGTGACAGTTACAGGCAGCAGCTTATGTTCACTTTCGCAGTCTTATGCCGAGTTGCCAGCTATTCTATTCATCTAAGGAATAGATTTTACATTATTTGAACAGAAAACTCTCAAGTTGGCATATTTAAGCGAAACAAAATTCGCTAATACAGAAGCTGATTTTGTGTTGTCGTAACATTACGCTTAATTAACCAAATGTTAAATCGGAAACTCCTGGAAAGTTGCCTGGAGTACCGATTAAATATACTGCGTCATCCACAATGACAGCAACCTCTCGTCTCGCACTATTCTGCCTGAGTTACCAGCTACTTCTCTTCTACGAAGGAATAGGTTTGTTACTATTACGATCAAGGAAATTCTCAAGCAGGCATATTTAAGCGAAACATAATTCGCTAGATGCCGACGCTGAGTTAGTGTTGTTGTAACAATACCTTTAGCGTTGTCCTTACAGCGGAAACTCCTGGAAGTTTGCAGGAAGGACCGATTAAATACATTTACAATAACCGTCTTTTCGGTTGCCATCTGTAGAGGTAACCATGATATGCGTATATGACTTGAACCCTACATTAGTAATATGACGCAAAGATAAAATACGTAAGTATTGTAGTCACTTGAACATAAAATTCTCTCTAATGAATGAGAGCTCTCTCGAATTTTGTTAATGAAGAGCTTATCCGCTTAAGCGATAAAATGTTATGAAGATCTTTGTCAATGAGAACTAACCCATTTACATGACAGAAGTAATCCAGGAATTCGAGCATATAGTTTTTCCCGATTCCCGCAGAAATCGAGGAAGGGGCAAGATTCCTAATCAGAGACTGGGCTTACGACAGGAAGGACCTTAATGTTCCCCTTCGGCAGCGCAATCCCGAAAGCAGACGAGGGCGTTTTATGACACCGAAATATGATATTGTTAAGATACAATAAAGTTGTTCATACTTACCTGGCAGATATATATATAGCTGTATTCTCTGAAGTCCGACAGAATTTCTAAAACTTACGACACACGTAGGGGAGTTAGGGTGGTTAGTACCCATTCCCGCCGCTGGGAGGCGGGTATCAGGAACCATTCCCATTTTCTATCAGATTTCTATCTCCACTGTCTCCTGAGGGGAGGTGGGTGGGTACTAAAATTATATATAATCTGCCAGGTAAGTATGAAAAAACAAACTTTATTGTATCTTAACAATATCATTTTGTTCATGAAACTTACCTGTCAGATATATATATAGCTGAATCCCACCTTTGGCGGTGGGAGAGACAGAAAAAAGGATTTTAGAAAACATATAAATGTATATGATTGACATCTTGGTTCCTTACCTGTTAGCATAGCTGACTTCGTGATTACTGTCACCCAAGCCTGCTTCTGCTTCACTAGAGTTACCAACAAGGTAGTGACCTATGTAGTTGGTGCGCTCTAGATGCATCTGTCAACGGGGACGGGACACAATGTGACTAGACCATGACCATACTTCCGAGGGCAACGAGGCAAAAAACCACCACCTAAGTTAGCCTAACAACAAACTCCCATATACCAAAGGCTAAAGGAAGGGACGACTGTACTCGGCAGCCGACCCTACAACCATAAACATACCAATATTAAAAACTCACTACCTTTTCTATGAGAAAGGATGAGTGCTACCTCCTGCCCCCAAAATAGTGTCTGCGGCGACGTATGGTCCGAGAGAGTAACAGCTTTCATAGGTACGTTCTCACCTCCCGTAGGTAGTGAGAGGCGAACACTGAGTTTACTCCTCCAAAAAGTAGCACTTAAAATGTCTTTAAAGAGCCATGTTTTTCTGAAAGGCTATTGAGGTCGAAATAGCCCTTACTTCGTGCGCGTTAAACTTTAAGTATCTTCAAGTCACTGTCTTTGCAAGAAGCGTGCGCCTCTTTAATGGTGTTTCTCAAAAGAATGCCAGTGCATTCTTGGACATGGGCATGTTTGGTCTCTTGACCGAACACCATAAGTTCTCTGCAGAACCTCGGCAATCCTTCGTTCTACGAATATACTCTCTAAGAGCCCTAACAGGACACAGGACTCTTTCTGGCTCTTGACCAATGATCTCTGCCATACCCTTGATCTCGAATGTTCTAGGCCACGGATTGGAAGGGTTTTCGTTTTTGGCCAGAAACGACATATTCAAAGAGCAGACTGCATTATGCCCTTTGAAACCGACGTGTTTGCTGATAGCCTGTATTTCGCTAACTCTCTTCGCCGTCGCCAGAGCAGTTAGGAATACAGTTTCTTCGTCAAATCCCGTAGAGACGAAGATGAAAGAGGTTCAAAACGATTTGACATCAAATATTTTAGGACCACATCCAGGTTTACACGAAGGTAGCTTCGGTAGTGGTACCTTGGTCGTTTCAAAAGATCTCAATAGATCATGGAGATCCTTATTGTTAGCGAGGTCAAGACCTCTATGGCGAAAGACTACAGATAGAACGCTTCTGTAGCCTTTAATAGTTGACACTGCCAACTTTAGATCTTGTTTCAGATAAAGCAAGAAGTCGGCGATCTGGCTCACAGAGGTAGTGGTAGAGGAAACTCCTTTTCTCTTACACCAACTTCTAAAGGCTGCCCACTTCGATTGGTAAACCGCGATTGATGATGGTCTCCTCGCGGTGGCGATAGCTTTAGCCACTGATTTCGAAAAACCTCTCGCTCTGGCAACTTTTGGATAGTCTGAACGCAGTCAGACTCAGAGCGGAGAGGTTTTGTGGTACCTCTCGAAGTGGGGCTGTTTGAGTAGATCTCTCCTTAACGGAAGAGATCTCGGATAATCCACTAGGTAGAACATCACTCTGTGAACCAGATCGCTGCGGGCCAAAAGGGGGCGATTAAGGTCAACCTCGTCCCTCCGATGCTGCGAATTTTAATTTTCCTCATCACCTCCCCCAGGATCTTTGAAGGGGGAAAAGCGTAGAGATCTAGGCCCGTCCAATCCCATAGAAAGGGCGTCTACTGCTACTGCTCCCGGATCGAGAACCGGGGAGCAATACAGAGGGAAGTCTCGCCGTCCTTGATGTGCGAAGATGTCCACTAAGGGGCATCCCAAAGACCCCACAGTTCCTGGCATACTTCTTGATTGAGAGTCCACTCTGTCGGCAATAACTGTCCTTTTCCTTGTCGACTGAGGAGATCTGCCCGGACGTTCTCGACTCCGGCAATGAATCTTGTCAATATTGTGACTTCTCTCTCCTTCGCCCAAAGCAGGATCTCTTTTGCTAGAGAAAACAGGGAGCGAGAGTGTGTTCCTCCTTGTTTCTTCAAGTATGCCAGGGCTGTGGTGTTGTCCGAGTTGATCTGAACCACCCGACGGGAGACTTTGTACTGGAAGAACTGGAGCGCTAATTGAACCGCTGCCAGCTCTTTGAAGTTGATATGCCAGGTTACCCCGTTTCCCCTCTCCAGGTACCTGACACTTCCTCCCCCCCTAGAATTGCTCCCCACCCCGTGGATGACGCGTCGGAGAACAACACTAGGTCGGGGTTCTGAAGCTTGAGGATACGCCCTCTGACAGCTTCCACGGATCGAGCCACCATCTTAGATGGTTCTTCACCTCTTCCGAGATGTTTAACTTCATGTCGAAGTTGTCCTTTTCTGTCCAGCTGTCCGACAGAAAGAACTGAAGAGGTCGGAGGTGTAGCCTCCCCAGGGAAACAAACTTCTCCAGCGAGGAAATGGTCCCCAGCAGACTCATCCATCCCTCACCGAGCATGAATCCTTCCCTAGAAAGGCTGACACTTTTTCTATGCCTTGTTGCTGACGTTCCTGGGACGGAAAAGCCCGAAAAGCCACTGAATCCATCTGAATCCCCAGATACACGATGGACTGTGTTGGGGTCAGATGTGACTTCTCGAAGTTCACCAGAAGTCCCAGGGACGCAGCTAAAGACAGAGTCGTCTTCAAATCCTTCAGGCACCGGGTCTGCGAGGAGGCTCGTATGAGCCAGTCGTCTAGATAGAGCGAGATTCTGATGTTGGAAAGATGGAGCCACCTCGCCACGTTCTTCATTAAGATGGTGAAGATAAAAGGGGCCGTATCAGTCCGAAACAGAGGAGCCCTGAATTGAAAGACCTTCCCTTTCAATACGAACCGAAAGGTACTTCATCGATTGGGGATGTATCGGGACGTGAAAGTAGGCGTCCTGGAGGTCGAGTGATACCATCCAATCTCCAGGTCTTAAGGCCCCCAGAACTGACTGAGGTGTCTCCATCTTGAACCTCTGCTTCTCTATAAAGAGGTTTAGACGACTTACATCCAAGACGGGCCGCACCCTCCCGATTGTTTCGGTACAAAAACAATCTGTTTGTAAAATCCTGGCGTTGCCAGGTCTAAAACCTGTTCCACTGCTCTCTTCTCGAGCATCTGCCGAGCTAGGTCGAAAAGAATCATTCGCTTTGTTAGCGGATACGATGGGACAAGTCCCTGGGAGTGGAAGTCAACGGGGGCGGCTTTATGAAAGGATCTTGTAACCCTTCTCTATGACGTCGAGAGACCAGGTGTCTGCCTCTCTTACTCTCCAGGCTTCTACAAACAACTGCAGCCTGGCTCCTACCGGTGACTGAAGGCACGATTTCTCACTTCTTACCCCTAGACTTGGAAGGGGCTCTACCTCTAGGAAGGCTTCTTCCTCGAGGAGACGATCTAGCGGAAGTCCCTCCACGAAAGGGCTTCTGCTTTCTAAACTGTTGTGTTCCAGACGACGTTGAAGGGCCAGCCGGACGTCTCGAAGACTGAGCCAACAGGTCTTGTGTGGCTTTCTCCTGCAGACTCACTGCCAGATCCTTCACCATAGCTTGGGGAAGAGATGACTCGAGAAGGGAGCATACAAAAGTTCTGTCTCTGTGCGGGAGAGACAGACTTAGCCGCGAAGTTGCAATAAAGCGACCTTTTCTTAAGAACCCCTCTGAAAAATGAAGAGGCTAACTCCTCTGAGCCATCCCTGACGGCCTTGTCCATGCATGACAATACACTGGACAGCTCCCCCAAGCTGATCGAGTCTGGCTTACGAGATTGGTTGTCTAAGGCTCCAAGACACCAGTCTAAAAAGTTGAACACTTCTAAGGACCTAAATAGTCCCTTCAAAAGATGGTCCAGTTCGGAAGTCGTCCAAGAAACCTTAGCCGATGCTAAAAGGGCCCTCCTTGAGGCATCCACCACGCTGGCGAAATCACCTTGAGCCGACGTAGGAACCTTCAATCCTAATTCCTCGCCTGTCTCATACCACATCCCTGCCTTACCGCTAAGTCTAGACGGAGGCAGGGCGAAAGTAGTTCTTCCTTTTGCTTTCCTAGACTCATCCAGGCGTTTACCTTCCGGAAAGCTCTTTTCGATATAACAGCGTCTTCATCTTCACGAAACCTGGAGACTTACTTGTCTTCGACGACGAAAACTGAGAAGGAGGAGAAGGAGGAGCAGCTGGCTGAAAAGTATCGCCAAACGAATCACGAAGTAGTCGTGCCAAAACTTGATAATCTGACGAGGCAGACGTAGCAGGTTGATCATCATCAACATCCTCCGACGAACCGCTAAGTTCTCCTTCTTCCCTACCCGAGTACAAGTCCGAAGGAAGAGGCAGAAGTCCTTTAGCTCCAAGTCTCCTATCTGAACGATGAAAAGAAGACGAGGGTAACGGATCCTTAACAGTAACAGGATCAGGAGTCACATTTAGAGGCGAACGTGCCAAAGTCTCGGGAACCACATCCGAGTGACAGCGAACTTCCACATTCGCGTCCACCGAGGTCTTACTAGAACGTCTACGAGCGTCCATCTGAGCGTCCAAAGTAGCGTTCTCTCGAGCGACCAACTCAGCGTCCAACCTAGCGTCCAGCGAAGCGTCCAACGGAGCGTCCATCAAAGAGACTCTTCTACCGTCCCGCGAAGCGTCCTTCCGAACGTCCAGCGAAGAAACTTGATCCACTGCCCGACTAACATAACGTTGAGCGTCAACACTGTCATGTCGAAGACGTGCAGAACGCAAATCGTCGTCAGCAGAAGCGTCGAAGTCGGAACGCCGAGCGTCCTCTCTACGGGAAGGGAGAGGAGCATGCAGAGCACTCTCTCTAACTTGGCGTATAACGTCACCTCTAGATGAACCCTGGGGAGCCAAACGACGTCTAGAGGGCGAAATATCAGAAGACGAGGACGAAAAAGGAGCCATTGGAGAAGGCTGCTTAGATCTCTTGATAGGCAGTCTATCGTCTTTCCTTCGACGCGGGACCGTCTCCTTCTGTGTCAGTAAAGCGTCCAGTTGCCGCTGCATCGCAATGATGATCTCCGTCTGAGATGTCTCCTTACGCGGAGACGAGCTGCGCTTGCGAGAAGAGAGGGGCGAGGGGACGCCTTCTTCCTTCTCCCAGGAACAGCCTTGGCTCTAGAGCGGACTGGGGCGCTCGAGGGCGTCATCGTCGGATGACGTCCTATACTTCTTCTGGGGAGGAAAGGCTACGCTTTCCGGAGAAGAATGCCACTCAGACATAGCATGACGTGAAGCGTCCAGCTCTTGACGAGTCCTCTTCAGAGGTCGCGAATCCGATCGAGATTCCCACCCCTTGCGCGGGGGGGACGCGTCGGAAGACGAGAAACAATCCTTAAGGATACGTGCTCGAGCACGCTCCTTAGCAGCCTGGGAAGCGTCCACAGGAACTGCTGAAGGGACGCCAGATCGGTTGGGGGTTCCCGTAACCCTCCTTCGGCCTTCGACATGCCCTCTCCCTGAGTCCTGGTAGTCCGGCAGAGGTCCCAGCCTAGAGGCGCTATAGGGCCGATCTGACGCCCACCACTTCACTAGGGGCACTATCACTGCACTTATTTTGCCTGTTTTCAAGGGCAAGCACTTTAGATTCCAGCGTCTTCAATGAATCTAGAATAAGCGAAAGGGCATTACCCTCCGCAGACACCACTTGAGGGCCCGAAGGCAACACTACAGGGTTAGGAGACACAAATTCTAAAGGAGGGTTAGAAGGGGATACATTAATACCCTGTCTGCTACCCGACTTACTCCTGGAGGAAGACCTCCTATCCTATCACGTTTCTAAACTTCTTAACGTAGGATTCATACGTCTTCCATTGCAAATCATCTAAGCTTTCACACTCATTACAGACGGCGTAAACTCAAATCTACACTCTTGCCCCCTACACCCTTTACACAATGTGTGAGGATCAACCACGGCTTTTGGAAGCCTAACCTTGCATTCCACCTTCGAGCACACCCTGGCGCTAGCAGAACTACATCCAGACATTATTTTTAAGGGAAAAAATCTAAGCCAAAATCAAAAACAGTCCAAATCACGTATGCCAAGCTTATCGATCCAATCAAAAACCAAAAGTCAAGAGGATACTCAGCAATATGAAAAGTTTTTCCAAAATCCTGAGGCGGAGGTGTGTAAACAGGTGTTTTACGACACCGGCGACAGAAGAAATCTGATAGAAAAATGGGAATGGTTCCTGATACCCGCCTCCCAGCGGCGGGAATGGTTACTAACCACCCTAACTCCCACTACGTGTGTCGTAAGTTTTAGAAATTCTGTCGGACTTCAGAGAATACAGCTATATATATATCTGACAGTAAGTTTCATGAACAAACTGCTTACAGTTTTCCTGGAATTTAATTCATCAAGTGATGGATTCTATTGAACGCTCCCTCCCATTCGTAGAAAGCGAAGTAGACATCTGACGAGACCAAACTCCTTCCTCTACTTCGACGACCGCCCTCTTTGAAGAGCGTTCTTGCAGGAATCCTGCCGAACGTCTTGATGCGTAGGACGCCTATCGTTCTGAAGAACGTCCTGGCCAGTGCTCTACCGAGCGTCATGACGTGTAGGATGCCGAGCGTCTTCAAAAGCGTCCTCGCTAGCGTCCTGGCGAGCGTCCTCGCTAGCGTCCTGGCGAGCGTCCTCGCTAGCGTCCTGGCGAGCGTCCTCGCTAGCGTCCTGGCGAGCGTCCTCGCTAGCGTCCTGGCGAGCGTCCAGATGTGTAAGACTCGAGCGTCGTTCCAAAAAGCTTATCAATGTTTATGACGTCGAGCGTCTTTCCAGAGCGTCCTGATGAGCGTCTCTTCGTGTAGGACGTCGAGCATCGGCAAAAGCTTCCTCACGTCTCAATGCGTAGGACGTTGAGCATCTTCAAGAGACGTCCTCGCGAGAGTCTTACCGAGCGTATTGGTGCCTAGAACACCAAGGGCATCTCAGAGAGGATCTTGTCGAGCGCCCTGATGCATTGAAAGGCCATAAGACTTGACCATACCGTAGACTTAAAAGTGAATTCTCTACTACATTCATCTTCTCACTAAGCATAGTACTCTAATAAGCCATGCTTTCGTAAGCATGAGAACATTATATAATATATAGTGTTCTGCTGCGTTAGATTCCTTTAATAATGTTACCTACGGTAATCAGCATTGAAAGGCTGGAATATCTTTCTTATTGAACGTATCTTAGCAAAAGGCAGACAATATTTTATTTATGTTTGCTTAACTATCCCCTCAATCCGAGGCGCTAAGACCGCGATTGTAGGGGAGAGATACGGTTAGTCATTCCATCCCGCAGGACCGACCTCTCATGACTGAGCAATAGATGGTTACTGCGTTGGTCTAAGCGATAGCAGCCCCCTCCGTTATGCCGGCCATACACGTGCAGTTTTAACTGACAGTTATGACTGTGCAGTTATAACTGACACAGTTTAAACTGACGTCAGTTAAAAATGAAATGCACACACACACACAGTTCAATCCCTCAGTTTTTACCATGGATTCCGAGAAGTACGATCTTTGTGCTCTCGATGTATTCTTTGTAATGCTACAAACAAATAGAAAAAATAAAACTAAAAAGCGTAAACAGTGATGCAAAAAGTGGTTACTGAGGCGAAATCAATGTTCTTTGATATTAAATTATAAAGGAATTAAGTGAAGAACCAATTGACTTTCTCAATTATTTGCACATGACTGGAACTGTACCAAAAGTTGCTTTCGCTTTGTTTACGTGCTATCTCAACAAACTGCACTCACCGCTACCACCTGTAGAAATGAGAAATTGAGAACTGTACAGTTACGAATCCCCCACACCACGCTCAGTTCAGTTACTCCCTTTCAGTTAAAAATATGGAACATTGCATTTGTCTCAGTTTAACTGTACAGTTTTGTTGAACTGACGAAATGAGCAACTGAAATACCCACACACGTGCACGTTTTAACTGTCAGTTATAACTGCACAGTTATAACTGTCAGTTAAAACTGCACGTGTGGGGCCGGCCTTAGCTGTCTGGCCTTACTCTTCCAGAGTTGCCAGCTACTCCATTCAATAAAGGAATCTTATAAAATTATTATCGAACTTCAGGAAGTTCTTATTAATGTATATTTAAGCGAAACAAGACTTCGATAAATCTAGAAGCTAATTAGGTATTGTCATAACAATCCCTTTAAGCGTAGTCCTTCCTAGGAAAGTCCTGTAAGGATACTGGTAATAGAGTTGCACAGCAAAGAAGTAACTACGGTATGTGCTTATGATTTGACCGTATCGTATTATCATACAGCAGATACTCTACTACCTTCTTTCCCTGCCGAGGCAGATAGAGAAAGGAAAAAACTTTTACTATCTTCGTTCTTTTCGTTAAATAGAACGATAGAAAGAGAATATATTTCCTTAAGTAAGGAAGTTAATCCAGGAACTCTTTAAATCTTCGTAATTTCCTCATAAATCGCGGAAGAGACAGAATTCCTGTTCATCTCTAGGGTTTACGGAAGGAAGTAGATATTTCCTATCCGCCATCATACCCAAACGTCGATAAGATTCTTATTAAGAAAATGTTATTGTTATGATACAATAAAGTTTGTTCATACTTACCTGGCAGATATATATATAGCTGTATTCTCCGACGTCCGACAGAATTTCAAAACTCCCGGCACACGCAGTGGGCGGCCAGGTGGTTAGTACCCTTTCCCGCCGCTGGGAGGCGGATATCAGGAATCATTACCATTTTTCTATTCGATTTTTCATACCACTGTCCCCTGAGGGGAGGTGGGTGGGTACTTTAATTATATATATCTGCCAGGTAAGTATGAACAAACTTTATTGTATCATAACAATAACATTTTGTTCATGAAACTTACCTGTCAGATATATATATAGCTGAATCCCACCATTGGAGGTGGGAAGGGACAGAATAGAAGGATTTAGGAAACACCTCAAGTGCAGATGATTGACATCTTGATTCCTTACCTGTTAGCATAGCTGACTTCTTGATTACTGTCACCGAAGTCTGCTTTTGCTTTACTAGAGTTGCCAACAAGGTAGTGACCTGTGTAGTTGGTGCGCTCTAGATGATCTGTCAACGGGGGCGTGACCACAATGTGACTAGACCATATTGACCATACTGTGAGGGCAACGAAGCTAAAACCACCACCTGACCTAACCTATCGAAGTTAGTCCCATAACTTCTAGGCTAACGAAAGGGAAAGCGCCTCAAGCGACCAACCCTTCAAAGTTAAAAGCACACCTATCCCTTTTTCTATAGGATAGGATTCGTGCTGCTTCCTGCCTCCAATAATATTTCTACGGATATGTATGGTCCTAGCGACTCGCAGATTCTCATATGTCGTCTTCACATCCCGTCGGGAGTGTGAAGCGAACACAGAGTTGCTTCGCTCAAACGTGGCACTCAGGATATTACTGAGTGTCATGCTCTGTTGAAATGCTTCCGAGGCCGCGCCATTCGGACGCTCTGAGCAATTTACTTTAAAAAGGTTTCAAATCTTTGTTCAAACATGACGAATGAGCCTCTTAGAAAGACTCCTTAAAAATAACGCCAGGGCGTTCTTCGACATGGGCAAGTCTGGTCTTTTTACGGAACACCGCAGATTGTCCGAATGACCTTGACTTTCTTTAGTTTTATCAAGATAAAACTTGAGAGCCCCCGACAGGGCACAGGACTCTCTGTGGCTCTTGCCCAATAATTTGTGCCATCCCCTTGATCTCCAGGCCTATGGGGCCAAGGGTTAGACGGGTTATTTTCGGTTATTAGCAAGAACGGAAGGCTTAGAGGACACCGAATTATGTCCTCTAAAGCCAAAACCTCTGATGATGGCTAAAACCTCACTAACCCTCATTTCCGTAGCTAGAGTGGTTAGAAAATTAGCCTTTCTGGTCACGTGTATTAAGTTTACAGAAAGGAGAGGTTCGAAATGCTTTGACATCAAGAACTTCAGACTACGTCTAAGTTCCATCAAGATTTCCGCAGACCTCAAAGATCGTGAAGGGCTTTGTTGTTTGACAGATCCGAATCTCTGAGCCTAGAGGCCGTCAACACATTATTTTCCAGTATTCTACAATCGTTGGGACTGTTTAGCTTATCCCATACTTCAGACGGAATGGGAAGGCGGTAAAGTCATTCACAGAGGTCAGAGGTAGAGGAACAGTCATTCTTTTCCTGCCCATTGTCCAGAAACGGCCCACTCCGATTGGTACACTGCAAAATATGCAGCACTGCTTTGCTTTGGCAATGATACTTGCAATTAATCTAGAAGATCCTCTCGCTTCTTGACAGTCTGAACGCATTCAGACTCAGATCGGAGAGATTTTAGGTACCTCTCGAAGTGAGGCTGTTAGAGTAGACCGATTCTCTCGGGAAGGGTCCTTGGAAAGTGCTCTCTGCAAGGACGTGACCTCTGTGAATCCAGCCTCTCAAGAAGGCAACATGGGGCGATCAGGTCGTCTTTCTCACTCCCTCTGACGCCAGCGATTATCTTATTACATTTCCTAAGCTTTTGAATAGGGGAAAAGGGAAAACTAACCAACTATCCCCATTCCATACTATAGGATGGCGTCTATTGCTACCGCTCTCGGATCGAGAATAAGGGCGCAACGTATAGAGGAAGCTTCTTCGTCTTCAATATTGCAAAATCTTACGAAAAGGACGTCCCCAAAGTCTCCACAACTCTCGACATACTTCTAAGCGAGGATTACTCAAAAGTCAAACGTCAGTAGTTGCTGCCGTCGATCGAGAAGATCCGCACGGACGTGCAATCGTGTAACGAACCTCTTAAGGATCGTTACGTTCCGTGCCTATGCCGATAACCATCTCTCTTTTCTTGGGATATGAGAGAGCTGCGGAATTATCTGAGATGATTTGGACACTCGACCAAAACCTCACTCTTCGAGGAACTGGAGAGCCAACCAAATTGCTTCCAATTCTTTTAGATTATGTGCCAGGACCTCTGTCCGGATGCCTGGCTCCCTCTCATTATCACCTGAGGTGATCCTTAACCCATTGAGAGACGTTTAGAATTATCTCTAGATCTTTGATGTTATTTCAGTTCTCCTGTAGGAAAAACTGTAGAGGTCTGAATTGCAGTCTATTCAGGGAAACAAGCTTCTCCAGCGAGGAATGGTCCCCAGCAGACTCATCCATTCCCTCACTAAGCATGCTTCCTTCCCTAATAAGGCTGCGCTTTGCATAAGCAGGAGAGCATTATTATAGTGCTATGCTGCGGTAGACTCGTACAGAATTCTGTTACAGTGCGGTAAGCAGCGCGCCGAACATGTCTAAGAGATATCTCTGTTGAAAATTTCTTAGCAAAAGGAAGTCGTTTATTCATGATTACCAGAAATCCCCCTCAACCCGAGGCGAAAGTCATGATTGTAGGGCAGAGATACGGTTCGTAAATCAATCCCGCGGGAGAGAGAGAGCTAACCGACTGAGCAGGTTACAACGAGCCTACCTAAACACTGAGTTGGTGACAGTGTGAGACACTGTGACAGTTACAGGCAGCAGCTTATGTTTCACCTTCTCGCAGTCTTATGCCGAGTTGCCAGCTATTCCTATTCATCTAAGGAATAGATTTTCCATTATTTGAACAGAAACTCTCAAGTTGGCATATCTACGCGAAACAGAAATTTCGCTAATACAGAAGCTGATTTTGTGTTGTCGTAACATTACGCTTAATTAACCCAAATGTTAATCGGAAACTCCTGGAAAGTTGCCGGGAGTACCGATTAAATATACTGCGTCATCCACAATGACAGCAACCTCTCGTTTCGCACTATTCTGCCTGAGTTACCAGCTACCTCTCTTCTACGAAGGAATAGGTGGTTCGTTTACTATTGATCGATCATAAGAAAATTCTCAAGCAGGCATAGTTTAAGCGAAACATAATTCGCTACATGCAGAAGCTGAGTTGGTGTTGTTGTAACAATACCTTCAAGCATTGTCCTTACACCGGAAACTCCTGGAAGTTTGCAGGAAGTACCGATTAAATACACTTAAAATAACAGTCCTTTCGGTTGCCATCTGTAGAGGTAACCACGATATGCGTATATGACTTGAACTTTACATTAGTAATATGACGCGAAGTTAAAATACCTAAGTATTGCAGTCACTTGAACATATAAATTCTCTACTACATTCTTTCCTCGACGAGGAAGAGAGAGAATGGAAATCGACTGTCTTCATTCTCTTTGCCAAGAAAAGGAATAATATTATTCAAATGGAAATCCTCAAGTGAGAACCGAAGATCGAAAAGGAAAGTTCAAGCTTCTTATGATATTTGACATAAGACTTCATGGACGTAGTCTATAAGTCTTTTTCCTGGATGAGCCTCTGACTAATGAATGAGAGCTCTTTCGAAATTTTGTTACTTATCCGCTTATGCGATAAAATGTTATTAAGAACTTTGTCAATGAGAACTAACCCAATTGCATGACGGAAAGTAATCCAGGAATTCGAGCATATAGCCTTCCCGATTCCCGCAGAAATCGAGGAAGGGGGGGTAGGATTCCTGATTAGAGACTGGGCTTACGACAGGAAGGACCTTAATGTTCCCCTTCGCAGCGCAATCCCGAAAGCAGACGAGGCGTTTTATGACACCGAAATCTGCTTACAGTTTTCCTGGAATTCATCAAGTGATGGATTTCTCTTGAACGCTCCCTTCGTAGAAAGAGAAGTAGACATCTTGACGAGACACAAATCCTTCCTCTACTTCGACGACGCCCTCTTGAAGAGCGTTCTTGCAGGAATCCTGCCGAACGTCTTGATGCGTAGGACGCCTATCGTTCTGAAGAACGTCCTGGCAAGTGCTCTACCGACGTCATGACGTGTAGGATGCCGAGCGTCTCAAAAGCGTCCTCGCTAGCGTCCTGGCGAGCGTCCTCGCTAGCGTCCTGGCGAGCGTCCAGATGTGTAAGACATCGAGCGTCTTCCAAAAAGCTTATCAATGTTTATGACGTCGAGCGTCTTCTGAAAGGCCACCCGAAAAGCGTCCTGGAGAGCCGCACACTGCTCCTGAAGTGTGAGAGCCCTATAGGAAGACGTAAGGCTATCGTCTCCAAGACGGCCTTAAAGACTTTCGTTACCTTCTAACAAAGACGGTGGCCGCCTGTGCAACATTTTGCGTGCCTTAGTTAATGCAAATGAACGATATCCCAGAGCACGCGCTCACAAAAAAGGAACGCCGAGCGTTCCGAAAGGCATCGTCGCGAGGTGCTTGCCGAACGCCTGATTGCATTCTTTGAGCGTCTTGAAGAGCGTCCGGAATAGAAGAGCGACGAACATCAAGGGAAGCGTCATAGTGAATGACGTGCGTCAACACGAGTAACTTGAGAGGCTTCCTGGCGAGGGGAGAGCCGCTCATGAAACGCGAGGCGTCCTAAGCATAAGTACGGTGATCGTCATCAGGACGAGTCTTCAGGACGTTCGCCACTCTTGACAAAAACGACGGCCGGCTGTGCGACATCTTGCGTCTTTGTCACGCTCATCGACACTGCAGAAGGGCATTTAAAAGGACGCCTGTGTGTTCTTGGGTATGAGGAATTCTTTGCCCTTCTCCTGTCGAAAACTAGGATAGTCTGTCCAGTGTCATCTCTGTCCGCTGACAGAGCGTCCCTTAGGGACGAGTAAGATGCGTCTTGGCGAGCTGTTTGACTATTGCAAATCAGCTTGCCGGACGTCAATCTTATGAGCTTGAACAATATCCCGTTTCGTAGTAAAGCGAACGTCACATAACGTATACATAACGCCATGAGGGGAGGAGGAAACCTTAGCCGATGACAAATAAGACCTCCTTGGAGCGTCCACCAAATTGGCGAAATCTCCTTGAGAAGAAGACGGTGCTTTCAATCCTGCTTCTTCTCCTGTTTCGTACCAGATCCCAGCTCTCCCTTTCAGTCTAGATGGAGGAAGTGCAAACGAAGTCTTCCTCTCGATAGAGCGTTGAATGTCTCGAAAGGCGTCCTTGTGAGGGTCCTGCCCTTAAGGACATTTTTAATCTCTTGACCAAGACGACAGCCGCCTGTGCGACATTTTGCGTCTTTGTCACGCTTATCGATATTAAGTCAAGCCGAAGGGACGCCAGATCGATGTGGGTTCCCCGTAACCCTCCTTCGGCTTTCGACATGCCCTCTCCCTAGTCCTGGAGTCCGACAGAGGTCCAGGCCTAGAGGCGTTATGGGGCGGATCTGACGTTCCCTTCCTCCTGACGAGAGAGAGGACGTGAAGCGTCCTCTTCTCTAAAGCTTCTTAGAGGGCGCGAGTCCTTCCGAGAGCTCCAACCTTGCGGGGAGGACGCCTCGGAGGACGAGAAGCAATCTTTCATGATTCGTGCACGTGCACGATCTTTGGCAGCCTTATCCTGCCGAAGGGACGCCAGATCGGTGGGGGGGTTCCCGTAACCCTCCTTCGGTTTTCAACTTGCCCCCTCCCTGGTCCTGGGAGTCCGACAGAGGTTTAGACCTAGAGGCGTTATAGGACCGATCTGACGCCCCCTCCACAACACTAGGGGCAAAATCAACATCACTACACTCACAACACTGATTGGAGAGCGAGCACTTTTTCAAGCTTACTTGATGTAATCCACAATAATAGAAAGGGCATTACTTCTCACAGAACTTCCTCTAGGCCCGTAAGCCATACCACAGGGTTAGGCAAAATAAAGTCTACTGGAGGTTAGTAGGTTCATTATCCTAACTTCTGTTACTGTGGAGGAAGACCTCCTGATTCTATCACGCTCTAATTTGCGTACATACGAATCATACGTCTTCTTTCGGAATCAGTCAACATTACACTAATTACATTGATCTCTCAACAAAGAAAACATGTAAACGTCATGTATACTAAACGAGTGTCTACCGAAGGTTTCGGTAGCCTCCCCTTACCCGTTGCAGACAACAAAATCTGAAACTAGGCTACCTAGATTCAGACATCATATGCAATGAAAAAATTTTAATTAATTTATGATAGCGTATGCCTAGCCACAAATCCAAGTCAATCATTCAAAAAAAATAAGTAGGATACTTAAGCGGCTAATGAAGTTTCAAAATCCTAGGCGGAGGTAGTGGAAACAGGTGTTTTTCACTACCGCGACAGAGAAAAATCTGAATAGAAAATGGGAATGATTCCTGATATCCGCCTCCAGGCGCGGGAATGGGTACTAACCACCTGGCCGCCCACTGCGTGTGCCGGGAGTTTTGAAATTCTGTCGGACGTCGGAGAATACAGCTATATATATATCTGACAGGTAAGTTTCATGAACAAACCAAGGTTTCTCCCGTACGTCTTGGTAAAAACTTCGACATGACTGTTGCTTATCAAATACGGAGGCGTCCCGAAAAGCGTCCTGCCTTCAAGGGAGCGCCGCTCATGAAGCGTGCTAGTCATAAGCCGATGTACGGTGATCGTCGTCCGGACGAGTATTACGGACGTTCGCAACTCCTGACAAAGACGGCGGCCGCTTGTGCGACATCTTTGCGTCTCTGTCACGCTCATCGACACTTCCAGAAACGCACTCAAAAGGACGCCTTAGGGTACGCCTTCTTCCTTTTCACAGTAAGTGAGATAAGGCGATCTGGGCGCTTAACAGCGTTCTTCCTATTTCCTTCTTCTTTCTCCCATGTGTTGGAAAGTCGTCAAATTGTTAAGGCGGCGATTACAATCGCACGACAATAGAGAGAGGACGTGAAGCGTCTCCTCAATAAGCTTCTATTTAAAGGGCGCGAGTCCTTCCGAGAGCTCCAACCCCTGTACGGGGAGGACGCCTCAGAGGACGAGAAGCAATCCTTCAGGATTCGTGCACGTGCACGATCTTTGGCAGCCTGAGAAGCGTCTTCAGGTCTTGCCGAAGGGACGCCAGATCGGTGGGGGTTCCTCGTAACCCTCCTTCGGCTTTCGACATGCCCTCTCCCTGTGTTCTGGGAGTCCGACAGAGGTCTAGACCTAGAGGCATTATAAGGCCGATCTGACGCCCCCTCCACAACACTAGGGGCAAAATCAACATCACTACACTCACAACACTGATTGGAGAGCGAGCACTTTTTCAAGCTTACTTGATGTAATCCACCATAATAGAAAGGGCATTACGTCTCACAGAACTTCCTCTAGGCCCGTAAGCCATACCACAGGTTAGGCAAAATAAAGTCTACTGGAGGTTAGTAGGTTCATATCCTAACTTCTGTTACTGTGGAGGAAGACCTCCTGATTCTATCACGCTCTAATTTGCGTACATACGAATCATACGTCTCTTTCGGAATTCAGTCAACATTACACTAATTACATTGATCTTTCAACAAAGAAAAACATGTAAACATCATGTATACTAAGCGAGTGTCTACCGAAGGTTTCGGTAGCCTCCCCTTACCCGTTGCAGACAACAAAGTCTGAAACTAGGCTAACTAGATTCAGACATCATATGCAATGAAAAATTTTTAATTAATTTATGATAGCGTATGCCTAGCCACAAATCCAAGTCAATCATTCAAAAAAAAAATAAGTAGGATACTTAAGCGGCTAATGAAGTTTCAAAATCCTAGGCGGAGGTAGTGGAAACAGGTGTTTTCACTACCAGCGACAGAGAAAAATCTGAATAGAAAATGGGAATGATTCCTGATATCCGCCTCCCAGCGGCGGGAATGGGTACTAACCACCTGGCCGCCCCCCACTGCGTGTGCTTGGAGTTTTGAAATTCTGTCGGACGTCGGAGAATACAGCTATATATATATCTGACAGGTAAGTTTCATGAACAAAATTCTAATTCCAGATCTTTTCTGTAATTTAGTTGAGAGGAGAAACAAACAAAATTCATAAAAACAAAAGGTAAAACATTTATACAAGAATAATACAGATCTCGACAAGATTATTTAAATAGATACAGAATCTTTAATTCATTATTAGCATAAAAAAATTACTTAAGTGAACAAGGTACTTTGGCTGGACATTGCATATCCATTGATTATTCAGTGACCTACTGTTATAGACAAAGGTATGGATAATGATTGGTAATTTACAGAATTTGTAAGTAGTACCCTAATAAGAGGAATAAATATGTTTTAAAATATAGAAGACATTTTAGTATAAAAAACTATATATTCAAAATATATCAATATGAGTTTTGAACAATAATACTTCTGGGAAATACATAATATAAGGTACTGTACACTTATTGCTACTGCCGATGGTATATATTCCGTCATAGAAGTAAAAATTAAAAAATGCAAAAAAATGTGAATAGAGAGGCAACTGAATTTACAAATGATAAGTCAATTAAACTACAAATACATTCTTAAAAAACATCTACAGTATATCAGCACTAGAACGTTATTGATACCAGACTATTACAGCTTAGTCTGAATGCCCAACACTGCAAAACCACACTAAAGTGCATAAATTTGTGTTATTTACTATAATCATTATTAGAGAAAGAAATACCATGGCTTCATGGATATATGTGCAACCATGCAATGGCTAAAGTAACTGCTTTTAACTTATTTAAAACTGTGTTAGTTAGGCTAATGTCTGTGTTGAGTGCACTATACCAAACCAGTCAATTTCAGACATTCACAAGTGAAAGACAAACACCAGTCATCAGCACCAATACTTCCAGCAAGAATTTTTGTTACTTGAAGCTACTGTTGGACAAAAAATTTTGCTGGCTTCAAGTACAGCCATTTTAAATAACATGGTTTACAAATTTTATGTTCAGAAAGGCCAAAAAGAGGTTTCTTTATTTAAAAAACATACTTGTACTTCCGAACAATAATTATCTACCACTTCTGAGCCAGAGAAGTAATTCCAAGGTGTCAATTATAGTGACAATTCTACTGTATAGTTAAAGTAAAATACTTAATTAAATTAAGGCACATATCAGTAAATAGTTATTATACTTTTGCAATGGCTTCAAACTTTGATAAAGTACATATTAACCTTATTGAGTAATTGTTACAAAAAAAATCCACATGACCTGATAAACACACATAGATGGACAAATACGGTACTACTCTGAAATAAATTACTATGCAGGATGACCTGTTTCCGCTACCTTCTGTAATACATGAAAACTAAATTTTTATAAAGTAGCAAAATTAGTTTTTCCATAAAAAACTCCCATCACTCATATATGCTCACATTCGTGTGTGTGTGTGTTTTTTTTTTTAACCCTCACTCATAGATGCTCACATTTGTGATTTTTTTTAATACTAGACTCGTCAACATGATTAGTAATAGTTGTACTACCCATGCAAACCAATTCTGCTTCAACAAAATAGGAGCAATCAATGTCATTTTCACATTCCTAGACATCTGGAACTTTTCTAGAGCCTGCTTGAATCTACTGGTGAGAAGGCATACTCATCCAGATTGTCCAAGGGATGTAATATTGCAACTACTTGCTAGGCTGCTAGGTTCAACTGGCCTGGAATGTATCCTGGTAGGCTGCAACTGCAGCTTATTGCAGTCTTGGATATCTGGATGCAGCAAACATTCTTTTATGAAGGAAACTGCTCCACTGGAACTGACTTGGGTACTATAATCGATGTCCACTATCATCTGATTTTGTGTCTCGGATCTAGTGTCACCCCTAATCTTCAAGTAAGCTACTGTTTTAGAGTTGATAATCACCTCACCTACAACCTTTCATGTAGAGCTAAGGAAATATTTGGAGGTCTACTATAACAACAGCCTTCAATTCAAGGAAGCTGTGTCTCATTTCCTAAGAAATCACCCAGTGATCTAGTAGGTTTTATCCCCAGCCTCAACTCAACATGTCTGTGAATGTCAGAATCTCCAGTGATCAAAGGACCAGCAGGGTACTTTTTATGCAGAAACACAGGACTCTCATCTGAAATACCTTCCCTGCTCAAACAAAGGGTCTTTCCTCAAACAAGACGCACTGGTAAGGGACATGGAAGCATGCATTCTCAAGTGCTAGGGATGCAAGGAACTTTCCCCATCTTGTTAAATCACCACATTAAAGCCACTATTTCCACCCTGAAGGAAGTCTGCTGTATTAGCTTGTTTAAGGGACTAAGGTTGATTATCAGCTGCCATCCTCTCATCACCTTTGGCAACAAAACAGAAAAAATTGCAAAATTCAGGCAAATAAAAATAAACATAAATCAATGAAAAACATGCTGAAATACCTGTTCCCAGGATAATTAGGTCTCAACTACCACAGTTATCTACACCTTGAGGTCAGAGGTAAGCACTGGGGATGGATAAGTACCTGATAAAGTGTAGAAATCATATTTGTTTTACTTTCTAAGAGAATGAGGAGAGGACTGGAAAGGAATTTAACCTGACTTACAAGCTTTAGGTTGTCAAGCCAAGTACTGAGGCACTTTTGGCCAATCAGTATTACGACAGTGAAAAGAGAGAGTCAGGTTGATTGGACAGCAAGACAGGGATCCAGAAAATATGGAAATGAAGTATTTGGATCCAAAGATGGAACTAGGAGAAAGCCCCAGTGTTAATCTGAAAAGTAACAGGTAGAGGTGTTTGACAGCAATGAAGCAGGAACTAAAAAGGAATATGAATATAGTGGCAACCTAGCACTGAGGACCACACTACACAGATTTATGGAAAGGTGGGACATGCAATCGACCCCCACTATTCGCAGACTCATGATTCGCAGACAGCCTATTCGCAGATTTTCCTGTGGACTGTGTATTTCACATTATTCATGATGAAAATTTTTGCCTATTCACAGTATTTTTCACTAAGAAATATTCACAAATTACTGTATTTTTCACATAATTTTTGTGACTAAATGCACTTTTTGTCATAAAACTATTAAAATGATCAGGTACTATAAGCATTTTTAGAGGAGTTGTATGTATATGTGGATTTTAGCTATTCATGGGGTGGTCTGGTACCGATCCCCCATGAATATGGGGTCTACTGTACTACTGCTAGACAAAAGACTGTTAAGTTTTCTTGAGGACAACTGAAGACTGCAAAAGTGGGCATACATGAATAGTGGGGTTACAGCAAAACAGATTCCCAATAGTATATTAAATGCTGGCTGAAAGATTGGCTTGAGAATTTTGTTGTATACATAGTTTGATGAAAAAGGCCATGAATCTGTTTGTGCCACTGTAGCTAAAAGAATGTCAAAATGCATATTTGTTGAGGGTTTTATATTACATTTAGCTTTTATTTACTGTAGCCCTGTCTGGTGCATACTCAATTTTTGTTAGTCTCTAAATTCACATCTGGGTCTTAATTGCTTTACCATGAAAAGGTTACTTGAGTCCCTTGTGTATATATATTATGAAAACATTTCTTTATAAATTTGTTCTAGAAATTATTATACTGTACATACTGCTCAAATGTTTCTTTACTTGTTCAGGCAACCATAACTGGAAGGTTAGCTTGAGCAAGTAGTAAAGATTAAAGTACATGAAGTCAAGGACTCGGGGTAAACACAACTGTTAAACACCTAAGACATTTATATTTTGAAAAGATTTTAATAATTTTTAGGAATATCTGATAAATTGCAACCTATAATGGAGCATGTAGTTGTGTTAATCCTTCATTTTGCATAATATACTGTACTTTTCCTTGAAAATTAGTTACATGTCTCATAAACAGAATATCTTCTGACATGAAGAAAATATTAACATGTAGAGAAAGTGGTGATGAAAATATACAATAATACTACCTGAAAATTACAAAATACTGCACCACCAACTACTTGCAGGCTGGGAGGCATCACTTGATGCAGTCTTTGAAGTATCCTCATCAAGGTCCCTGTCTTCATCACTAGATGATGCCCAGTCTGTATCATCTTCTGAAGCTGAGTCTGCTGCCTTGGCAGAGAGTTTCTGATAAAATTTAGGAGTAATAACTTCCCTTCCATGAGTCTTCTGCCCACTCCTGTAATGGAAAAAAAATCATAAATATATTTAATCTGAACACCAAGTAGTTTGGTTTTCTCCACACATTAAACGATACCTGATACAGAGCTTTAATAAATGTTGTCATAATTTTGTTTTTCCTTCTCTTATATATATCATACTTTTCTGAAATTTATCTTGAAACAGCAGAATAATGACATGAATAACTATGTGAGTAGATGCCAAAAGAATTGGGTATAAAGCCAAATTCCCCAGATTCACCTCCTCTCTCCGTGTATCCACACTTTCAGGAGGTGTCCTCCAGTTACTATAATCCCAGGAGAACAGCTCATAGCCAGTAACGGCCTTCATCTGTATCTACAAGAGAGCAAATGTAATTTCCTGTTGCTGCGTTCCTCACTGAAAGATATAGAAAAATTTAATCAATACTAATAAAGTAATAAAAAGCCATGCATGATTACACTTTGAAGTACACATAACACTACTTTTAACACTTTTAAAAGTGTTTGGGTTTAACACACACAAAATTAGAACAAAAAACTCTCAAGCTTAATTTATATATAAAAAAATTTCATAGTATGATATAAAAAAATTTCATAGTATGTGGTATCCATCACTATTCTGGAGGAATGAATGAAGAGTTCAACTAAAAGAAAGTATAGGTCATCCAAAAAATGACATGATAAAATCACCATACTGACTTTCTCATCTACCAGAAACATTTTTGTTACTGCTCAAACCCACTCATCCTAAATTAAACTGCTTCCTCATTCTGCATCAGCTAGATAGAAATACAACACAGGATTCATGCAGTATTTGAAGTAGCTACTGTATGTATCTTTCAATCATGCCAAGGCATTGCTGGAACAACTATCCGAGGCAGCAGTAAGCTACTGCACCTGTAAGTAATTGCCAAAGTATATAAAATCAGGTGCCCTTTAATCTTAATGTTCTAACTGTCCAATCCTTTTAATTTCAACTTTTTTGCATTTTCACATCTCACTTAAAGCAAATCTTTTGAAGGAGATCTGTATCTACAAATATGACACTGTGATCTTGTAAATATGATATTGTTATGATACAATAAAGTTTTATGCATACTTACCTGGCAGGTATATATATAGCTGTATTTTCTGAAGTTCGACAGAATTTAAAAAACTTCCGACACACGCAGTGGTCGGGGCCAGGTGGTAGTACCCATTCCCGCCGCTGGGAGGCGGGTATCAGGAACCATTCCCATTTTCTATTCATAATTTTTATTTCCACTGTCCCCTGAGGGGAGGTGGGTGGGTACTTGAATATATATATATCTGCCAGTTAAGTATGAACAAACTTTTATTGTATCATAACAATATCATTTTGCTCATGAACTTACCTGGTCAGATATATATATATAGTGAACCCACCATTGGAGGTGGGAAGGACAGAATAGAAGGATTTTGGGACACAAATGCATGCAGATGATTTACATCTTGGTTCCACCTGTTAGCATAGCCGACTTCGTGATTACTTTCACCCAAGTCTGCTTCTGCTTTACTAGAGTTGCCAGCGAGGGTAGAGACCTATGAAGCTGGTGCACTCCAGATGATCTGTCAACGGGGCGTGACCACAATGTGACTAGACCATAGTGACCATACCATGAGGGCTAAGAAGTAAAATAAATATATATATAATTATATATATCACCACCTGACCAACCTAGTCAAAGTTAATGTGTGTTAACTAAGGCTTCAGAGTTAAGAAGTCGCCGTTGTCAGCGACTCCACAACTAAATTAAGAGCTCTTCCTAACCATTTTCTACAGGATAGGATGAGTAGTACTTCTTGCCCCCAAGATTGTGTCTGCAGACACGTATGGCCCTAGCGAGCAGCAGATCTCATATGCCATCTTCACATCTCGCAGGGAGTGTGAAGTGAACCCAGAGTTGCTTCGCTAAAACATGGTACTCAGGATGTTGCCGAGTGCCATGCTCTGTTGAAAATGCTTCCGAGGCCGCGCCCTCACCTCGTGAGCATTCAGATAAAAAAGCTTTCAAATCTTTGTGCAAAACACAATGAAGGAGCATTTTTGAAAGAACTCCTTAACCCTAAAACCAGGGGGGTGTACTTCGATATGGGCAAGTCTGGTCTTTTTCGGAACACTGCAGATTGCCCGACTGACTTCGACTTTCTTGATTTTAAGTAGATAAAACTTGAGAGACCTGACAGGGCACAGGACTCTCTCTGGCTCCTGCCCACTAACTTGTGCCATCCTTGCTTCCAAGATCCTGGCCCAAGGACAAAAAGGGTTTTCATTCTTAGGCCATAACGAAAGGCTTAGAGAGCACACCTCCTTGTGTTCTCTAAAGCCAAAACTTGTGACGATGGCTTAAAATCTCACTAACCCTCTTTGTCGTATCTAGGGTGGTTAGAAGAAGGCCTTCCTGATCACATGCAAGAAGTTAACAGGCAGGAGAGGTTCGAATGCTTTGACATCACGAACTTCAGACTACGTCTAAGTTCCATATTGAAAGCTTCGATCCGGAAATGCACAGTCTGTACTAAAGTCAGTGAACGACCAGTTGACCAGTCAGACGAATCAAGGACAGCAAGGCTGTACCCTGAAGACCAAAAGGCACTATTCTTAGCTGAAGGATGAGTGTCTGGACTGCCTGGGCGATTCAATCTAAGCAAACCTTGGGGGTGTATCAACGCAACCCAACGTCGCCCGCAATCGACTTCGTCAATAAGAAACTCAGGGCTACTATATGTCGCCTGATCTCGCACGAGTGTCTGACTCCGAGAAAACAGGCGAGGCAAAAAGTAGATGGTGAGCTAGAATCGAGATTCCACAGACCTCAATGATCGTGAAGGTCTTTGTTGTTTGACAGATGCAAATCTGTCAAACAACATTCTCTGTTGTCTGTTCGCACTGGCAGAATTTTCAAAACTCTCGGCAACCGCTAGACCACTGGTAGTTCAGGTGATCTCCCCCACGTTCCCGTGGCGCTGGTACTTGGAACTATTCCCGTTTTCCTCAGATTTTCTCTTGAAAACCCTGTCTCCTGAGGGGAGGAGGGTGGGAATTTAATTATATATACCTGCCAGGTAAGTATGCATAAAACTTTATTGTATCATAACAATATCATTTTTATGCATGACACTTACCTGGCAGGTATATATATAGCTGATTGACACATTTGGAGGTGGGTCACAGACAGCAACATCGTCATAATTCAAAAATTAACTAATTTTTTAAAATTATTTAAAATTATTTATTAAGTTCCTTACCTGCTAAGGTAGCTTGACTTCGTAGGTCCTGCCTCTTAGCCTGCTAAACCTTAGTATCGCTTCAACTAGGATGTGACCTGTTTGTTGAGAAAGCTAATAACAAGGGTCTGACAACTGGACGGACAATTTGTTGACAGGAAACCCTAGCCTCTCTTACCAGGGGCATTCATGCTAGGATAGTTAGACGCACCTGAACCACACACAAAGCTAACGTAACACATTACACTTCACATACTGAAGAGGAAATAACCCTCTCAGACAACCATAAAAAGAACACCACTTAATTAAAATACCTAGCATGTTAGTAATCTATCGTTGCTGCCGTCGATCGAGACGATTCGTACGGACTTTTGCAATCCTGTAACGAAACCTCTAGATGATCGTTACATTCTACGCCTGTTGTTATTAATAGGCTCTTTCTCGTAAACTCGAGCAGGGACCGAGAGAAGATACTTCTTAAGATATGAGAGAGCTGTGGAATATCAGAGTTGATGTGGACCACTGGTTCCAAAAACTCGTTTCGAGGACTGGAGGGACTACCGAATTGCATTTACTTCTTTCAGATTAAGATCCAGGACATCTGAAACACTATCCAGATGTCCGGCACCTTCTTTTTATCATGATGCACTGAGAGATGTTCAGAATAATTCCTAGATCTTGAATAATATTTCAGTTTCCCGGTAGGAAAAAAACTGTGGTCTGAATTGCAGTCTATTCGGGGAAACAAACTTCTTCAGGAAGGAAATGGTCCCCAGCAAGCTCATCCATTCCCTCCCCGAGTATGCTTACTTCCCTATAAGGCTGCGCTTTGCCTAAGCAGGAGAGCATATAAAAGTGCAATGTTGCGGTAGACTCGTAGTTCTATACCGTGCGGTAACGAGCACCGAAAGGATTAAGAGATAACTCTGTTGAACATAGTAAGGCAAAACTAATGCAACGTTTATTCATTCACGTAAGAAATCCCCTCAATCTAGGCTAAAGTCCGTGATTGTAGGACAGAGATACAGTTAGTCAGTCAATCCCGCAGGAGAGACGTAACCGCCAGCACAGAGATACGGTTAGTCAGTCAATCCCGCAGGAGAGAGGAGACGTAACCTACAGCGCATGACAGCGCACGCTCTGTTACTGGTGGCTCGGTTGGAACTTGGACAGTCAGACACAGCAGCAGCCAGCAGCTTACGAACGTCGTCTCTTAACTTTATGTCTGGGTTGCCAGCTACCCTATTCTACGAAGAAATAGGTCGCCGTTATTTTTTGAACAAAAAGAGACTCTCAAGCTGGTATATTTAAGCGAAACAGAAAACGCTAAATATATAGATGCGTTTTGTGTCGTCAGAACACTACCATACAACGGTAAAAGATAAATCGGAAACTCCTGGAAGGCTGCAGGGAGTGACGATTAAATGTCCTTAAAATAGTAGACAATAGACTCTCGGTTGCCATCCGAAGAGGTAACTACAGCAAGCGTGTATGACTTGAACCAACCAGTAGTAAAATAACGCAAGGCAAAAATTTTATTATATCACAAAGTTTGTTCATACTTACCTGGCAGACTATATATAGCTGAATTCGGAAATACAGCTACATACATATCTGACAGGCAAGTTTCATGAACAAAACTTAGAGAATCGAAGCAGACATCTCAAGCTTCTTAAGATACTGGACATAAGCGTTCATTGACGTAGTCTACAAGTCTATTTCTTGTACGAGTCTGCGAATGAGGAAGGAGAGCTCTTCCGAACCTTGTCCTTATTCGCTTACGCAATATCAAGTTAATGAGATGTTTGTCAATGAGAACTAACCCATTAACGGTACAGAGAGATATTTTGTCAATGAGGGAGACCCACTTACTTGACAAAACGATAGTATATTGTCAATGGGGGAAAGTCACTGAATTGACAAAACGTAATCCAGGAAGTCGAGCCTTTTATTTTTTCGATTCCCGTCTCAAACAAGGAAGGGACAAGAATCCTGTTAAAAGACTGGGCTTACGGTAGGTAGAACGACGATGCTCAATCGGCATGGAAGTCTCGACTAGAAACTAACAAAATCTATCATCTGAAAAACCCTTTCAGATGGTCTAAAAAGCTTTAAATTTATTGGCAGTATGGCAAAGGAAGTCTTGTCTTGCGCTTTCCTGAAGAGCGTCCTTTTGATGAGTGCCTTTGCAAGAATCCTACTGAACGTTGCCGAAAATCCTGACGTTCAGGACGTCGAGCCTTTACATAACCCGTAACTGTCTTATCTCAAAGTCTTGACTGAGGTAGAGAAAAACGAGATCTTCCCTTGAGCTTTCCTTAACTCCATCCACCTTTGCGAAAAGCAATATAATATTGACAGAGACCTCTTGAATTCACGAAACCCGAGGTTCTTGGTTGGGTTTCGAAGACGAAGTTCTGTTCACTTTCTTGAGGCTCAAATCTTAAACAAGAGCTTGAAGAGTTCAACAGAAACGTTCTGGTGCGCGCTCGGCGTCCACTGGCGAGGACGCTCGGCGTCCTGGTGCGCTCGGCGGCCACTGGCGAGGACGCTCGGCGTCCACTGGTGAGTGCGTCCATCCGAGCGTCCTGTTCAAGCCGATCGTCCAAATAAGCGTGCAGAAAAGCGTCACGCTCCTGACAGGCGTCAAAACAAGCGAGAGAAACTGCCTTCTTTTTCCTATTTCTTGGTGGAAAGAAGTACACGTGATCAGGCAACTTTCGCCTTCTTACTTCTCACTGAAACACATAACGAGGGAGAAGGGACGTGAAGCGTCCCTCCTCTATAAAGCTTCTTAGAGGGCGCGAGTCCTTCCGAGAGCTCCAACCCTTGTGCGGGGAGGACGCCTCGGAGGACGAGAAGCAATCCTTCAGGATTCGTGCATGTGCACGCACTTTGGCAGTCTGGGTATTTTCATCAGAAACTGCCGAAGGCACGCCAGATCGGTGGGGTTCCCTGTAACCCTCCTTCGGCTTTCGACATGCCCTCTCCTTGGTTCTGGGAGTTCGACAGAGGTCTAGACCTAGAGGCGTTATAAGGCCGATCTGACGCACCCTCCACTACACAAGGGGCACTGTCACTGCACTTAGCCACTTCACTATTGCTCTCTAAAGCAAACACTTTCGATCTAAGTTACGAATCGAAATAGTATAAGAGAAAGGGCAATAACCTCTACAGACACTGTTTAGGGCCCGAAGGCAACATTACAGGGTTAGGCGTAACAAAAACAGAAGTAGAACTCTTCACACAACAATGAAGGAGAGCGATCACCTCTCGCAGACATAGTCATAACCCGTAGGCCATACTACAGCGTTAGGCAAAAAAAAAAAAAAGTCTACCGGAAGGTTAGCAGTATCACTACCCTGACTTTCGTAATTGATTAATAGCGTACATACTAAACAAACTTTTTCCTTACGGAATTAGACACGTTTACTGATTAATTGCGTACATACGAATCATACTTTTTCCTACGGAAATAGACATGTTTACTGATTAATTGCGCCCCCCAAGTGCGGAACTACCGAAGCTTTCGGTAGCCACACCCTATCTTTGTTTCAGACAACAACCTCTGAAACTAGCCTAACTAGATTCAGATATCTTATGCAAAAATGAATCAAATTCAAATCAATTTAAGATAGCGTATGCCTAGCCACAAATCCAAGTAAATAAATTAAAAGACAATTAGGATACTTAGCGGCAAATGAAGTTTCCAAAATCCTAAGCCGGAGGTACTGAAAAACTAGGTGTTTTTCAGTACCGGCGACAGAAAATTTATGAATAGAAAATGGGAATGGTTCCTGATACCCGCCTCCCAGCGGCGGGAATGGGTACTAACCACTGGCCGACCACTGCGTGTGTCGGAAGTTTTTTAAATTCTGTCGGACTTAGAAAAATACAGCTATATATATACCTGCCAGGTAAGTGTCATGCATAAAAAATAACAATAATAACTTGGGTATGGAAATACTATCTGCAGAGTCATTAATTTCATTTGGGTTCTATTACCCAACAGTATGGGAATGGTGAGTGAATGCACTCAGGATAGTAAGAGGTTAGGATGGAAAGAACTCATCAGAAATCTTAGTCTGTAATGAGTTGAGTTTTTCTAGCTTCTTTCTAAAATAAAAAGGCTTCCTTGCCTCTGTAGTTGTATGTGGCAAGACACCAACTAACCATTTATGGAAGAGTGCTCCAGTATCAATACAGTAAGATGATGAGAGTAAGTGTCCATCTGCTGCTACTGCTATGCTATCGGTCATCCCAATATCTACTCTATGGTTACGTAGGAGAGTAACACTACCTGTCAAAAGAATTAAGTTTTTAATTAAAATAGATCAATGGCAAAGTAATACAAATAACCAGCCATTTTTGTCTCATTTTCATAAATCTGTATTTGCGATAAGGGATATATTTGAATACAAACATGTATACAATATCTTGAAGACATTCTTTTTTCCTCCATTAAAAATTTGATATGCAACTAAAATCAACCTGTCCAAGACAAAGATACTCTGTCTTACATGTGTTCCCACTGCAGATAATGATTAATAGATGTATCTATTTTGTCTAAATTAACAGTTATTAACCCAAGAAAAGGGAACTTTGTAGTAGAAACACATGGCTGAAATTGACAATTTAAGGATAGTCAAATTTGAAAATTTTTGGGAGAAGAAAGGATGACAATTTTGGAATTTTTCGTGATGGTATGGCGGTAAACTGAAAAAGAAAATGTGATATTCACCAAAGCAAAGCACTAGTACTATGCACCAGGTAGTTGTACTACACCTTAATTTGTTTTAAAGCTTTTTCAATATACTTGTAAAGCAGAAGTTTATATTTTTGCATGAACATATTGAGGATTCAGTATAATGGAAATACAGCAATAAAATATTAAGAAAAATGGCTGGCATTACAAACCTTTTTTCCAGTCCAAAATTTTAATATTTGGTCCGTTGTCACCCAAAAACAGCACCCCTCCAATACCAATTAGAGTGGAGAGACATTTAAGAGGAACATAAGCCTGAGATTCTAATTCCATGAAAAAAACAGAGCTCAGAGTCCGGGACAATACGTTATATTGCCAGATGCCTATATCTCCTTCTGCACTTCCTGCATAAATTTGATCATTTTCAATCTGCAAACCAAAAATAAAAATTATCATATATAGCTGCTAACAAGAATTATTAAGTGGTATATCTTGATTTTACTTTGCACTTCCTAATAAAGAAACATTTCTATATAAACTGTATCTTCTCATGAGTTAAGGATTTTCACCCATTGTACATCTAGAAACAAATAGCGTACATTATGTAGTGATCCAGTACATCATATTCACTGTCAACAAGAAAGGCCACATAATTAAATAGGTTCACCATACACCAAATAATTTTATTATTAATCACCAGGTTTTAAAAATAAGATGAAGATTTTTCAAACAATAATTACAAGATTACTAAACTCTGGTTAAAAGTGTGCTTGCTTTCTATTATGATATCCACATTAAAATGACACCAATTTATGAACGAATTCAACATTTCATTTATTACAGCTTGTCTCTTTCCAAATAAAAGTTCAACTAATTTCACTTTACCAATTTTCACCTTAGTTAAAAATAAACCTTCAGTGGTCTCATTAAACTGCTGAAAAACAGTAATCAGAACATCATGTAAAGTACATGCAAAATACTTGGATCTGTATTTTTGTAAGAGCACTAAAGTCTGATACATTTGATGACACAAAGAAAGTGATCTCCAAAACAATTTAAATTAAGGAAGTGACATTGAAAACTTAATGGAGAAAATATGAAAATTGTAAAATGCAAAAACTCACATATAGCGCTGCGACTTGGCACTGGAACGCATTGACGAAAGTGTGACGGTTTCCCTTAATAAGGCACCACACTTCGAGTTTTCCTCCTTCTGTTCCAGTAACAGTACCCCAGTTTGCACACTGCATCACAGTAATACCATTGTACGTGTATATTGAGCCAAAACTTTCACCTTTGAGGGAAAGAAAGCACATAAAACATATATAACCATATACAATATATAGTAACCATATAAAACTGTGTTACATGAAGTACATTGACATGTGTTTAATAAGTGTATTTCATGAAGTTTCAAACCAAAGTAGCATCCAAATTTTCCCAGACTACACCATCTACCATACAGTACTAGATGTGCAGCACATTTTAAAGTCTTGGTTTTTCTTTGATAAGGCTCAATAGCACAATTGTCTCTTAAGTTTTGTTCAAGCTGTGACCAAATTATGGAGTGATCTTTTTGGCAGCATCATTGAATCATTGGAACTTTAGTTCAAACTGGAAGAAAACCTTTTTTTGTTGAGTCACTCACATTAGTCTCATTCATTTTTCTTTATTTCCCTTTTATGGTTTATTCTTTATTTTTCTAATCTTACTCCAAAGTGGGCTACTTTTACAACCTGACTTGCATCCATCACACTAACCTGTGGTAATGTCCCACACTCTCAAAGTGCAATCTAAGCTCCCTGAAACAGCCAAAACTCTGCAGTCTGGAGGTCCTTTACTGTAGGAAAATCGCATCGACTCTGGATCATACTGTGAGGAAAGAACATTTTTCTTATTTTACCAGAAATAGCTAATGAAGGTAAAACAATTCTCAGTACGTAAACATGTCTTTCAAGACAGTTCTTCGTATTGGATAGTTTAAAGATTTTTAAAATAAAATTATGATAAGGAATTTTACAAGTGTAAAGTTAGGTTAAGGAACTTACAAATGAAAAAGATATAAAAAACATAAACAAGCTGTTCCTTAGCAGAAAGTTCCAGCCTCTTTAATTCATGGCTAGGATTACTACATAACCCTTTACTAAAAACTCTCAAACAGGACTAAAGATTTATCCAACCAATGTACAACAATCTCAAATGTGAGTCATGGGATATACTACATTGTATGAGTGCTACACTACACATATGTTTAAGGAATGTAGTTATGGTAACTGCAGGAAGCCAGGTACAGCATGTGAATGTGCTTTGTATCCATGGAATATATCATAGTAATCACAGGTACAGCTAAGAATGTAAAACATACTTCAAGTTCGTGGAATATATCTCTGGTACTTGCAGGACACCAAAGGAAAAATATCTACAAACACATTAAATATACATAAAGTAGCATAAAAAGACAAAGAGAAACCAATGAAAATCTTGAAATTAACATGGTTGAAACAGAGCACACCACAAAAGAAGGCAGAGAAGAAAATGGTTGTTTTACCATGGGCACTCATTCCCTTATAGTTTTAATTACATCCCCTCACTCCTTTCAAAGTCAAGCACAAGGTTATCTTAGGCACTTGCTTGAGTCATACACAAAACCAATTTTTTCCTATTTTTTCTACTGTTTTCTAATTACATTTCAATCCTAATAAAAATGGTTTGCTTAAAAACACCCATGATGCATTTATCCAATTCTATATAAGAAAAGCATACCAAAACTAATACAAGTGGCAAAAATCTCAACCAATTCATACAGAAACCTATACAATGAAAACTTCAACAGGATGAGACTTGCTCCCCTTTTGGGCCAATAATTACCAGATATAAGTTCCTTTGAAATAATTACAGTACATGGTACTGTTTGAATTTGTAGGAAGACAAATATGACAATTTGTCCAAAATTGCATTTTTCCTAACTATACAAACCTGAGGTCCTTTTACAATAGGAAGGTACTAGCGGCAGCTGGATAGGTCGTAAGCTTTCGAACAAGGGGTTCGGTAGTTAACTGCTTGTCCGACAGGCGCGCGTAACGCGACTGGTAGGTAAACAAATCACTTTTGCTTTTGGCCCAAGCAAAAACTGCAGAGTGAGGGGTGGCATGAGGTGGGGCTATGTGTAAAAGGACCTCAGGTTTGTATAGTTAGGAAAAATGCAATTTTGGACAAATTGTCATTTGTTTCCGACACGGCATACAAAAACCTCGGTCCTTTCCTTTTACAATAGGAAGACTCACTTCTTGGTGGTGAATCTGAGTCTTTTGTGAACAGACTGGTGTTCGCCCAACCTTGGAAGCCTCCCTGGTCGTAAGAGCGAGGGAGGGATCCAAGCCTCTGTCCGATTGATCGGGGTGTGCACCGCAGGATCAATGGTCAGACCTCTGGACCAAGTACTAAGAGAGAGGCAAGCGTATCTCTTCGTACCAGCAAACAAGAACAAGTTCCTATTTGCAAGAGGCAACAACGTTATGGTTTGTCTCTTGTTGGCATCCACTTCCCCCCCCTTGTAGGAGGAAGTGGTGGATATTCGCTCCCATCCCTAGTGAAAGGGATAGGATGGGGCTCTGTCGAGTAGCTCACCGGCATCTCGTCCTTATCCAGCAAGGTGATGACCGATATCTACCACAGGTAGAGGGGTAGAAAAAGATAGGAAGAGAAGCCAGTCACTCTCTCATTCACTTATCTATTCTTACAGTCACACCAGGACTCGATGCTGTTCAGCCTGCTAGGGTCTGGGTTAGCTACACAACGTGTTGAGCAGCCACCACGGGTCCTAAGGAAAACGATCCAAGGACCTGTGGGCAATATCCAAAAGGTAGAAGGAGGTGCCAGTGGTCTGGTTGTACCAGACCCCTGCCTTCAGCCTGCGCCACGGAGAAGTTCTTGTGTAACTCGAGGGAGTGTACTTCTAGGTCATCTTGGTGCTGACGAAGAGTCTTCAACACTCCGCCTGGGATGTCGAGTTTCTTCAGAAAGCGCGGTCGCGCTTTCACAGGACAAAGCAGCATCTCCTTCGCATCGAAGGCGGTGAAGTCCATTAGGGAGGGGACTGTGAAGGACTCTAACGATCGTCAGGAACCGAAGGGTTCAGAGTCTTCGCTACGAATTCGTACGAAATCGAGCGTCACGAATCCCCATCCCCTGGATGCTTGACTTCGCAGGCAAACAAAGTCATGCAATTACCTCAGAGGAAAAGAAGGGAATTGTCGAATGACCTATCCCTCTTCTCGACTTCGGTGATGTCCTGTACCCATACTGGTCTATCCGTCTGCAGCGAAGTTGTTGTTCTCGGTAGTGGATAGGACACCGACACTCAATGTTGGGTGTCGATGGTATGGGTACTGTGACAAGCCGTTAGGACGAAGAAAAGATTGTTATGGAACAACCGAACTAAGTCCACAGCGAAGTTCGTAACAGACTTGGGCGCTCTGACAGCTGCCTACTGACTGCGTTCGGTAGGAGGCAAGTTGTCCAAGCACTCGAGCAAGTCACGTGACCTTCGCCTTAACAGGGTTATGCCAAGAGACTAAACAAATAATTTGTTCGTCACCGATGCCAGAAGGCAAGGTGATGACTCTCTTAAGGCATGTGCCCAACAGGCGAAAGTCAATTGCCTTCTAGAGACCGCGGTCCTTGATGGCAAGATATCTCATAGTATAGTTGATTCTCGGGTAAGGAGAAACAACACTATGTGACGTTGAAAACGAAGGTGTACAGAAAATGCAACCTACGTCTTCACAGCTGAACCGAGAGAGGGATTCTCAAGATTCTGAACCTGTGCTACAAAGACTGAGAACGCTAACCGCTATTGATTGCTGTCCGGTGAGGACCGTAGTTGCAATAAAAGCGGAGCGCTTCCAGTAATGAAGACAGGGAACTACTGCCTGAAGAACTGCTTCTCATGGGCTGAAAATTGGAAGTAGAGCTGTCAGGTCGGAGAGTAGGCGATGTCTTCTGACATATCTGTTAATTCGGGGCGAGCAATGAAATTGCACACCTACGAATACGAGATATTTTGAAGACAAACTCAGATGTCTGCAAAAATCATTCGCATTATCGCAGTGCGATGCAGCGGTTGACTAGTACAGACTTCTGTTACCGTGCGGTAAACAGAAAGATGACAGAGTCCAAGAGATATCTCTGTTGAAAATTCTCGCAATGTCGAAGGCGATGAAATCGAGCGTCACAGCAGTAGATGGTCCTTCATTATTGCGAGAATCCCCGTTTATCAGAGGACTAAGTCCATGATTGTTGGGCAGAGATACGGTTCGGTAGTCAATCCAACCAGGGGAGAGAGAGACGTAACCGACCGTGCATCTCAGAGACCTAGCTGATACTGAGCCGCTATCAGGCAGTTCAATACGCAGTAGCTCTCGGTGACTTGTCATCCTGAGTTGCCAGGTAATCCATTATTCCACGAAGGAATGCGTTCGGCTAGAACCATCGAGCATAAAGAATACGCTCGAGCAATTATATTTAACCGAAACGGATTTCGGTAAATACAAAAGCTTATTTGGTGTTGTCATGACAATACCAAGTATCTAAAATCGAAACTGATAACTGCTGGGAGGTTGCAGGCAACCCCGAGTTGCAGTTCAATTAAGATACAATTCGTCTCGGTCACAAACCGTAGAGTTAACTACGGTATGCGCCTACCCCACGGACAATTCAACTGTTAAAGAATCATGTCGCGAGGGTATACGTAGTATATTTGTAGGTTTCTGTACCACGACCTCCATCCTAAATTCTTTTCCCCTCGAGGAATGAGAATAAGGATTGGAGATCGACCGCCTTCGTTCTCTTATTCAAGAGAGTGAAGGAGAAGTCTTTCCCAAAGGAAAGCTTCAATGGTGAACAGAATACCGAAGACGATAGTTCAAGCCAAACTGGAAGTTCCGTCCGTTCTTCTCTATTCCAGGTTAAGCGCCTACTGTGAGATACTCTTCTTTCAGCAGCGGTCTTCTTCCAAATGCTAGAAATTACAGGAATTCGAGCATAAGCGAGGTTCCCGATTATCGTGTAACAATTATCGGGGATTCTCGCTCACTTTGGACCGTGGTCTCGCCTGAGTGTTTGGAGATCGTAAAAACTCGAACACTCTGAGTGCGCTAGAAATTCCGTAGAATTCTAAGCACTCTGCGAAACCCCCCACCGAATTCGTCAGCGATATCGGCTGGTGGTCCTCTCGATTCCCGTAGAAATCGAGAAAGGGGCAGGATCCCTCCTCAATGACCGGGGCTTACGTCAGGTAGGACCCGAAGGTCCCCCCGGTAAGCGCAGCCCCTAACGTGGGATCTTACAGAGAAATCTCTGTAGGATCCCTCCCCTTTCCCTCGTAGCCGTAAGGAGAGAGGGAATGGGGGAGGAATTGGATACTGGCTCGCCTTCCCAGCGGATCTAGCAGTTGGAGAAGAAAAGGAGCAGCCATCGCCTTACGGCGATGGCCTCTCAGAGCCTGGGAAAACGTATCGTCAGGAGAAAACGTTTTCCCGAGGAGGGTTACGAACTCATACTGTAGGTAAGTGTCTGCCGCCACTGTGAACGTCGTCTGGGTGGGGCTGATCGACACCTGACAGTAGAGAGCCGATACCGCTCCGACTCATTCCAGTCCTCGTCGAGGTCGAAACCTCAGGAGGACCGAAGGGGTATTTAAATACGGTGTCCGAAGACACGTATAAACGCCTCGTCGCAGTAGAGGAGGTGAAGTAGCTTGTTCGACCGTCCAGAACTGAGAGAGCCTTCTTGTCCGGAGACGAGAGACTACCTGGTTCAACACAGTCGGCAAGCTCCGATCGCGGCCAGACCCAGCCGTCGATTTGGGTTCCCTCTCGGGCCCCAAAACGACTCGAGCCGAGACGTGGCTCTGCTGGTGGGAGCGGCGATCCTTCCCCGAGGTCATTGTGCTGACGAATCAGCGCCGTAACCTCGGCAAAGTTCCTCTGGATCTCGGAAGTCACAGCATCTTGCAGAGTGGGACCGTTAACGCCCTTCGAACAAGAGCATATTCCGAGAACCTTCCTCCTAAGAAGGGGAACAGCGACAGCCCTCTCGGTATCTTCCCCATCCACTTGGCGCATACGCCCTGGGCCGGTACCAAGAACCGGCCTGGCCACGGTCACCCACCTAGGGAGTTGCCTGGGTGGGATCATGAGGGGCGCACCCCTCACGATCACTCCTCAATACCTCGCTCCTCCCGGTGTAACCCGAGGTGGTTGAAGGTACGGGGAGAGGGGAAGCAGACCTGACGCTCCCCTCGTTGCTCGCTGCAGAACCAGCAGGCTTTGGAGGGCTGCAGGCGATCGTCAACCCGCGGTGGCGATCGAGCTGCAGGGGCCTGGTCGAACCGTCTCGCTGTGGAGAACGGCTGGACTGAGCACAGCGGCCCCGATCTCGAGTGTCAGAAGAGCTGGTGCTGGTTGCCGTACCCGATCGCTCTCTGTGAGAGCGACGGTCAGGCGACTGCAGGCTCCACTGTCACAGTGAGACCGGTGCTTGTCCTCACGGCACGTCACGTCGCTGGTTTCCAGCCGTGGCTGGCACCGGCGAACGGGAGGACCTCTTCCCAGCCTCAGCCCGTGGCCGTCGTTGGACGTCACGTCCCCGGGTAGCCAGCTGTTCGCCGCGAGAGCGAGAGCTGGTCTGGTTGAGAGTCGCGTGAGCGGCTGTCACCAGTCTTCCGCCCCGTGCCGTGAACCTGACGCTGAGCGGACTCAAGAGGTCTGGTTCCTGGCTGCACGGTCGCTGTAGGCTACCGTACACTCGGTACCTCCCGCGAACGAGAGGCCGAGACGGACCCTGATGCAGTGGCAGCACCACTGACACCAGGCGAGGAAGTACCGGTGTTAGCCGGTACCCCTCTGGTCCCCGTAGTCTTCTTCCTTGCGGAAGAAGAGACGGGCCCCGCTCCCGAAGGAGCAGGAGGACCAGCGGAAGGAAACCCTCCCGTTCCCACCGAGGTGAGACGGGTCCCGAGAAGCTACCCGAGGAAGCTTCTTAGGAGGGAGGAGGCGACCTTCTTCTTCCCTCGCTGTAAAGCCTTAGAAGATCGAAGGGGAAGAGGCGGCGGCCGACGACGATGAAGAAGATGAAGACGACGACCACGACACCTTCCTCCTCTTCTTCGTCAGCTTCCTCAGGACAGACGTAAGATCTGCTATCCAGGGCGGAGCCGGGGCTGCTGTAGCCGAAGCCACAGGGCCCGGACGCACCTGTACAGACAGACCAAAGTCTGGGTAGTACCACCACGAACAGGGACGACATCAGGCAGTATGGGCATCTCAGGAACAGCAGGCACGGCCAGCACATCATCGGTAGGGACAGCCAGCGCAGCAACGGCAGGAACAGCCAGTTGCAGCAACGGCAGGACAGCCAGCGCAGCAACTGCATCCCAGAATCGGCAGGTACGGCAGGCAGCACCGGAAACACAGGAAGTGTAGCAGCAGCCAGCAACATCCTGGTACCGGCGGCAGGTCCAGGGGCGAGTTCTAGGGCAGCGGAAGTGTGGTCGCTGCAGCGCGGCAACCACGAGCGGCGGCGGCACGCCCCCCTCTCGGTACGGCGAACGGCACTTCACAGCGGCTGTAGGCAAGACTGATACCACGTGAGGCGAGTACAACCAGGTGAGGAGGGACGTCGTCACCTGGTTGCGTGGTCACCACTCCATGGGTGACCGCAGTAGGCCCAGACATAGAACCGCAGCCCCATGGACACCAGCACGCTCTGCAATTGGAAGGACGCCCATACCTCACCAAGGTCCACGCTCGTGGCAGTAGCACCTGCGGAAATAATAGTAGTAGCGATTTAATTGTGGGGAAATCCCCTCGTGCGGGGGTTTGATCCTCCCGAACGAGTGGAAGACCCCTAATACAATTGTACATCGGGCACCGAGCGCCCTCCCCCGCGCTCGACGGATCGGGCGAGGAGAAGAACGCCGATAACCTCCCCCCCCAAGGGGAAGAGCCATCTGTGGAACTGAGCGGGGGGTGTCTCGTTCCCCACACCCCCGACAGTACCCATGTACGCAACAACAACAAAATAAGAGCCCTAGAGCAATCGTGCCATCGGCACGAATACAAGGCATAAGGATCAATTCCCTGACTGAGCGGAACTTGAACCAAATAATATGATGCAATCAATAATAAGGAACAAAATGAAAATGCATCTTGCAAACGATTCACTTCACAATGAATAAGGGCTCGGATCGAGCGCATTTGCGCCCTCGGTACCGAGCGCAAGGGTGAAAGGTTCCATTCCTTACCTTTATGGATCAAGGTTTCTGGAAACCTTGATCCATAAAGAATTGATGCAATCAACAAATATATGAAAATGAAAAGACTACTGCGCTTGCGATTTCACTTCATACACAAAAAATAAAAAGGGGAAGGATCAATTCCGTGAATAGCGGAACATTGATCCCAGTCAACAAAGCAATCTCAATAAAAAAAATGAAAATGAAAAAGAACTGCACTTGCGATTTCACTTCATTCAAAATAAAAAGGGGAAGGATCACTCTCCGGGTAAGCTCGGAAACTGATCCAAAATGAGTATTGCTACAATACAAAAAATAATATATGAAAATGAAAAAGAATACTGTACTTGCGATTCCACTTTCATACTGAATAAGTTTCCCCGTGCCGAGCGCATTCGTTCGGCAACGGGCATACAGGTCAAAAAAATATAAATGAAAAGAGCACTTACTTACGATTTTCATCTACACATTTCCAACCCAATATACGCTCGGAGCGAGCGCTCCCGCCCTCGGCACCGAGCATACACAATACGAGGATCATTCTGGGAAAATGAATTCCCGCAATTACGCCCTTCAGTCCCGGCACTCGGGTAATCGGAGGGCGTTGTGAAGCCAAGATCCTTTAATTCACAATTGAATTCAATGAAATGATTGTACTTACAATTCAGTTTCACTAGATACATAGAAAAGAAAAACACAATCATGCGAAAGCAAACGACGATGAAGCGGGCAGAGGAGCGATGATACACGTCCACACGCCAGCAGGCCGAAAGCAAAAGTGATTTGTTTACCTACCAGTCGCGCGCAGCTGAGCGCCTGTCGACAAGCAGTTTAACTACCGAACCCCTTGTTCGAAAGCTTACGACCTATCCAGCTGCCGCTAGTACCTTCCTATTGTAAAAGGACCGAAGGTTTGTATGCCGTGTCGGAACAAACAGATTTTTTCATTATACAGCTGCTTGTCCAGAAACCAAAAGTAGCTCCCTGTGTCTAGTAAATGCTGCAGATAAGAAATGAAAACCAAACCTACTTAGGGAACTTAACAAAATATTTTCAAGCAATTCAATTCGAGTAGTTCTTGCTCAAAAGGAAAAGGACAAAATTAAAGCTACATTTACCTCAAATTTTCTCAACAAAGAGTACGCTAATTCTGCAGGCAGGAATGCCACAGCTGTAACTGATGCTGTGTGCCCTCTCAAACTTCGCTCTTCTTTGGTCTTAGAGATTCGCCACACTTTCACAGTTGTGTCTCGGCTAAAAAAAAAAAAAGTGGAAACGTGCCATTACTAGTTTCCTATTCATATAATTATAACTATCCTTATATCTTTAATTGAAGATGGAAGCTAATCTAAACATTTGCAATATTGTATTGTACATTACAAGCAAGCTATTCATGATTACTGCTATCAGCTAATTTGTTGTGGCTTCCTCAAGGTTCAAGGTTTGCTTTAGTTCCCTCTTTAAAAGGCAATAAATACTATAACAAAAGTAGAGTTCTGCATAAAGATTTATTATGCTCTTGTTAGGAATTTCAATGTTCATATACACAAAAAACATACTAAATTATCAAAAACTGACTGAATAAATGTTTGCAGAATGCTTAACTGCAAAACTTACTGGTGCATATATAGAATGCATATTAAAGCATAAAAGGGAAAATGATTACCAAAAAGTTGCACTAACCTAGCAGAGATGATGAATTCATCAGTACAGTCCACAGAGAGTATGATATCATTGTGGCCTTCTAAGGTATACACTTCGTAGCTGCTATCTCTCCATAGTGACTTCTCTTTTACTGGCCCTGTTAAACATTTTTGGCTAACATTGGTTAGCATTTCTTTTACCCTGATGGATTGAAGAATTCTCTTGCACTTCACTTGCTCCGCTGTGAACATTTTCTTGAGTATGTTTCTTTTTAGTTGAGTCTTTTCCGTGTAATGCTTGATGATATCTCCAAGTTATCAGCAGTGATACGGTAGTATTCAAGGAGGTAACCTTTTCTTTTCTTCCTGTATCATGATTTGTATTATCTGAAGTTTCTGATTTCACATTCACAATACTTTTGGCTTTCTTTTCTGCTATGTTTGAATCATCAATACCGGGACTGTAAATAAAAATTAAATACAGTACCTGTTGTCAATTCAGACTTACAGAAGGAGACAAAGACTTATGTTCACTAAAGATCGCTCTTAGATATCCAGTACACACATACGCAATGTACACAAAAATGCTTAAATGACAATGTTGTTTGTAGAAGGGAAATAATTTTGAAGCCAATTAGACATCACTGTAAAATTTAAGAACAACAACAAGCACCCATGTCACAAATGAAAAATACAGCATCGGTTATTCTTGAAAAATGTTCCATTGACTTTGATCAAATAAATGAAAGACAAATATAAAACAGGTATGACAAATGATACTGATAATGAGCTAGAGAAATTTATCCCTCTTGACCTTCCTCACTTTGTACATTAACACTGGTTCAGAGGTCTTTATTAACACTGATTCTGAGGTCTTTATGTAAAAGACACACCTCAGGGCTGCAAGTTCTAAGGGGTATCTTAAAATGTAACATTTTTCTCATTTATGCTTACAAGTTTGTAAAATCTTAAATGAATTACATGTAGTTATGAAATATGAGATTAATTTATAGATGAAAGCCTCTACTAATTCAATTTCCAAAATGCAAGGCCCAATTCTTAAGCTTCCAAACCATCAGCAATAGTACATAGTACTTTATCATTTTTATCCAAATTTCAATATTATGCATGAAAACAATGTCAAAATAGTTTAAAACCACTAGAGACCAGAGGAGCAAACAGTGCTGTTAGTGAGGTAATTACTACAAAAGCATTAAATTCAATTGCCCCCTAAAGAAAGTAGCTTCACTCATTACAGGCTTTCTTTAAATATAGAACTGTATTTGTGTATGAACAAGAAACTAATGCTACGTACTGACATAATGTTAAAACAAATTTTAAAACTAATAATACTGATAAGATGTTAAAAAAAATTATAACATTCTTTAAACAAAAGCATCGAAGTATACCAATCACATCACAAAAGTGTGACATACCTTTGACGCTTCATTATATCTTCATCTTCTTCTGGAAGGATATTCTCCAAAAGAGTACGGAGTTCTTTTCGAAGGCTGTTTTTACTGTTTATCTGGGAGTTAAGGAAAGTAATTATCAATTATGAAATCCTAAGACAGGATAGCTTATGTTGGTCAGAGACATCAACCTAAAATTTCCTAATACGTAGTACCTTCATAGGGAACTATTCTTTTGTTTCTATAGTGATTTTTAAGTTGTTGCTCACACCTAAGTAAATTAGATAACTTCCTAAAGTTACCTAGAGTAAACAAATCATTAAATCAGTTAAGGAAACAAAATAATCATTAAGTAATACCCATAAAATTAGTAACCTTAGAAATATAGTGATAATGGAAATCCAATGCAGTTACTGTAGCACTTGTAAAATAACATATTTTTCAATTACATTTAAATTTTCCTAAAAATATAATTTACTTAAGGTTCTTTGCACCGACCCTTCGGCCCCTAGCTGCAACTAGTACTATGTACTTTCATTCCTTTTACTGTACCTCCGTTCATCTCTTTCTACAATCTTGCTGTCCACCCTCTCCTAACAATTGATTCATAGTGCAACTGCGAGGTTTTCCTCCTATTACACCTTTCAAAACTTTTACTGTCAATTTCCATTTCAGCACTGAATGGCCTTAGTTGCCTCAGTGCTTGGCATAATGCCAAAAATCTAAATAAATCAACTAAATCAAATCAATCCTATATATATATATATAATATATATATATATATATATATATATATAGATATCATATATATATAACATTTAAATCTTTTATATGGATATACCTCAGTACTAGCTTGTTCAGTCATTGAACCTTGTTAACATGGTAGTTGTAGTTTAGTAATAAGAAGCAAGTGAGGAATGGGTATAGTACCACCATTCGCCAGTGTAGTCTCTTACTAGGGTAAAATACCGAATGGCTGGCCTCTACCGTAGCGCGACCACCATCCCGAAAAATAACTTTAAGACGTCCTGTAACCCAGAATAGACATTAGTCAAGAACCAGCATCGGCTGAAGCAACACCTCGAGACCAATACTTGACTATCGAAGTAAGTTTTTTCTCCAAAGTCACAAATTAAGGCCATAATTTCCGATTTACGGGAAGGTGGTCGCGCTGTGGTAGGTAGAGGCCAGGCATTCGGTATGTTACCCTAGGTAGTACGTAATCTATGGTCTATAAAACATTAGTCATTCAACTTAAACATTAACAATTTAATTAAAGAAAATTAGCAAATATGGTTAAACTACTTCAAGGGTTATCGAGGCTTAATTAGCTAACAACTCTACCTCAGGCCTGCCAAGCGACAGACGAGAAACAGCTGACGGTATGACCAGCCTTATGCCTAGTCTGTTTGCTTAGCCTACTCACTTTAATTTGCTCTTCTTCATTGAGATCCCTATCTAGTAGTTCTAGTGATTCAATCTGTCGTAATTTCTTACGTATTTTCCGAATATCTTTATATAAAGGAGACAATTTAGTTGGGGAGTCAGATTCGTCCATTTCAGCAACGTAAGTAGTAGTAAACACGTTGATTGAAGCTCTGTGACGGCTCTTAATACCTCCATTTTTTTATATTGAGATTAATGTAGTCATCCATTCTCTTTCTTTTTTATATCAATTTTGGAGACACCTTTATCTGCCTCTTTACGCAAGGTTACCGTCACCATATGTTTAATTTCATATTTTCATTTTCAGTCAGATTTATTTTCTTTTAAACTTTTGCCTATAATACAGATTTCATGGCATTTAACTTGTTCATTTTCATAATGCTTGTCCAATTCATGCCTGTTTATTAATTGGCGCTGAATCTAACAACAATCTCTGACTCCTGCAGCCCATTTTGTGTAATGTCTCATTTGACTTGAACGCTTTCATTACTCTTTGCAATGGAGAATATACTAACTCAGTGAAGTATTTGCACAGGTTATTTCCAGATGACGTGAATTTTATCTTAAGCTCTATATATATATATATATATATATATATATATATATATATATATATATATATATACATATACTATATGGGTGAAGAAAAGAGACATATGGTGTTGGTTCTGACATGTTTCGGTTTTATTTCCAAGTCATTACTGAATGACTTATACATAGTGGCGGCAGAAACCACAATATATATACTAGAATGGCAATACGGACAAACATAACAAAGTGCCACACCTGATAGCTGTCAAAGGGGCATGGGTAAGAAAACTCATCAATGCCAGGGGACTTTGTTTATAAAGATGATAATCCTTTTTCCAAACACTGATATGGCGAGGAATGCACTGAGTTCCAGAAAATAAACAGGAAACATTTTGGGTAGGTGAAGAGAGTATATATAATTCAGAATCATTTTGGGAAGGGGGGGAGGAACACTTAAAAATAGTTCGACAGACAGTGTTAAACAGTTAATGAAAATGTAGGGTCAGCATCCAGGAATTGCAAAAACATGTGCAACCTATGTGTGAATGATGCAATGTGAGTGGGAAGTTTCGTGAAAAGCTGACGAACCCTATGTATAGGTGTATTATATATATAGATAATAATATATAGGATGTATATATATAAATATATTAGATATATATAGATATATTATAATATATATATATATATCTATATATATATACTATATAATAATATATATATAATCAGAACATTCTTTTTTATTTAAGACCAACTCTGTGTTATTTTGATTGAGTGAATACATGTAGCTAGTTCCTCTATTTCTTTGCAATAACAATTTTGCAGCACAATACACAGCAATTAATTAAAGTACTTGTTTTTATTTATTTATCTTTTAATTCTCAGCCCACTTCGTCGAAAAGATTTATGTGTTCAAAATATGATGTCCCACAATTTTAATCAATCATTTTAATATCACTTGAGTCCAGTTAATAAAAATCATATTCATAATGATCATTTTCTGTACGTCGTGATAAATATATCTTAACTATAATCTCGCTGACTACGAATTAAGTAATAATAAGTTACAGATTATTGTACTTTTGACAACGGTTTCCTCGCAGAGGTCGTACATAGCATTTATGCTGTATTTTTTGCATATACCGATAAATATTTCTAACTAAAATGTCAAAAATTTAAACTTAAACTATAAAACTGTTGCAGACCATTATTCAATAGCACTTATTAGCCTTTGCAACGGTGTCCTCTCCAAGGTAGAAGACAGCTGGCCTCGTGTAGAAAATGTCGAGAAGAAGAAAACAAACAACCTGACTTGGAAGTTCTGAAGGAATTCACTCCGGGCGATTTCTCCGCGACTTTTGCCACGAAATTCCGACCATATTACAGGAGACGCCGTAACATACTTCCAAATTGAGAGAAAATGTGTAATGCACCATTGAGAGGACAGTTATAAGTGAGTTTATAAGTAAATAAGTGTGTGAAAAGTGGAGGGGTCCCGTTGGCCAACTTTCTAGCCTAGGCCATGCAAAGTCGGATGGGCCTCCTCCGCTGTCAAGTGTCATATGACTAATATTTATTCTGTATTTATCCGTCTGACGTTCTAATTCTTAAATTTTAGGTATTGTCAACTAAAATTTTGGATTTGTAAATTATGAATGACCAAGTAGACCTACTTGGACTACTACACTGAGAAAGCGATAGGCCACCACCTACCTAGGCAGACTGAAGGTAGCTCACGCCTATTTCAGGTGGACCAAGCGAAGGCCGGGATAGGGCCTGTTAGAGGTAGCTCAGGTTTATTTTCGGCCTAGCTTAGCCATTTGTCACTGTAGTACCTCGTACATAGGTAGGTATATAGAATTCAGCACATTGATACCATAGTTTAAACCACATCCGTAGATCAGATTCGCTAATGTTGTACCATATCATATTTTTATGGTGTAAATTTCGTGTAATATTTACAGCTCGGTATTACATTGTAAAATCTTGTTTTTTATTTTGTTTCTGTTTAAGTTTATCTACTACATTCATTTTATTCAGATTTTTTTTTTTTTTTTTTTTTTTTAATCCTCTTCGTAGGCTATATGACAATAATAGACGGTCCCATTTATTTGAACAGATTCTAAGGTAAGAAGGAAATAATGAAAACGTGAATATATTATAGTAAGCTAAACTTCCTACTGTAACCTACTAGGGACAGGGTCCCTTGGAGCCTCTCTTAACTAACATGTTATAATAATGGCCTTTCCAAAGGTGTGCAAGTCAGATTATACTATGAATGTATTTGTTAGGTTAACCAAGCATTTATGATGGAAATAAACGTAAGTATCCCAAGAATTGCAAAATGTTTTGTTACATGGTAAATTTAAGAATAGGTAATTTGTTCATGAAACTTACCTGACAGATATATATATAGCTGTATTTCTGACGTCCGACAGAATTTCAAAATTCGCCACACGTAGTGGGGCGGTCAGGTGGTAGTACCCATTCCCGCCGCTGGGCGGCGGATATCAGGAACCATTCCCATTTTCTATTCATATTTTTTCTGTCGCCGGTGCTGCAAACATCTGTTTACAGTACCTCCGTCTAGGATTTTTTCATTATCTCGCTTAATTTTATCTGGATTGACTTTTGGTATCGACTTCTGGATTGTTGGATTGGCACGCGGAATAGTGGATGGTTTTTTGTTTTTATTTTGGATTGGCCTTTTCTAGATTCAGTATGTCTGGATCAAGTTCGGGAAAGTTTCAGAGTGTGTGTGAGGAGTGAATGTAAGGTGAGGCTTCTTAAACCTTCAGTTGATCCTCACACAGTTTGTATGGATTGCAGGGGGCATGTTTGCGTGGTTGATGATCGGTGCAATGAATGTAAGGATTTGGATGATGATAAATGGAGGATGTATGAGACCTATCGGCGTAAAATTAGAGCGCGATAGAGTCAGGAGGTCTTCCTCCAAGGGCAGCTCTACTAAAGGTAAGGATAGTAACATTTCTCCTCCTCTAACACCAGTAGATTTTGCCCAACCTAATCCTGTTTTGTTGCCATCGGGCGGGCCCCAGTGCTGTGTCTGGAGAAGGTAACACCCTTTCTCTGATTCTAGAGTCTATTCGTGCTCTCGAATCTAAAGTTTTGGCCCTAGAAACCGGCCCAGTGAAAGTTTGTGTTAGTGCCCCTAGTGTTGTGGAGGGGGCGTCAGATCGGCCCCATAATGCCTCTAGGCCTAGACCTCTATCGGACTCCCAGAACTCAGGGAGTGGGTATGTCGAAAGCCGCAAGAGGGTTACGGGGGCTCCCCACCGATCTGGCGTCCCTTCGGCAGGCCTTGTTGCTAAATCCCAGGCTGCCAAGGAGCGCGCACGAGCGCGTATCCTGAAAGATTGCTTTTCGTCCTCCGAAGCGTCCTCCCCGCGCAAGGGGTGGAGCGCTCGGAGAGACTCGCGTCCGTTGAAAAGGACTTTTCGCTTTGAGGACGCTTCACGTCCTATGTCTCCTCTTTCGTCAGAGGACGCTTATGACGCCTTTCCTCCTCAGAAGAGAGGAAGGCTTTCTACTGAGGACGTTCGTTTCCACGCACAGGCGTGTTCACCTGAGAGGCAGATAGCTGTACCTGCTAGAAGGAAAGGAGGAGGCGTCCCCTCGCCCCTAACGCCTTCTCGCAGTCTCAGTCCTGCCCCTTCTTTTGCTACCTTCTCACCTACGAAGGATATCCTTGTGTCCCTTCAGGACCAGATTACGTCGCTGATGGCTCAGAGGACGTTCCCGCCCAGCAGCAGTCGAGCCTAAGCGTAGGAAGGACGTTCGGCTGCCCGTCAGAGGACGAAGCGGCCTCATTCTCTCTCTGCTCGCTCGTCTCTCTCCTCCGCCTCCGGATCGTCACGTTCTCGCTCTCCTAGCAGATCTTTTACTCTCTCAGGAGAAGACGCTCGTCAGGACGCTCGGCGTTCGAAGCAGGACGCTTTGCGCTTTCGGCAAGTAGCGGTTGACGACGCTCGGCAGGACGCTCGGCGTTCTAGACAGGACGCTTTGAGCTCTCTTCAAGACTCTTTTAAGGACGCTCGGCAGGACGCTCGGCGCGCGAAGCAGGACGCTTCTGGTTATAGACCAGGACGCTTTTGAGGACGCTCCGCAGGAACGCTCGCCGTGTGAAGCAGGACGCTTTTCGAGCGAAGCAGGACGCTTTGGAGACTGCAAAGCAGGACGCTCGCTTGTCTAAGCAGGACGCTTTTGGCGCCGCTCGTCAGGAAGCTCGCGCTTCCTTTCGTAGGGGAGCTTCTGTTAAGACAGTTAACGTGGCTTCTAAGGATGCTTCTCTTTCGGAAGATGTCCGTGCATCTAAAGATAACAAAACGTACGGCTGCTTCCGTAACCTGTAGTGGATACTTCCAACCCAACGGAAAGCTTTTTCAGGAGAGCCTAAGGGACGTAGTCCCTCTCCTATAGGCGTCTCCAGGTTTCCTTCTTAGGGATGAAGGGGAGCTTAGTAGTCCAGGGAGTTCCGTAGAGGAAGAACAGCCGTTAGCTTCAGCTGTCTCGGACTACAAAGGTTCTTGTTAGGCTGTTACGTTCAGCATTCGTGGACAAGTTCCAGCCGACAGCCCCTAGGTCTCCTCCCTCACAACTTTCGTCGTCCAAGACCGTAAAGACCCCTGAATTCGTCGAAATGAAGACGTCTCTGTCGACCAAGAGGGCGTTTAAGAAACTTCAAGACTTTATGTCCAGAGAAGGATCAGGGCAAGACCACTTTCGCCCATCCACCCTCTAGACTCGCCGGGAAAGAGGAGGTTTGGTATGAGACCAAGGAGGATGCGGGGATAAAGGTCCCTTCGTCCGCGTTGGGTGACTTCTCCAGTTTTAGTGGACGCCCAGAGGAGGTCTCTCGTAGCGTCTGCTAAGGTGACCTGGACTCCGTTGAGACTGACCACACTTGAAGGGACTTCTTCGTACCCTTAATGTTTTAATTTCCTAGACTGGTGTCTGGGAGTTTTGGACCTTCAGTCCTAGAAGTCCTGATTCTCTCAGTCTGGGGGAGCTGTCCAGCGTTGTCATGTATGGAACAAGGCCGTCAGGGATGGTTCGGAGGAGCTAGTTTCGAATTTTGGACTGCCTTCCTGAAGAAAAGAGCACTGCTGTGCAATTTTACTGCTAAGTCGGTATCTCCCGCTCAGAAAGCGGAATTGCTCTTTGCGCCTCTTTCGGACCATCTCTTCCCCCAGCTATGGTAAAGGATCTTGCACAGAGTTTTGCAAGAAAAGGCGACCCAGGACCTCTTGGTTCAGTCTTCAAGACGTCAGCGGTTCCTTCAACGTCAACATTCAGCAAACCCCCGAAGAAAGTCAAACCCTTTCGCGGGGCACCCCCCTCGAGAGCAGCTCCTCGAGGGAGAGGTTTTTCGAGAGGAAGAGCTTCATTCAAACCGAAAAACAGCAAATGAAGATCTCGTCCTTCAGACACAGTCGGGGCCAGACTGGAATTCTTTGCGGAGTCTTGGAGGCAGAGAGGAGCGGATCCTTGGACCCTCAAGATAGTAGAACGGGGGTACAAAAGATCCCATTTCTTCATCCTCCTCCTTTGACTTCAACTCCCAGAGACCTCTCATCCATCCATCAGGGAGAGAAGAAAAGTGTTCTTTTCGATCTCTTAGACCAGATGGTCGAAAAAAGAGCGGTGGAACAAGTCTTGGACCTAGAGTCACCGGGCTTCTACAACAGGATTTTCCTAGTGCCGAAGCAGTCGTCAGGTTGGCGCCCGGTCTGGATGTGCAGGCTAAAATCTTTTTATAGAAAAGATAAAGTTCAGAATGGAGACGCCTCAGTCGGTGCTGGGATCATTGAGACCTGGCGACTGGATGGTGTCTCTAGACCTGCAGGACGCATACTTCCACGTCCCAGTCCACCCTCTTTCAAGGAAGTACCTGAGATTCGTCTTGGACAACAGGGTTTGGCAGTTCAGAGCCCTTTGTTTCGGTCTCAGCACGGCCCCAATGGTTTTCACAATGATTATGAGGAATGTAGCGAAGTGGCTCCATTCGTCAGGAATCAGGATTTCCCTCTACCTCGACGATTGGCTGATCAGAGCGTTCGTCGACGGGCAGAAGTGTCTGAAGGACCTTCAGTTTTACGCTAGCCCTAGCAAAGTCTCTGGGTCTGTTGGTCAACACCGAAAAGTCGCATCTGACCACCCCGACACAGTCCATCGTGTATCTGGGGATTCAGATGGATTCAGTGGCTTTTCGGGCGTTTCCATCCCAGGAACGTCAGCGACTGGGGTTAGAGAAAGTCGCAGCCTTCTTAGAGAGAGAAGCTTGTTCGGTGAGGGAGTGGATGAGTCTGCTGGGCACCATTTCCTCACTAGAAAAGTTTGTCTCGCTGGGAAGACTGCACCTCAGGCCTCTTCAATTCTTCCTTGCGGAAGAATGGCGTCGAAAGGGGACCTGAATGCGATCCTAAGGATCTCCAACGAAGTAAGAGTACACTTAATTGATGGTTGGCTCGACCCTCAGAAGTTACGAGAGGGCCTCTCCTTAAATCTTCTGAGCCCCGACCTAGTGTTGTTCTCAGACGCTTCCACTTCCGGTTGGGGAGCAACACTAGGGGGGGAAGAAGTGTCAGGCTCCTGGAGAGGGGAACAGGTAGCCTGGCACATCAATGTAAGGAACTGGCAGCGATATTCCTGTCGCTGCAGTTCTTCAAAGAAAAACTGTTAAGCAAGGTTGTTCAAGTCAACTCGGACAGTACCACAGCCCTTGCGTATCTAAAGAATCAGGGAGGGACTCGCTCCAGATCCCTTTTTCTCCTGGCGAAGGAAGTTCTGCTATGGGCAGACGCAAGGAACATCAAGATCCTGACAAGATTCGTGGCAGGGGTCAGAATGTCAGGGCGGACCTTACTCAGCCGCCGGAATCAGATTCTACCAACAGAATGGACCTTGCACCAGGAAGTCTGTCAAAAGTTATGGAAATTGTGGGGACGTCCTCTAGTAGACCTGTTCGCTACATCAAGGACGAAGAGGCTTCCTCTGTATTGCTCCCCGGTTATGGACCCAGGGGCAATTGCAGTGGACGCGTTTGCTCTGGAACTGGACAGACCTGGATCTTTACGCCTTTCCCCCATTCAAGATCATGGGGGACGTAATGAGAAAGTTCGCAGCGTCAGAAGGGACAAGGTTGACTCTGATTGCCCCAATGTGGCCAGCAAGAGAGTGGTTCAGAGGTCATGACGTTTTCCTTGTCCACTTCCCAAGAACAAATTGCCTTTTTTGCCCTGGAGGAGAGATCTACTCATGACAGCCCTCACTTCAAAAGGTTTCACCAAAACCTCTCCGCTCTGGCCCTGACTGGCGTTCAGACTATCGAAAAGCTGGCCAGAGCGAGAGGCTTTTCAAATGGCAGCTGCGAGAGCAATCGCTAATGCTCGAAGAGCCTCTTCAAGAGCTGTCTACCAGTCTAAGTGGTCTTCCTTCAGGGCATGGTGCAAGAAGGAAGGAATTTCCTCTTCCACGACCTCTGTGAATCAGATAGCAGATTTCTTACTCTAAGAAATGTGCAAAAAATTGGCAGTTCCTACAATCAAGGGTTATAGGGAGTATGTTGTCTGCCGTTTTTCGCCACAGAGGAATGGACCTCTCCGACAATAAGGATCTGCACGATCTCTTAAGGTCGTTTGAAACCTACAAAATTCCACAAGCAAGACCGCCCTCATGGAATTTAGATGTGGTGTTGAAACATCTGATGCTAAGTCCCTTTGAGCCTCTCCATGAAGCTTCTCTAAGGGACTTAACGAGGAAAACGCTTTTCCTAACTTCTCTGGCGACGGCGAAGAGAGTTAGTGAAATCCAAGCGTTCAGTAGCATAGTGGGTTTCAAGGGAGACGCGCTGTCTGCTCGTTGAACCCTTCTTTCTTGGCATAAGAACGAGAACCCGTCTAATCCTTGGCCAAAGAGCTTTGAAATCAAAGGAATATCGAGTCTCGTGGGGTCAAGAACCAGAGAGAGCCTGTGCCCTGTCAGGGCTCTCAAGTTCTATGTGAATAGGACTAGAGAGATAAGAGGTCCCTCAGGTAATCTCTGGTGCTCGGTGAAGAACCGGATTTGCCGTTGTCGAAGAATGCTGTTGCTTTCTTCTTGAGGGACGTCATTAAAGAGGCTCATTCATCTTGCCAGAAGACTGATATGAGCCTCTTTAAAGTGAAAGCTCACGAGGTCAGAGCCGTAGCTACCTCTCTTGCCTTCCAAAGGAACATGTCTATCAGAGATATTCTTGATAGCACCTTCTGGAGGAGCAATTCCGTATTCGCCTCACATTACCTCCGGGATGTGAGGACGATTTACGAGAACTGTAGTTCTTTGGGACCTTACATTTCGGCAGACACAGTTTTGGGGGCTGAAGGTAGCTCTCTCATTATCCCTTAGCTTAGTTTAGGTTAGTTTATTGTGTTTTTTGGTTGATGGTGAGACCTTCTGTGAAAATCTCCCATTCCTTAGTGTTAATATGAGGGGTTTTTTGCGTTAGTTGGTCAGGGGGTGGTCGGTTGCTGTGTTACTGCCATATGTTTGCCTGATGGTCTTGTCCGCATTGTGGTCATGGCCACGCCCCCGTTGACAGAGCATCCAGAGAGCGCCAGCACTACAGGTCAACACCTGGCTGGCAACTCTGATAAAGCATAAGCAGGCTTTAGGTGACAGTAATCACATAGTCTACTTTGCTATCAGGTAAGGAACCAATAAGTTAATCTTTTATTTTAATTTAAATTTCCTAAAAAATCCTAGTCTGTCTCTACCCCACCATCCGAAGGTGTGATTCAGCTATATATATATCTGTCAGGTAAGTTTCATGAACAAAATGTTATTGTTATAATACAATTAAGTTTGTTCATACTTACCTGGCAGATATATATATTAGAGTGCCCACCCTCCCACCCTCCTCCCCTCAGGAGACAAGGGCCATGAATAAATATGAATAGAAAATGGGAATGGTTCCTGATATCCGCCGACCCAGCGGCGGGAATGGTACTACACCTCCGCCGCCACTACTTGTGCCGCGAATTTTGAAATTCTGTCGGACGTCAGAAATACAGCTATATATATATCTGCCAGGTAAGTATGAACAAACTTAATTGTATTATAACAATAACATTTTTAATAGAAGCATTCACTTG